>NC_082683.1:173036170-173365080 GCF_949987515.2 Delphinus delphis
GAATGGTGTAACTGGTGGCGTGTTCTATTGGAACAAGACATTCATGGTGATCCCTTAACCATCTTGCCTTGCTGGTGTTCTTCCCATCTCCTTTCTAGCTGATGCTGCTGAACTTCAAAGAACCATTTGCCTTCTCCATATGCACAGTCACCTCATCTCATGCCTCAGAGAAACTTGAAGGCACATAAAATTTATTCCTCAGCTGTCACTCAAAGGGTTATTTGAGAGTTAATATATTTCAAACTGATACATACCATGGGGAACAAGAAGGGTGCTGGATTAAGTATGGTCTCTGCCTCACACATTACATAGTTATTTCTAACTTATCTGGCTAGGACCATAATGACCTGGGGCCTCTCTGAGAAACATGTAACTTCCAAAGTCTATGTCAAGGTATGACTCAAGATAAGTCCTGTATTAGTTTGCTTGGGCTGCCATAAAAAGATACTACAGACTAGTTGGATTAAAAAATAGGAATTTAACTTTTCATAGTTCTTGGGGCTGGAAGTCCAAGATCGAGGTGTCAGCACATATGGTTTCTCCTGAGGCCTGTGTCCTCAGTTTGCAAATGGCTACCTTCTCACTGTGTCCTCACATGGTCTTTTCTCTGTGAGCATATATTACTGGTGCCTCTTCCTCTTCTTGTAAGACACTGTCATGTTGAATTTCTGCCATATCCTTATGATCTTATTTAACCTTATTCACCTCTTTAAAGACCTTATCTTTGAATATAGTCATATCAGAGGTTAAGGTTTAAATATATGAATTGGCGGGGGCCGGGGGGGGGGCAAATTCAGCCTCTAAGTCCCAATGTTCTCAATTAGTCAAACCTATTCAGATATTTTGAAATCTCCAGTGGGTGCAGCCAGTGACCACTCTCACACTTTCCTCAATGAATAGCCATTTCTGTAAGTCCTGCGAAAATTCCAAATGCTCCAGCTGCCCAGTGCTTTCTCCAGAATAACCTGGGCACTCCATGCTTCAGTAAATAAAACTTCAGTTCTGACTGCTGGGGACCTCCTTGACCCTGTTCCAGTTCTATGGCAAGCATTAGGCCTGGTTGGTTAGGATTAATCATATTGTCCCTCCTTCCTGTAACAAGGATTTTAACAAGAGTTTTATAAAATAGACTTTAAAATAAAGAATGTTACAAGAGACAAGGAAGGACACTACATAATGATCAAGGAATCAATCCAAGGAGAAGATATAACAATTATAAATATATATGCACCCAACATAGGAGCACCTCAATACATAAGGCAACTGTTACCAGCTATAAAAGAGGAAATCGACAGTAACACAAAAATAGTAGGGGACTTTAACACCACACTTACACCAATGGACAGATCATCCAAACAGAAAATTAATAAGGAAACAGAAGCTTTAAATGACACAATAGACCAGATAGATTTAATTGATATTTATAGGACATTCCATCCAAAAACAGCAGATTACACTTTCTTCTACAGGGCACATGGAATATTCTCCAGGATAGATAACAACTGGGGTACAAATCAAACCTCAGTAAGGTCTTTTGTCTCTTTAGGTAGGTTTATTCCTAGGTATTTTATTCTTTTTGTTGCAATGGTAAATGGGAGTGTTTCCTTAATTTCTCTTTCAGATTTTTCATCATTAGTGTATAGGAATGCAAGAGATTTCTGTGCATTCATTTTGTATCCTACTACTTTACCGAATTCTTTAATTAGCTCTAGTAGTTTTCTGGTAGTATCCTTAGGATTCTCTATGTATATTACCATGTCAAACAGTGACAGCTTTACTTCTTCTTTTCTGATTTGGATTCCTTTTATTTCTTTTTCTTCTCAGATTGCCGAGGCTAACACTTCCAAAACTATGTTGAATAAAGGTGGTGAAAGTGAGCAACCTTGTCTTGTTCCTGATTTTAGAGGAAATGATTTCTGTTTTTCACCATTGAGAATGATGTGAGCTGTGGCTTTGTCATATATGGCCTTTATGATGTTGAGGTAGGTTCCCTTTATGCCCACTTTCTGGAGACTTTTTAATCATAAATGGGTGTTGAATTTTGTCAAAAGCTTATTATGCTTTTATTGAAATTATCATATGGTTTTTCTCCTTCAATTGGTTAATATGGTGTATCACATTGATTGATTTGCATATATTGAAGAATCCTTGCTTTCTTGATATAAACCCCACTTGATCATGATGTAAGGTCCTTTTAATGTGCTGTTGGATTCTGTTTGCTAGTACTTTGTTGAGGAACTTTGCTTCTATGTTCTTCAGTGACATTGGCCTGTAATTATATTTTTTTGTGACATCTTTGCCTGGTTTTGGTATCAGGATGATGGTGGCCTCATAGAATGAGTTTGGGAGTGTTCCTCTGTTCCTGCTATATTTTGGAAGAGTTTAAGGAGGATAGGTGTTAACTCTTTTCTAAACGTTTGATAGAATTCACCTGTGAAGCCTTCTGGTCCCGGGATTTTGTTTGTTGGAAGATTTTTAATCACAGTTTCAATTTCAGTGCTTGTGATTGGTCTGTTCATATTTTCTATTTCTTCCTGGTTCAGTCTTGGAAGGTTGTACTTTTCTAAGAGTTTATCTATTTCTTCCAGGTTGTCCATTTTATTGGCATAGATTTCCTTTTAGTAGTCTCCTATGATCATTTGTGTTTCTGCAGTGTCAGTTGCAGTTACTTCTCCTTTTTCATTTCTAATTCTATTGATTTGAGTCTTCCATTTTTTCTTGATGAGTCTCGCTAAGAGTTTATCAATTTTGTTTATCTTCTCAAAGAACCAGCTTTTAGTTTTATTGATTTTTGCTATTGTTTTCTTCATTTCTTCTTCATATATTTCTGATCTGATATTTCTGATTTCTTTCCTTCTGCTAACTTTGGGGGTTTTTTTTTTGTTGTTGTTCTTCTCTCTCTAATTGCCTTAGGTGTAAGTTTAGTTTGTTTATTTGAGATTTTCCTTGTTTCCTGAGGTAGGATTTTATTGCTGTAAACTTCCCTTTTAGAACTCCTTTTACTGCATCCCATAGGTTTTGGGTCATCGTGGTTTCATTGTCATTTGATTCTAGGTATTTTTTTTAAATCTCCTCTTTGATTTCTTCAGTGATCTCTTGGTTATTAAGTAGCATATTGTTTAGCCTTCATGTGTTTGTATTTTTTACATATTTTCTCCTGTAATTGATATCTACTCTCATAGTGTTGTTGTTGGAAAAGATACTTCATACAATTTCAATTTTCTTAAATTTACTGAAGCTTGATTTGTGACCCAAGATATGATCCATCCTGGAGAATGTTCCATGAGCACTTGAGAAGAAAGTGTATTCTGTTGTTTGTAGATGGAATGTCCTATAAATATTAATTAAGTCCTTCTGATCTAATTTGTCATTTAAAGCTTGTGTTTCCTTATTTATTTTCATTTTGGATGATCTGTCCATTGGTGTGAGGTATTAAAGTCCCCCACTATTATTTTGTTACTGTCAATTTCCTCTTTTATAGCTGTTGGCATTTGCCTTATGTATTGAGGTGTTCCTATGTTGGGTGCATAAATATTTACAATTGTTATATCTTCTTCTTAGATTGATCCTTTGATCATTATGTTTTGTCCTTTTTTTGTCTCTTGTAATAGTCTTTATTTTAAAGTCCATTTTGTCTGATATGAGTATGGCTACTCCAGCTTTATTTTGATTTCCATTTGCATGAAATATCTTTTTCCATCTCCTCACTTTCAGTCTGTATGTGTCCCTAGGTCTGACGTGGGTTTCCTGTAGACAGCATATATACAGGTCTTGTTTTTGTATCCATTAAGCCAGTCTGTGTCTTTTGGTTGGAGCATTCAATCCATTTACATTTAAGGTAATTATTGATATGTTTGTTCTTATTACCATTTTCTTAATTGTTTTGGGTTTGTTTTTGTACGTCTTTTCCTCTCTTGTGTTTTCTGCCTAGAGAATTTCCTTTAGCATTTGTTGTAAAGCTGGTTTGGTGGTGCTGAATTCTCTTAACTTTTGCTTCTCTGTAAAGGTCTTAATTTCTTCATCGAATCTGTATGAGATCCTTGCTGTGTAGAGTAATCCAGGTTGTAGGTTGTTCCCTTTCATCACTTTAAATATGTCCTGCCACTCCCTTCTGGCTTGCAGAGTTTCTGCTGAAAGATAATCTGTTAACCTTATGGGGATTCCCTTGTATGTTATTTGTTGCCTTTCCCTTGCTGCTTCTAATATTTTTTCTTTGTATTTAATTTTTGATAATTTGATTAATATGTCTCTTGGCATGTTTCTCCCTGGATTTATCCTATGGGACTCTCTGCACTTCTGGGACTTGATTGACTATTTCCTTTCCCAAGTTAGGGAAGTTTTCAACTATAATCTCTTCATATATTTTCTCAGACCCTTTATTTTTCTCTTCCTCTGGGACCCCTATAATTCTAATGTTGGTGCTTTTAATGTTGTCCCAGAGGTCTCTGAAACTGTCCTCAATTCTTTTCATTCTTTTTTCTTTATTCTGTTCTGTGGCAGTTATTTCCACTATTTTATCTTCCAGGTCACTTATCCGTTCTTCTGCCTCAGTTATTCTGGTATTGATTCCTTCTAGAGTATTTTTAATTTCATTTATTGTGTTGTTCATCAGTGTTTGTTTTCTCTTCAGTTCTTCTAGGTCCTTGTTAAACATTTCTTATATTTTCTCCATTCTATTTCCGATATTTTGGATCATCTTTACTATCATTACTCTGAATTCTTTTTCAGATGGACTGCCTATTTCCTCTTCATTTCTTTGAACTGGTTGGTTTTTACTTTGCTCCTTCATCTGCTACATATTTCTCTGTCTTCTCATTTTGTTTAACTTTCTCTGTTTGGAATCTCCTTTTTGCAGGCTGCAGGGTCGTAGTTCCCATTTTTTTGGTGTCTTCCCCCAGTGGGTGAAGTTGGTTCAGTGGCTTGTGTAGGCTTCCTGGTAGAGGGGACTGGTGCCTGTGTTCTGGTGGGTCGGGCTGGATCTTGTCTTTCTGGTGGGCACGGCTGCATCCAATGGTGTGTTTTGTGGTGTCTCTGAACTTAGTATGACTTAGGCAGCCTCTCTGCTAATGGGTGGGGTAATGGGTGGGGTTGTGTTCCTGTCTTGCTAGTTGTTTTGCACGGGGCCTCCAGCACTGGAGCTTGCTGGCTGTTGGATGCACCTGGGCTTAGTGCTGAAACAGAGATCTCTGGGAGACCTCTTGTTGATTGATATTACATGGGGCCAGGAGGTCTCTTGTGGTCCAATGTCCTGGACTCTGCTCTCCAACCTTGGAGGCTCAGGCCTGACACCCAGTTGGGCACCAAGATGCTGCCAGCCACACAGCTTAGAAGAAAAGGGAGAAAAGGAAGAAAATAGACAACAAAAAAAGAAAACAGATAGAACCCCAAACCCAATGGTAAAAGCAAAACTAAACAGACAAAATCACATGAAGAAACATACACAAACACACTCACAAGAAGAGAAAAAAGGGGGAAAAAGTAAGATAAAATAAAAAAATAATAAAAATAAAAATTAAAAAAAGTAAGAGAGCAACCAAACCAATAAACAAATCCACCAATGATAACAAACACTAAAAACAAAACTAAGATAAACATAAAATGAAATCAGACACAGAAAGCAAACCCCAAGTCTACCGCTGCTCCCAAAATCCACTGCCTCAGTTTTGGGAACATTCATTGGCTATTCAAGTGTTCCACAGATTCAGGGTTTATCTAGTTGATTGTGGGGATTTAATCTGCTTCTCTTGAGGCTGGATGGAGAAATTTCCCTTTCTCTTCTTTGTTCGCACATCTCCTGGGGTTCACCTTTGGTTTTGGCCCCGCCTCTGCATGTAGCTCGCCCTCAGGCGTCTGTTCCCCATTCAGACAGGAGGGGGTTAAAGCAGCAGCTGATTAGGGTTCTCTTGCTCACTCAGGCCAGGGAGAGGGAGAGGTATGGTGTCATAACTGGAATGCAGGGTGAGCCAGCTTCTGCAGAGGAGTGACGTTGCAACAGCCTGAGGCATGCCCTGTGTTCTCCTGGAGAAGTTGTCCCTGGTTCACAGGACCCTGGCTGTGGTGTGCTGCACAGGCTCCCAGGGGGTTGTGGGTAGTTACCTATGCTTGCACACAGGATTCTCAGTGGCTGCAACAGCAGCGTTAGTGGTTCATGCCCATCTCTGGGGTCTGAGCTGACAGCTGCGGCTCATGCCCATCTCTGGAGGTTGCTTAGGCAGTGCTCTGCCGTCTCTGGGCACATGAAGCAGGTAACCCATCTTCTCGTGCAGCCTGAAACAATGGTCTCTTGCTTCTCTGGCAGGTTCAGATTTTTTCCCGGACTCCCTCCTGGCTAGCTGTTGTGCACTAGCCCCCCCTTCAGGCTGTGGTCACGCAGCCAACCCCAGTCCTCTCCCTCGGATCTGACCAAAGCCCGAGCCTCAGCTCTCAGCCCTCACCCATCCCAGCAAGTGAGCAGACAGGCTTCTCAGGCTGGTGAGTGCTGGTCAGCACTGATCCTCTGTGCGTGAATCTCTCCATATTGCCCTCTGCACCCCTGTTGCTGCGCTCTCCTCCGTGGCTCCGAAGCTCCCCCCCTCCCCAACCCCCGTTCCCACCAGTGAAGGGGCTTCCTAGTGTGTGGAAACATTTCCTCCTTCACAGCTCCCTTCCAGAGGTGCAAGTCCTGTCCCTATTCTTTTGTCTCTGTTTTTTCTTTTTCCTTTTGCCCTACCCATATATGTGGGGAGTTTCTTGCCTTTTGGGAAGTCTGAGGTTTTCTGCCAGCGTTCAGTGGGTGTCCTGTAGGAGTTGTTCCACGTGTAGATGTATTTTTGGGGAGGAAGGTGTTCTCCACGTCTCACTCTTCTGCCATCTTGAAGGTCTCCTCGAGATTATGCTCATTTTTAAGATTATCATTAAAAAGAAATAATTATTAAAACCTATTTTTAGACAGAAATTATCTTCAAGTATATTTACATGAACTCACCACAGATTTGTACAAATTTTCATTTGAGAAACACTGATGTATAGAAAATTACATTGTTCAAGAAATAGCTGTCCAGATAGATTTGTGTTTCCTTTTCCATTGTGTACTGTTATTGCTGGGAATAGGCCATTCAGCCAAGGACTCTGTATTCCAAGAGCCCTTGTGATTAGATGCTATTATGTTTCTCACCAAAGAAATATTAGTAGAAATGATGTTACTGTGTAGCAGAGAATTTAACTTTGCTCAAAGAAAGGTCTAGTCTTTGGCCGTGGCTCCTAAGAGATAATTGCTGAACCCTTGGGATGCCCTACCTTATAAATATTCCTCTGTTTACCTGAGGGCTTTGGGCCATGCCAAATAGTCTAACTATGTGATTTAGCATGAAGTCTTTAGTTCACATTACATGAGCTTGACCACTGGATGAGGAAAGGTGGTTGGAACTGAGGTCAACCAGGTCTTGTGATATGCCCCAATAAAAACTCTAGAGACTAAGGCTTGGGTGAGCTAACATGGTGGCATATTGTCACACATCCTTGCTGGGAAGTTAGCATTGTCCATGACTCCACTGGAAGAGGACAAACAGAAGCTCCACACATGGAACTTTCCTAGACTCTGCCTGGTAGTGTCTTCCCTTGACTATATTTAATCTCTATCCTTTCCCTGTAATAAACCATAACTGTGAATGTAAAAGCTTTCAATGAGTTCTATGAATCCTTCTAGCAAATTATTGACTCTGAGGATAATCTGAGGGCTGCAAAACTCTTCAGGTGTTGTCAGGAGTGAGGATGTTTTAGTGGATTATTCCCTAACCTCACTGTCAATTTCTGGCTAAGGAGTATAAGAAATGTGTGTACCTTCTCTTAGCTTAGAGCCTGTTCACAAACTTGATCCAAAGTATTTTTGACCCTAAGTGCAGATAGATCTTTAAGATGAAAGGAGTCTTGTCCATGAACCAGGTTTGTGGACAATTAGTGGGAATGCTGCCCACTGACCAGGAACATTCCAAATGACATTGTTTTATGAGCAAAAATTGAACTTCTATTTATTTAATTGAAATTATTGCCAATATTATAACAGTATTGGCATAATTAATACACTCCTTATCAAGGTTTTAATATTTCTTTGAGACAAATTCTTTGAAAAAATGACATAAATTTAAACAAAAAATAAACAAACTTGTTGCAGACATATCAAATAGTGTCTGTTACTATAATATGTTGACTTTGGAATCCATATTTTCTTGACTCTTTATGTCTGGAGTTCTGTTAGATGCATTTAGGGGTATTTTGGGTAGCAAAACTATTTTACTAGTAGTGACTATTCTACTCAAGTGAAAACTATAACTTTCTTATCACTTATTTCTTTCAATTATAAATATACCTCCACATTAAATTATAATATGAATGAGCAAAAATTACTATCTCTACATCCTCTATAAATTATTTTAAAGAACATAATATTTTGAAATTTATTTTAAGACACCAAACCAAAAAAAAAAAAAAATTAAAGACATTAAAATTGTCTGTCCACAACTTGGAATTTAATTCTACTTCATTGTTTCATTATTTCAACCAGTATCAATTGCCACTTAATTTACCCTAACTCTGTTTTCCTCTTATTCCTATTAGAATTTCCTTTGAAGCATCCTGGCCATTGAAATGCAGCCCCAGGTTTTGGCCTCTATGTAGCCAGTAGTGTTTCAGATGTCAATACAACAGGCTGTGAAACAGAGTTTCATTAGCCTGAAAAAGGTGATTTATTAGCTTGCCTTCTAGCAAGTTTGAACATTCAATAGCTGCTAAAAATCTGCAAATAAAATAATACCGCTCTCTACACTGAACCTTTAAATATTTTTTTAACTCAATATTTTCAAAAAGTAGCTTCCTCATACAATGTTTCAAGCTTTTATATTAATTATTGACTATTAGAAGATGATAAATAGACAACAAGAGGAATTCTTTTATATCTGTAGTTAGAATTATGAATACATTTTGGTCTTATTGGTTTATTTAAAAATCAATTCAAAATTGTCAATAGATGTCCATTCACTTGATGGTATAACATTTTGCTAGGCTTAAGAAATAATAAGCAATATATATCAAATGAAAATGGGCAATCTACTTTCCGTGGTTCCCTTTTACAGTCGAGTTATTTAATAGGAATTTAGAAGAGTGAACTTAGGAAACACAGAAAACTTCCTAAGCAAGTAACATAAAATGTTTTTCATTTCCACATCTCATTTAAATATGACATACAATCCTAGTTGAGAATTTCAGGTTTTCACTAGATTTTGTGAAGACAGAGGCACTATATCTATCTATCTATCTATATGATCTGAAAACAAATTCAAGCTTTTTGGATCAATTCTTTTGAAAATATCCTGTCATGAAAGTTTTATTCATTTAGAAATTCTTGCCCATACTGATATTGCACCAAATTATTGATGTGTACTCTATAAAATTTTGCCTAGGGAGAAATATGATTCAAACCCTTTTAAAATTCTTTTTGTTTCCTTGTAACTTTTCTCTCTTACAATGTTTGTTCATGTCAATGAGAAAGAATGGCCTGAAGCTTTTTACATTCATAGCTAAGTCAAGAATCATCTAAAATACACTTTAATAATAATATGATTCTCCCAAATCCAACCCTGCCTTTTTAAAAATTAATTTTTATAGGAGTATAGTTGATTTACAATGTTGTGTTAGTTTCTGCAGTACAGCAAAGTGAATCAGTTATACATATACATATACTCACTTTTTTTAGATTCTACGCCCTATAGGTCATTACAGAGTACTGAGTAGAGCTCCCTGTGCTATACAGTAGGTTTTTATTAGTTATCTATTTTATATATAATAGTCTATATATGTCAATCCCAATCTCCCAATGCATTGGGGCCAACCCTGCCTTTTGATAACATTGATTCTGGATCAACACTTCCATCCTCCTCGGGATCACTCACGTACCCATATGTGCCCACTTATATTGTAGTGATTCCCTTGAGACTCCTATTTTTACTATTTTTCATTTCAAAAGCTTGTTACTGTATGTAGTTAAACCAACAATGTTTGTGTTTACCGTCTCATCACCACAATTCTCTTGAATTCCTTTCCTTCGTGTACCTTCATTCTTTCAACTAGTTCCTTATCTTGGTATATGCATGTGACTGTGTGCTTTCCAGTCTAAAGTACAACTTTACAATAGCAATTTTACCATGACTCCTCTTCTACATATGGGATCCATTCCACTGCTTCCTAAAGAGCTCTTAGGAGCTAAACTTTCCTCTTTGTACTCTACTCTCAGTGTTTTCCCAAAAGGCTGAGAGGTGGGGGGATGTACCAAGGAAGCCAAAAACCAGGAAAAGCATTATAACATTGGTACAAAGTGGAGGTAGCAGTAATAGGAGTTGACTTATGTTGGAAGATGTGCAGATACTCATATATGTTTTATTCCATGTCTTGCTCCAGTTCTGCATTTCTCAGGAATGTATTTCAAAATATCTGCAGATGTTATTGAATACCTCTGATAAAATATGTAAAGATATTAGAAGGCCAATATAGACTGACCCTTAGCCCAGATAACATAACCAAACTTTTTAAAAAGATATTATGCTTTCTGACCTTTACTTTCTCATCATCCATCCTCTCCTTCAATAATGAAGAGTTCCATCAAATGATTTGATTGACTTTCTATAGCTAAGATGATTAAGAATGACAATCTTTGTCCTAGCTGCTACCCACAGTCTGTGACTCTACTGAGCGTCCTCTCCTTTTACCTGTTGGCTTGTAGGAAGAAACCAGGTTTTTCTATTTTTTTAAATTATTTGTTACCACTTCTTTGTTTCCTGTCAGCTTCTCTTCTTATATTTATTTGTTTAGAGTTCCATCTGTGATACATTTCTGATGATTCATACTTGTTCTATAATATTTTGTCCATGTCTCTGGCTCTATACTACTGATATATGTGTGACATCTAATATATATTTCCAACTCAGGTTGAGCTAAAAATGTATACATCAAGATACCCCTTAGATAATTTCACCTGAAAGTTTCCTCAAAGTTTAACTTCAATATGCCTAAAATTAAACTCCTTATCCTTTTTGCCCAATTTGCTTTTACTGCCATATTGCCCATCCTGTTGATAATGTCCACAAAGTGGATGATATCCACTTTGACCAGATATCCATGGGCATTATGCTAAGTGAGATAAGCCAGTTACAAAAGGACAAATACAGTATAATTCCACTCATATGAAGAAGCTAATGTAGTCAAATCATAGAAACAGAAAGGGCTGGTGGTAGGGGGAGAGGGGGAATTAATGTTTAATTAGTATAGTTTTAGTTTTGCAAGGTGAAAAACTTCCAGAGATGTGTTGCACAACAATGTGGATATACTTAACAATATTGAACTATACACTTGAAAATAGTTAAGAGTGTAAATTTAATGTTATATGCATTTTACCACAATAAAAAAATAATAAATGAAAGCTGGATAATTTAGAACTAAATGCTTAAAAATAGAAGACACTCATATTTACACATATATTTTATCTGTCTAGACATATAGAAGTCAGCCTAGAAGCCATAATCCTGACCTTATTTGAACACTTTAATTTGGAATAAGTGTAAGAGATGCTTAGGCACCAGGCCTATGTTCATAAATCCCCTTTCACTTTATAAGAAAACCATGGATTAATTTTCTAACAACTTTCCCTTCGTTATTATAGTAAGCTAAGTAATAGCTTACAAAAATGTCAAGTCCTAATTCCTTTAAATGTTACCCTACTTTGAAAATGGGATTTCGAAAATGTGATTACATTAAGAATTTTGAGATGATGAGATTATCCTAGTTTAGCCTGGTGAACCTTAAATGGAATCATGAGTGTCCATCTCAGAAAAGGTTCAGAAGGAGATCTGACAGCACGCACAGAGAAGACAATATGAAGTCAGAAAAGAGTGATGTCCCCAGGAGCTAAAAATGCCGGCAGCAACCAAAAGCTCAAAGAGACGAGGAATGGATCCTCCCCACGAGCTTCTGTAGGGAGTGTGGCCCTACTGGCATTTTGATTTTAGCCCAGTAACACTGATTTCTTACTTCTGGCCTCCAGAAATGTGAGAAAATAAATTTAAAATGTTTTAAGCTTACCCAGTCTGTGGTAATTTGTTTCAGAAGCTACAGGAAAATAATACAGCTGCTAACTTCATAGGTATATGAGTCGTGCTTTGAATGCAAACAAACAAGTAAAACCCATAAAATAAATGATACAGACTGAGTCAAAAAGAGCTAAGAAAGAAAGAAATTAAGAACTAAGAACCCAAGGGATATGGTTAGTATCTGAGAAAGTAATTTGGTTATAGCATTAAGTATGCAGTAATTTGCGTTTGGCTAAAGGAAAATTAATTTTCAGGGTTTTCATATTATCATGCGTAAATGCTCAATTATCATTTTAAAAAACATAAGAGCAACAAGTGAAGTAATTGAAGTGAATGGATAATTATTAATACAGTTTAAAAAGTTGCTAAAATTATTGCTATGAATCTAACAGCATGAGTCACTTACAGTCTCCAAGGTTTTCTTAAAATAGAGACCATGAATGAAGTTGCTAAAAAGGATATATATATAAGCACATACCATATATCATATTGTAATTTTTAAAAGAGATAAAAAGTATAGTCCTTAAGAGCAGAGAGTCTGGTACTAAAATTCCTCTGTGTAAATCCCAGTTCTATTATTTACCAGCTGTGTGAACTTGGGTAAATTACTTCACCTTTCTGTGCCTTGGTTTATTCAATCTGTAAACTAGTGATAAAAATAGACTTCACTGGGTTCTCTGTGAATTAAGTAGGTTGATATTTGTATAATACTTAGAACTATGCCAGGCATTTAGTTCTGTAAAAATGCCTGTTAATAAATAAACAAGAGAGACTAAAGTACTCCATTACCACTCAGGGCACAACCTAAATTTATGATTTTTAAGACACACTGGTGATTTTAAGAAGTTTTACCAATTTTATAAAAGTCTTAGTCTGTTCTCTTATAATAAAAATATCACAGACTGCATGGCTTAAATAACAAACATTCATTTCTCACAGATCTGGAGGCTGGGAAGTCCAAGATCAACACACAGGCAATTTCAGTCTGATGAGAGTCTGCATACTTGTGCACAGAAGACTGCCTTCTCCCTGTTTCATCACATGGTAGAAGGTGTGAGGGAGCCCTTTGGGGCCCCTTTTATCAGGGCACTAATCCCATTCATGAGGTCTCCACGCTCAAGACCTAATCACCTCCCAAAGGGCACACCTCCAAATACCATCACTTTGTGGATTGGGTTTCAACAAAAGAATTTGGTGGAACATAAGCATTCAATCAATAGCAATAAAAAGCTGCTAGTTTTGGAAAACTAAAAGAAAAATAAAATAATACTCCCATAGTAATGCTATGCATTAGGAGTAACTTGTTTCAGAAATGTTAACATAGAAAACAAATATTGAAAACAGGAAATAGCCTGATCAGGGCATGCATGCCTCAGGATGGTATTGGAGAACAATAGATGAATCATGACCTTGGACTCTTCTTTCTTTAGAATCCATGTAGGCAACTTTACTTTTGTTGAGATATTCTTCCTTTGTAAATGGCAATTCGATTGAAAATGTCATAGCCATCTTTTACACTGATTTATTTTCAAAGTTTTTTATAATTAACATTTCTGAATAGACAGGTAAATCTCTTATGTGCTGATTTTAACAATTCATCTTTTGGAAAGGTAGCCTGTCTCTAAATTTTAGGTATACTTTTCTGTAACCTCTTGAATCAACATGACTAACATAAATTTTCAGGAATTTAATTTACTGTAGAAAGTGAGTTAACCTAATAAATCATTCATTGTATATTCTTTCTATTCAATCTCACCCTTCAGTCATCATGGGACAATAGACATTATGATTTTAGCAACTGCTGTATTGGAAAACTTAATTGTGGCTTTGTTATAGCAAGTGCCAAATATATCTGATTGTGTATAGGAACTTTTGCCAGGGGAAAGTGGCATTAATTTTTAAATCTCTCTGAACAATGAGTATATCATTGTCTTCAGCAATGTTTAAAGTATTTTTTACTCTTCTAAAATCAAAGTGTTTGGATCAAGGGTGAAAATTAAACTTTCAAGCAATGATAAACACATATATTTCTTGTTACCAGCACATGCATTTTCATTCCTAAATTATACATCATTTGCTTTATCTGGAATGTCCTCTCAAACTCTCTTAATTTATTAAGATCCTACTCTTATTTCAAGGCTCAGCTAGAAGCCATCATCACCATCAATATTTTCCAACAGCTTTCACCCAAATAGAGCTTTATTATTTGAATCATTTTGCACATGAGGTCATAAAAATTTTAAAGTTGAAAAAGAACTTAAAGCACAAGTAGACGTAACTTTATATGGGAGAAATCCAGGTCCCAGAGGAGTTAAGTGGCTTCCCCACTGCAACAAAATGCTTAGCGTACACACACAAAATTAGAGTTCCTGGCTGTTATTTATTATTAAAATAGTAGTTTTTATATTGTATATTTGTGTTTTTAGGGGTCCATGAAAATCAGTCAGGTGCTGCTGAAGAGGTCAATGGTGTTGTTGAATGACCAAGGCTTAGTTTCCCACATGATACTTCAAACTAGAGTGCAAGGATCATTTTAATTTGTACTGTTTACATGAGTTTTAGTTAGAAGAAATGGTCTTATTGTTAAAAAATAAACTGCTACATTGAAATTTTGCTCATTTCCATGTACTTTTTCCTTTGTGTTGCTGTCTAGCTATCATTTATATATCCGTTCAGCCATCCATCTATCTGTATGAGTAGATAAGAAACAATGTATATTTCCTGTCACATGATTTTAATGTTACTGTCTTCAAAGGGAATGACAATGCCTTATATCATCCCCCACCTACCCAGTTGATTCACAACTGCCTAGAATAAACTATGTATTAGTATAATTTCTGATATTGATGATAATGAGAGTAATGAAATCAGCTGAAGTTGAAACAGTATGTAAATTTTATATGTATCAACATTTGACATAACTGACATCAACATTAATTAATGAAATTAATGATTCATTAAATGAAATCTAATATCAGAGAAACATGTCTTATAAAGCAGAGTACAATATGTATATGCTCAACTATATTAAAGGCAGTTTAAGATCACCTTAATAAATAACATTCTATCTATCTATTCAGCTTTAAATTATAACTCTAGAAATTAAACATAATGATAATGAAAAATTAAGTCTGTGGGTATTGAAATAACAGAGTCAAATTTATAAGATGGCCTTTTGAAAATGTTTGCATGTAACTTTGTCATCTGTCTATAATGAAGGGACTAAAACTTATAATAGCTGATATAAAATTTCTATTTCTATCTCACATAATATTGAAGGAATACATAGTTAGCCCAGCAATAATGGGTAGCTGTTTCATTTCTCATTACGTGGTTTTTATCTTTGGATCCATGGCTCTTCCAGGTCCTGACATAATTTTTATATCCCAGCAAGTAAGGAAGGGATAAATGTACAAAAAACTGTTCAACCATGTTTCTTTTAAGAAAATGCAGGGTCAGCTTCAGGGATGTGCCACCAAGTGAGATTCCAAGGACCCCAGACTTAGAAGAGCCTCATGCTTGAGTTAATGCTCTATTGTCATGATCTTGAAATTATTAATTTTTAAAAGGACCCCGCATTTTCACTTTTGCATTGAACCATGAAAATTTGTAGCTGTCCTTGTTAGATTGACCCAGACACATTACTTCTTTTCATCTCTTATTTGCCAGAATTTGGTCACATGACCACAACTAGTCCCAAGAAATGCTAAGGAACGTACTATCTTGCTGGCAGCCAATGCCTGCTAAATCTCAGGAGTTCTAATATTAAAAGAAGCAAAGAATATTGCTGCAAATGGCATTATTTCATTCTTTTTTATGATTGTGTAATATTCCATTGTATATAATTTACCACATCATCTTTATCCTTTCATCTGTTGATGGACACTTAGGTTGCTTCCATGTCTTGGCTATTGTAAATAAGTGCTGAAATGAACATCCGGGTCCACATGTCTTTTTGAATTAGAGCTTTTGTCTTTTCTGGCTAGATTATCATACTAAGTGAAGTAAGTCAGACAGAGAAAAGGCAAATATTATATGATATCACTTATATGTGGAATCTAAAAAATAGTACAAATGAACTTATTTACCAAGCAGATACAGACTCACAGACATAGAAAACAAACTATGGTTACCAAAGGGGAAGGAGGGGAGAGGTAAATTGGGAGTATGGAATTAACAGGTTCACACTACCATATATAAAATAGATAAACCACAGCATTTACTCTCTAGCACAGGGAACTATATTCAATATCTTGTAATAAACTATAGTGGAAAAGAAGCAAAAAAGAATATAAACATATGCATATATATGTATAACCGAATCACTGCTGTACACCTGAAACTAATACAATATTGTAAATCAACTATAATTTAAAAAGGAAAGGATGAATATTACTTATATCTAGTGAATTCAACCACACTGTCTGCATTTTCCTTTTTCATTCCCAGAACATAGCAATAGGACAGGCATACGGTTGGTGCTTGGCATTTTGTTGTTGTTGAATAAATGAACATGTGGATCAATAACTGAATCGACAGAACAGAAACAAACTTAAACCTTTCAATTTTAGGTAAATGCATGCATGCCATCAAGGCCATTAAGAAAATGAGACTGGTCCAATCTAATAATATTAATATATCAGGTAAACATTTCCAAAGATTAGAATATACTTCCAAAATTTTGGCTCATGATAAGCAAAAGTAGATAAGTAGTAGTCCTGTGGAGTTCTAGTTTTATAAGTATAAATCATATTTGATCAAACCATATGTTACAGAGGTTTAAAACTTCATGTTCTCTAATCACTCAGTATGTTCTATCACTCCTGGAAAAAGAAGTCTTAATTCAGACACATTTGGATGTCCTAGCTTCCTCTTTATAACCACCTTAACTAAGAGAAATATGTTTTTTAAAAGGAGGGTTAACATGACCTAGTGGCTGCTGTTTTGGACAGTATAGCATTTGGCTGGCAAGTAGGAGATAGGAGAAAAATACCTTTATATTTTACATGTGAAGCCCCATTAGAGGATTAATAAAGCACAGACATGGTTTTATGTAAAGAAGAGAATTTTTAAAAAATTTCAAATAAACTTGCTCTTGAGAAAATAAAAAGTAAATATAAATAAATAAATAAAAAGGAAGGTTAGAACAATTGCTACGTGATGCTAGGTACCCAAATGTAGGGTGATGCTCATAAAAATCACTTAAACACAAAAATTATAGCAATATAAGGTCAGTATAGAGCAAAAGAATTTTATGTGCCAAAATAATCGCTGTGTTTTATATGCTATTACAATAGCATAAGGTAGCTAACGGTCATTTTGATTACTTAGCGTACTTGTACGTGAAATTTAGAAAAAGTTTCCTCAAAGAATTATAGCAAAATTGCAGCAAAATTACAGTGAGGAAATAAGCGGAGTGTAAAGTTTGCATTTCATATAAAAAAAACTAGTTCCTGCTCAGTTACTGAATAAAATGATTCTCATTTTATTGTAACTTAATTACTTCTTTAAAGTTCCTGTCTCCAAATACAGTCACTTTCTGAGGTACTGGTGGTTTGGGGGTACACAATTCAGCCCATAACAACAGTTCTTGGATATTCTGTTGTGCTATTGTTTTCATTCTTTTCCTCTTTGATTTCTAGTTAGGGAAATTTTTATTGACCTAACTTTAAGCACATAGATTCTTTGATTTTTTTTTTTCAACTGGTACAATCTACTAATAAATTTATCGATGGCATTTCTCATTTCTGTCAGGGTGTTTTTGTTTTCAACCATTTCCCTTTGATACTTTATTAGAATGTTTTTCTCTCTGCTTATATTACTAATATGTTTTTGCAGGCTGTCTACATTTTCCATTAGAAGCTTTAACGTATTAATTATCGTTATTTTAAATTCCCAGTCAGAAAATTCTAATATCTCTTTTTTTTCTCTCTTTGGCCCGCCTTGTAATTTTTTGTTGAAATGTAGACATGTTGTATTGGGTAATAGACACTGAGGTGAATATGCCTTAGTGAAAACTGGCAACGTCAACCTGCCGGTTGGGCTGTTTAATGTTTGCTGGAGCTGTAGACGCCAGAGGCTTCAAATTCCTCTATTTCCCTTGTTTTCGTCTCCCCTTTTCACTTTGTTCCCTTAGTATTTCCTCTCAGAAAGAGTCTGCAACTTGCAGCTATTTCAGCTTGACCCACTGTTATTATATTGGAGCCCTGTTGGTGTGATGGTAAGTATGGGAGAAAGAGCAGAAGTATTCTATAATTTTTTTTTTTTTGGCTGTGTTGGGTCTTCGTTGCGGTGCGCAGGCTTCTCATTGCCGTGGCTTCTCTTGTTGCAGAGCACAGGCCCTAGGCGCGCGGGCTTCAGTAGCTGGGGCAGTCGGCCTTTGTTGCTCCGCAGCACGTGGGATCTTCACAGACCAGGGCTCGAACTCATGTCCCCTGCAGTGGCAGGTGGATTCTTAACACCTCGCAACCAGGAAGTCTCCTATAATCTTTTGATTAAACGCTAGTCTTTTAGTGGATCTCTGGATCTGGTTGTGAACAAGTGTTTTTCTTTAGTGGTATAGCTTTCTTGCCACCACTTACACAAGAAAAGAAGTCTACTGGGGACTAGAATAAGCAGAATCCCCTTCCATCAGATGGGATAAGCTCTGGTAAAAGCTTTTCACCTGGAGAAAGCTCTGGGCATATTTCACGATGACTTCTCTTCCCCATTCTCTGTCAGACGTGGGTGGTTATCCTTTTTGATCTTCACTATGAGGACCAGTTGGGGTTCCCAAAGGTAAAATTTACAAAAATGGAAGGCAAGCTAAGAATGCCCCCAGGAGATTCTTAACATTGTGCTGGACTAAACTCAGCTTCCAGTAATTCATCAAAATTACTATTTAGATCTTCCCACCAGTTTGATTCCAGCAGCTTCTGTTCCAGAAAAAGAATATCTTGGTTTTTATTCTCTAGATGCACTTGTTTCTCTAGATATGAGGGTTGAGGTTTGTTCTGCAAACACAGTTCTCTAAGAGTCAATGAAAGTCACTTATTTTAAGTTAGATCCATTTTTTTCTTACTCTGTGGAGAGAAGTGATGACTTCCAAGCTCTTTATATGTTAACATTGAATCTGGAAGTCAAATTATGAGGTTTTATTTTGTATACTTAATGCATTATTATTTTACTGCATAGTATTTTCCTATGAATTTAACATATAAAATTTAATTATGATCATATTTGATTGAGAGGATATTTCATGATTTAATTTTTAAGAGTTTAGAAGACTCCATCAGCTTTCTGTATGAAATTAGATGGTTAGTACAGCCAATGTTAAATTATATAAAGTAAACAGGATGGAAGCAAAGCATAGAAAATAAAATTTATGAATTATGGTCAAATTTTATTTGTATAATTCCACTAACCCTCTCATTACAGATACAAAAGTAAGAGTAAAGGCCTCTTCTACCCAACCCTTTCTGTTCTGTTTTTTTTTACCATACTGAGACACTAAAGAGCAGTGATAAGATTAAAAATTCTTTGTATGCTCAACACCTAACACAGTCTCTGACATATATTAGCAAATATTTATATGATAAATCAATAAGTGATTTAATAAATACTGATAACATATGAAGTGAATCAAATGCAAAAAAATAGTAAGCAGTAAACTGGAAAGTGAATGATCAAGGCCTTGACACTCTATATTTACCTAAATTAATTTTAAGTAATTCAATTAAATTTTGAATAAAAAGTACATGTTAGAATTTCTAAGTTAACAGCAAGTGAGTATTTTATCATTTTAGACTAAATATAGACTATTAAAATTTGTAAAAGTCTTTCTAGGAAAATACATCACAGATGGTAATGTGGTAAGCTGGATAGTAGAAACTTGTGTGTTTTTTCCCCCTTATTTCTCTTTTTCTTTAACCAGTCCAATATTGATTAATAACAACAAAAATAACAAAACAATATTTGAATTCCTTTAGTGGGGCAGCACTCTACAATTCCCTCCTTGCTATTATTTTGCCTTATATGTTTTAATTTCCTGGTGAAACTGAATGTATTTGTGATTAGTATATCTGATTTAGATTTTTGCTATTTCAAAAGAAAATAGCAGTTACATATAATGTAAATTGATGAGAATATTTTTGTTAGAAAGAGGTATTTATTAAACCGTGAATTTAGTATAGGAAATAAGAGCCTACCTGGTAAAGTTGTTTTGTGGAGACAGAGAACATAAAAATGATGTATTTTATTAATTATCTTATTACTTATTAGAATTTTTCTGGCCAAATTAAACAAGACAATCTAACACACTAGAGTGTAGAGTTCCTTAACTCAAGAAGATCATAGCGGAATTTTCATAAATATTATTGAAACAACACATTTAACACACTCAATACTTCCTTATACCTAATAAGTAAAACTCCTTTTAAGTATTTTACCTCATGCATTTTACAACTATAATCTGCATTTAAAAGATTTACTATAATATTTTTTCATTAGTTTTAATGTTTAGAAGTTTTCTTTTAAAGAAAGATGTGCTTTTATATTTATTGAAGCTGTGTATAATTATTATATAAACATTATAGAGCCTGAAAAGCCAGAAAATTATTTGGCATGGCTAAATTTTATTTTAAAAAGTACATAAGTGTTATTATGTTTTTTTAAAATATTGATGCTGCCAGCCTTTTACCTTAGTAGCCTCAAAGTGGAGGAGGGCTGTCCACTACAGGAAATAGCATATAGCAACCACTTACTTTAAAAGATTTATAAAGTAGTGCTTAATAATAACACAGTGGTTCATGGGTTTCCCTGGTGGTGGTGCAGTGGTTAAGAATCTGCCTGCCAATGCAGGGAACATGGGTTCAAGCCCTGGGCTGGGAAGATCCCACAAGTTGTGAAGCTATGAAGCCTGTGCGCCACAACTACTGAGCCTGAGCTCTAAAACCCATGAGCCACAACTACTGAAGTCCACGTGCCACAGCTACTGAAGCCCATGCACCTAGAGCCTATGCTCCACAACAAGAAAAGCCACTGTAATGAGAAGCCCGTGCACCACAACGAAGAGTAGCCCCCACTCACTGCAACTAGAGAAAGCCCGCACGCAGCAACGAAGACCCAATGCAGCCAAAAATAAATAAATAAATAATTTTTAAAAATAACACAACGGTTCCAGTAACTGTGGTTTTCCACCAAAAATACTTTATTTAAAAAATTAAATACATTAGCTTTCTTGTATGAAATGCAAGGGAATAAATTTCTTGGGAAAGTTATTTCATTTCCCACCTTCTTCCCTTTTAGGTTGGGTAGTATGGGTGGCTCTTTAAGAGAAGGACATATAAGTTTATATTTAAAATGAATGTTTAAATTATCAATTTTTATTAAATATTAAAAGATGAAGTGTCTCAGATGAATGATACTGAGATGTAGCAGTGGAAACAGCCATATGTTGCTGATATAATGACCAGTGAATACTATTGAAAGGATTGAATGATGATGTTCAAATTTAGAAGAAAAATGAGGGCTATCACTCATATAGTGTTAACTTTTAGCTGTGATGATTTCAAATTTACTATAATTTAAACAATGCAGAAACCAAAACAATCTTGAGAAAGAAAAACAAAGCTGGAGGTATCACACTCCCTGATTTTAAACTATACTACAAAGCTAAAGTAATCAAAACAGTATGATATTCCCACAAAATCAGACTCATAGATCAATGAAACAGAATAGAGAGCTCAGAAATGATTAAAGACTTAAATATAAGGCCTGAAACCATAAAAATTCTAGAAGAAGACATAGGCAATACAGTCTTTGACATCAGTCTTAGCAATATTTTTTTTGGATATGTCTCTTCTGCCAAGGGAAAAAAAATGTGACTACATCAAACTAAAAAGCTTTTACAGAGTGAAGGAAACTATAAACAAGACAGAAAGGCAACCTAATGAATGGGAGAAAATATCTGCAAATGATATACCATTGACCCTTGAAAAACATGAGTTTAAACTCTATGGGTCCACATGGATTTTTTTCACTAAATTTGTACTACAGTACTACACAATCGGGCATTGGTTGAACCAGAGGATGTGGAACCAGGGATACAGAGGGCCAACTGTAAAGTTATACACAGATACTTTACTTCACAGAGGGTCAGTGTCTGTAAACCTTGCGTCATTTGAGGGTTAACTATATTCTAAAAGGGTTTAATATCCAAAATATACAAATAATTTAAAAAAGAAAACAAAAAAGAAAACCAACAAAACTGCCAAAAGTATACAAAGGAAACATACAACTCAACATAAAAAAAAAAAAAAAACAAAACTCAATTTAAGAAATGGGCACAGTGGATTTCCTAGTATTAACAGCTACCTGCATGTGCCCAGGACAGCAGACTGGGTCCTGGCACCCACTCGTGGATTTCCAAGTAGGGGGAATTCAGATAAACCCACACATCTATGGCCACCTCAACTATGACAAAGGAGGCAAGAATATACAGTGGAGAAAACAAAGTGTCTTCAATAAGTGATGCTGGGAAAACTGGACAACTAAATGTAAAAGAATGAAATTGGAACACTCCCTAACACCATACACAAAAATAAGCTCAAAATGGATTAAAGACCTAAATGTAAGGCTGAACCTAAGTGTTCATGGATAGATGAATGAATATAGAAGAGAAGATGTGATATATGTATGTGTGTGTGTGTGTATATATATATATATATATATATATATAAATTTATATATATAAAGAGGGTATTATGTTAAGTGAAATAAGTCAGACAGAGAAAGACAAATACCATATGATCTCACTTATATGTGGAATCTAAAAAACCAACCAACAACACAAAATTAAAAGACTCATAGATACAGAGAAAAAATGGGTAGTTGCTGGAAGGAAGGAGGGTAGGGAAGGTGTAATAGCTAAAGCAGTTTAAGAGGTACAAACGTCTAGTTATAAAATAAATAAGCCATGGGGATGTAATATACAGCATAAGAAAAATGGTCAATAATATTGCAATAACATTGTATGGGGACTTCCCTGTTGTCCACTGGTAAAGAATCTGCCTTCCAATGCATGGGAAGTGGGTTCGATCCCCAGTCAGGGAATTAAGATCCCATATGCTGCGGAGCAACTATGTCCACGTACCACAACTACTGAGCCAGTGCACCTCAACTAGAGAGCCTGCATGCTACAAACTACAGAGCCCATGCGCCCTGGAGCTCACGCCACAACTAGAGAGAAGCCCATGTGCCGCAACAAAGAGACCATGCGCCGCAACAGAAAGATCCCACATGCCACGATGAAGATCCCTCATGCCACAACAAAAGACCCGATGCAGCCAAACCAAACCAAACAAAATAAAACTTTGTATGGGAGGTTATGGAAGTAATCATTTCATTATATATGCAAATGTCCAATCACTATGCAGTACACCTGAAACTAACCTAATGTTATATGTCAACTATATATTCTTTCTCAGTTGATATAATTTATTGCAGGTAACACACAGTTTAAAAATACACCAACACGGGCTTCCCTGGTGGCACAGTGGTTGAGAGTCCGCCTGCTGATGCGGGGGACACGGGTTTGTGCCCCGGTCCAGGAAGATCCCACATGCCGCGGAGTGGCTGGGACCGTGAGCCATGGCCACTGGCGTCCGGAGCCTGTGCTCCGCAACGCAAGGGGCCACAGCAGTGAGAGGCCCGCGTACCGCAAAAAAAAAAAAAAAAAAAAAAACACCAACACAACAACAGTACAAAATTAACAGCACTGAAAGTTATTCCCCCCTCAGGAAATACTAACCAAAAAGGACTGCATGAGGTTCAAATAAGTACAAATAGGAGCTTTTTATTTTAAAGAATCTTTAAATTTAGAACCACCTTTCACATTATTCATTCACTGAACCAATCAGTTATTGGGCTTATACAATGTGTTATGTACTGGAAACTTTGATTTCAGGCTTGTCACTAACTGCACATATTAAAGGTTTATAAAAAAGAATATGAATATGTATGTATTCTGCCTTCTGGAATGTACAATCCATTAGATATATAAAAAATTAAGTTCAGTAAAATATCAAAAATGTTTTTTAGCATTTTTACCTTGTTGCAGTTGGGGTATAAAAGGTAATGGTTCCTTTTGCTAATGGGAAGATGAAGAATAAATTCAAATATGAGAATTTTTCATCTGACTCATGAATGAGAATTACTGTTATTACTTTTTAGAAGGCAATCAAGGGCTAGAGGATGGAAGAATGTCACAGGCTGAATGGAGAGTGCTGCATAAGAAAAAGTCTGTAGTCCTGAAAAAGCATGTCACCTTTGCACTGAAAGCACGCTTATACAGGTAGCTTATAGTTCCGTGTGAAATAAATGCTTTTGAAGAGGAAGACAAAGAAATAGTCAAGGACTGGATTAAGAACGGAATTACATGCCAAATAAAGGGTAATTATAACCCTATTCTGTAGAGAGATGTCTAACATTTTCATTTTAAAAAGTTTATAATTTAAGAGTTCACTCTGGTGACTGGGTGGAAGTCTGAAAAAGTATGGAGACCAATAGTGAAGAACATGTACTGTGGGCTTCCATGAACACAGCACACTCAGCAATATGAAAAAAAAAGCTCCCTAGTAAACACTTAAAACTGACAAATTAAATAACTATTCAACTATCCTTTTAAGCAGAGCTAGCAAGAAAGCAAGAGAAATTGTCAGAGCCCCAAGTTAAGCAGAAGTGGAAAAGCAGAGGCTGCTGTCAACCTTGGGATAATGGAGGAAGCGTGGGGAGGTTGGTGATGGCAGAGGGGGAGCAATTGGAGTCTTGCTAAGCAATTAGTTCAGATTTTAACCAGTGTACGAACATCAGGACAGACCTTGAAAATGTATAAAGAAAAACTTTCAACGTGCAGGTAACAAGGTTGAATCAAGATGGCAGGATAGTCTCTCACCTAGAAAACATCACTTTAGAGGTGAAGCTCTCAGGCAAAATAAAAAGTAGGAAAGTGTCACACCTTGGGGCTGCACTGTCAAAAGGGTATCCATTGGCAACGTGTGATTTTGACCCCTAGAAATGTGGCTGGTCCAAACTGAGATGGGTGTAAATGTAAAATATATACCCGATTTCCAAAACTTGGTACCAAAAAGTAATATAAAATATTCCTTTATTAACAATGTTTCTTACTGATTACATTTGAAATGATAATATTTTCAATACACTGGTTTAATTAAAATATGTTCAAATTTATTTCTCCTTTTTAAAAAATATGGCTATAGGAAAATTTTAAATTACATACATGCTTGCATGTGTGGCTTGAATTATCTTTCTATTGAACTGCTCTGTCCTGGGGAATAATTTTTTAACACAAGGGATCTCTCTGGCTAGTCACTGTATTATTTTTTGGTGATAGTGTTAACTCCCTAAGCGACTAGAATTTAATTTCTTCTTTGCTTTTGCTTTAAGATATAAATTTAATTATTGAATATCCTTTTCCAAATAGAAAATCAAATGATCCAGCCTGTATGAACCATCTTCCCCTTAATCATTTAAAATGAGAATTTTGTTATAAATGCCATTTTCACAACTATTACACTATGTTTCTGGATATTTTATTTTTTCCACCATTTATACATTTTAATGTCTGTTGATGAAAGTTCCCACTAACTAGTCTCATTTTCAAATTGATTGGTTTGTTCACAGCCATTTGTTTCCCCAAACATATTTTTAATTATTATGTTATGTTTATAATAATGAGATTCTGTTAAGATCTTATTTAATTGGAAGTAAACTTAAAAATTACTTTGAGATAAGAGTTTACATCTTTTACACTATTGATCTAATTTCTGAAAGCATATATGCATTTTCCAAACCGTCAGTTTAGTTTGGTATTTTTTCTTTGCAATAATTTTATTTTTTATATTTCTCTAGTTAAGCCCCTGTCTTTTACATTACAGTTTCTTCATTAAAGACTTTGTCAACTTATGGTGAGAGAAATATCCAACTACATTAGAAATAAGAGTTTAATGGCTTATTCTTTGCTATAAAAACTGAGGCATTTTTTGTTCCCATTACAAACTCATCATTGGTGGTTTATCTAGAAGCATTTAAAACATTTATTATTGTTATTTTTATAATAGTTTTTATGTTAATTATGCTGGATCTCTTAAATACTAAGTATATAACCTACATAAGTGTAGAGTATAATCACTCTACAGAGAAATTTTTACTTATTTTTTCTCTCATTGTAATGATTGGAATGGATATATTTTAAAGGACCTGCCCACGTTACTGTAAAAGAGCAAAAAAAGCTACATTTCAAAATCAACAAGGTGGGAGATACCTCTTTAAATAGTTCTGTGTAAAATGATTAAATTGATTTCAGTTTTTTTGTAGTATATAGTTAATTTTAAAGTGTATTACTGCTGGCACTTAGAGTGTCGTAGCCTGTTTTTTTGCTACAAATCCTTTTTATGGGCTCATTTTTTCCTATTTATTTATTCTTGCACTTTTGAAAACCCTTTCAGGACTGCTTAATGCCCATAATAATGGTGACTGGAGGCACAGACAAGTTAGACACTCGTGGTTATGTCACTATGTTACCTCGAAATCCTTGAATTCACTACACCCTCTGAACAGTGCTTTACTTATTGTACATACTGCAGAGACATTTAATTAATCAAGTGTTATGCAGTATGGTTATTACGTGATAGTTGTACTGTAGAATCATAGAACAAAACAGTACTTCAGTCATTAAATGGTTAGTCTGATTGCCAGCACATGAGATTAATTTCAAGTGTGGAATTTTTGCTTTGAATTTCATTTATATGTACTAATTTACCACACTTGGCTGCATGACCTCAATATCAAATGATCTGACGTGGATAGTCTCATTCATCAGCCATTGATAGTTCATTAAAACGGCTAATGTTGCCTTCATGTAAAAGAAATGGAGATGCCTGTAAAAATGTTCAGCTAAGGCATATTTTCCAAATATTAGAATATTATGGAGGTGATTGAATTATAATTTGTCTTTCTATCTCTGGGAAAGCCTGGAGATAGAACTATAACTCTGAGGACATAGATGGAGAGGGGAGGAAAGTAGAACATCGATCGTTGTAGAAAAGTAGTCCGGTGAACGGGCATGGCAACATGTAAAGTCTCAGGTTTTAAAATTTCAGATGATTGCACTATTATTGCCAAAGAATACCACATGCTTAACATCCGTGACTCTGAGTTTTCAAATTATAAATACCTTATTTATGGCCAGAGGGAAGATGCATTTTTCCTAAAGGTTTATCACTCCAGTTAAATGATCTGGGCACCAAAGCAGAATGAGGTTGTTATGTTAGTTTCTCTAAGGTTGACTTATTTGGTATGTTCTTTTCAATTGTCACATTGATTTGGGAGACCTATATGTAGCTTCTTAAAAATCTTAGGCCCAGTTAGTTATTTAAAAGTTGTATTTTCTACTAGGGTTCCAAAACTTTCAACTTTTCTTCCAGTTGAATTCCTATATCCTGTAACTCCCACTTCACAAATATATATAGTGTTATTTTGTTCTCAAATTGTTTCAAATTATTTATTTTCTAGGTCTGTTCAACCTGAAGATATCTTAAATATCCTCCATAACAAAAGAAGGAGACTCATTTACAAAAAGGGGACATATCTGATTAGAGGGCGGGGCATGGTCCTGGTTCCTTCCAAAATAGTTCTTCATGTTAGAGGAAGAGGGTCTGGAGACACCCCCTCGCGTGGGCCTCGGTTCTTGGTAAGGACGCAAAGAAGAATCTGAGGTCTTACCCGTTGCAAGAGAGTTTACTGAAGATAAGGAGAGAACACCTCAAGAGAGAGGTGGGCCAGGCCAAGGAAGGCAATGGCCCCGGAAGGCTGGGGTGTAGAGTTTTTAAGCAAGGTTTTTGCATAATCTAGGATTTCGTTTATTGACAGTCTTAATTGACAGCTGCCGGTTATATAAGAGGCTCTGCTGCGCATGTACTTCCCAGAATTCAGTCTGCCTGTTATAATTAGATGTAGGTATTCATAGAATATTTATGAACATTTAATGAGCCCAGTGGCTGCCAAAGGTTATCTAAGGACATGATGGCGTGAGGTGTGCGCATGTGCCAGAGTGGGGAAAGTCCCTCAGTCGGCCAGTGGGGGATTTTTCCAGTGCCCTATTTTGGAGTACTGATGGGGGCATGTTTGGGGCGGGGTTAGCATATAACTTGGCGGGATTAGGCGGCTATTGGACGTTCAGCCCACGGGGCACCTTTCGTTGCTCATGGCTAACTTCCTGCCTAACATTCATATCGTGATAAGAGTCACAAAAAAAAGGGAGGCGGGAGGGAAATTACTTTTCTTCATTATTTAAATCAGAGAAGACGACCAGCTATTTCAGCATTTTGGTTTTTTTTTTTTTGAGCTGACAATGATCAT
Organism: Delphinus delphis; assembly: GCF_949987515.2. Lineage (NCBI taxonomy): Eukaryota > Metazoa > Chordata > Mammalia > Artiodactyla > Delphinidae > Delphinus > Delphinus delphis. The sequence continues at coordinate 173,064,700 of NC_082683.1, forward strand.
TTGAATACTGATTTAACTTGCTAAAAATCAACTTGAGGTTCCTGGGACAGGAAGGCAAATCAAACTTATGATAATCATCAAAATAGCTAGAGGAATAAGAGATGTTCCTGGAAAATCATATACTCAATAAATTGTGAATTTTCAGAATTTCAAGTTTCATTGAATTTATTAAGTTCAATTAATCCCTAATTTAGAGACCTACATTAGAAATATCAAAAAAGAAATCAAATACCCTGTCTTTTAAAATATGATTTTACATATATATATTTCAACTTTTGCTCGAAATAACATTTTGAGTAAAGTTATTTTTATTAAAAATCTTCAAATTCCTAAAGCAATAATGAGCAAAAATGTTTGCATATAGGCAAATTCAGGAAAAATGAAATGTTCACAGACTGCATTTTTTCCCATAAGTTGGCAAACAAATGCTGAATTAAACTAGATTATATTGTCTATTGCTTGTTGGACACTACTGGTTAACATATGAGAAATAAAAATACAAAAAGATGTTGATCCCTTACCCTTTAAATCTGTACGGGACTTTAGAATTTGGTTAGTAGGTTTATTTATATTGTATTCATGTTATCTTACACCCAGCATTCAGAGAAAGACATTCTTATTACTTTCCACTTTTAGGGGAAAAGCAGACTCAGAGATACAAAGGACTCACTGACTGACACTGTTACCAAGACAGTTAGAATGAAGATAATTTGATCCTATCCAGTTGGACTTTTGTGCCAACACACGCCAGGCACAAGAAGGCTCAGGATAGACCCGTAGTCATGTACTTCCTTACCTGTGGCTGTAGGAGCTTCTCTCTCATAAGTCAGTCAGGGCAGAGCAAGCTGAGCAATAGAAGAAGTAGCATTGCTGACATTTTCCTTAAGTTCCAGGGAATGATTGCTGTTGAGAGGCCACTGGTGACCACACATGTTGCTCAGGTGGTTTCCGGGATCAGTGGTTCTGGACATCTGGGCCTCCAAGATGCTTCTGGAAAAAGTTTTAGTGGCAATTTTGACTTTTACAGCAAATGTCTTTTTAAATGTATGATCTATATTTCATAAGCTTGGTCATTTTGTGGGTGATTGATTTTGGATGATACATTCTGGTTTATTTAATTACTCCAGTGTACTGTGAAGGTATGTGTTTTATAATGATTTAGACCTCAATTTCATAAGAGATTCTTGTTTCGCCATAAACCTTTGCATGTAATGAGATTAAATACAGAAACAGGATGGTTCATTTAAAACTCAGTGGCACAGTGAAAAGAAGACAGATTCGTTGCAGAAAAGTTTGTGTTGGAATCCTGGTCTTTTAACTTGCTTTGTGATCTTGGGGAATTTGACAAACCACTCTGACTTCTGTTTCTTTGTTTTTTTTCCACCAAGAACATGGGAATAATAATCTATAGCCTAGTACTGTCAGAATTAAATGAAAAGAATATTTATTATGATATCAGAAAGATGGCGTTAAATAATTGTGTATATTTTCAACTGGATTACCTATAATAGCAAAAGTAAAAAAAAAAAAAAAAGCAGGTGAATAAAGAAAGAAAAGCAGCTATCCAGATACTGGGTGTAAGAACTATGCTGTACATATGGTAGATTGAATAAATATTTGTTGTCTGAACTAACTTCTCTTAAAATGCTTTGGAATCCAAAACAAACAGCTTAAGGGACTTCCCTAGTGGCACAGTGGTTAAGAATCTGCCTGCCAGTGCAGGGGACGCGGGTTCGAGCCTGATCTGGGAAGCCCCCACATGCCTCGGAGCAGTTAAACCCGTGCGCCACAACTACTGAAGCCCGTGAGCCACAACTACTGAGCCTGTGCTCTAGAGCCCGTGAGCCACAACTACTGAGCTAGCACGCCTGGAGCCCATGCTCTGCAACAAGAGAAGCCACCGCAATGAGAAGCCCGCGCACCGCAACAAAGAGTAGCCCCCGCTCACTGCAGCTAGAGAAAGCCCGCACAAAGCAACGAAGACCCAAAGCAGCCAAAAATAAACAAATAAATAAATTTTAAAATAAAATAAAACAAACAGCTTAAGAATACAGAATGTGGGTGTGATGTTTTCATCATCAGTCTTACTCTTTTCATTCATGTCATAGGGTCCCTACTCTGTGCCTTGAGGAATGACTTCATGACCACAACAGGAAAGCTGGGCTGGACGGTGCATTTGTTTACATTACAAGAAATGTTTATGAAATATTTAAACAAGAGCTGAGTAATAAATATCATAACCACACTTCACAGATACATCCATATATCTAAACAAAAATGCAATTTAAATTCACAGATAAAAAAGTATGAATTATATTATCTGATATTACACTGGGTAATATGGGAATTTCAAACCAAAAATTTGGACTAAAACTGGTTTGTATTGAAAGAGTTTGCTATTCAAAATATACTTTAGTAATACTAGTTTCTCTGAGAGGAAAGAAAATGTCTATTTACACTTGAATTAGTTACTTGATCATTTATTTTACACCAACACATTACAATTTGTGAATTCTAGAAATGTTATCTTATTGACATTGGTACAGTGTTGGAATAACTAGGTTTTCAGCACTTGAAATGAAAATGATTGTGCAGAGTATGCTGAGTGTTGGTTGTTAGAATGTAGAAAGAGAATGACAAAGCAAGTTGCTAAGGAAATTAAGGGTTTACTTTCTCCACGATGTGCTTATAATCACACTGACTTTTCTGTATGTTTGCCAAAATGTTCTGATATTTAGCTGCGAAATAAGTTTATCTGTTTATTTTAATAATGATGGTGTCTCTAGGAATGGTTTACAAGTATAGATAATAAAGCACTGCCATTATGCTGTTAACCATAAAAATACAACTGAACGCTAAGCATTCTACCTAGTTGAGTTTCCCCTACAGTCTGTTGAAAGGGACCTTCAAGTGTTTCAATTAAAATATCTTGGGGAATTTTCCCCAGGTTCTAACAAGCTATATCAAAATAGAACTCATTTCATGGAAAAAAGGAATCCCACAGCACTTCTTTTTAATAACTGTTCAGCTACAAAATTTTATTGGTATCTTTTTATGTTCCCTCTAGAGGATGTAATGCACAAAAGCATTGCCACGGAACATATAAAATTACAAATGAAATTTATTGTAAAAAGTAGAATGTCTTCTAGACTGGCGTCAGTATTTATTTCATTCAGAAACCAAAACTGCAGTATAATATATTCATTGTCAGCAAGTTCATGTGTGTAAATTGCCATCCAATGTTATTGACTGATATAAGACAGATATTGAAAAGACAATTTAAATTTACTCTTCCAAACATAAACCGTTCCACAAAAGCACTGTAAAAACTCCTTCAAGATTTGGGGTTGTGCTTGACATTTATGGTTAACTACATAATTTGGTCGTGTCATAATCCACTGTGTTTGGCAATTTGGCATTAAACGCCTGCAGAGCAGATTGGATCCTCACCACCTCACTAGTAGACAGCTTGAGTCTATGACGAAGCAAGCAAGAGAAGAGATCTAGACGACGCTGACCGGGTGGGGAGAGTTTATTTACACGGTCTCTTATCTCTAGAAGTTGCAAAAGTGCTGAGTCCTGGGATCCCTGAGTATAGGGGTAGTCCAGCTGCAGAATCAGGTCCCGAATTGCTTCCGGGTCAAAGTGCATGCTGTAGCCAAACACTTGAATGTTATTGATTTTCATATAACCCAGGTTCCGGGAAGGGTCGATGAACTCCAGAGGTTCGTAGTAAATGCTCTCGTTGCCGTTGGGGCCATTTGACTTGATGCGACTCCTCAGGTAGATGTGCACTGTCTCAAAAAATGTCTTCCACTTGTTCCCCAGAGTCAGCGACCAGTTGTAACACTGCAGGGGGAGGTCCAGCTTAGTCCGCTCCCAGTCGGGGAAGCTGTTTTCATCCACAGGCATAAACCAGCTCTCAGAGTGGCTGCCTCCGAAGGGATTGACGTAAACGGCCAACACCGGCTCCAGGGTGCTGTTTTTAGTTAAGCAAATCTGTAAAGAGAGACCCAGGATCATGTGGACCAGGCTCGACTTGTACTTGTTGCTCTTCAAAGTGAGGAGCATCCGCTTCCGCCAGGAGGGGTCGAACCAGCTGTTGAGGCGCATGTCATTGCTGATGAAGATCGCATGGACCTCTAGTCGCCTGTCCGTTTTCTGCAACAGGTACTTCATCTCGAGATCTTGCAGGTCGGTCTCGAAGCCGATGTAATGATCGGTGGACTCAGCGACCTCGGGCTTGCAGAGCCCCTGGCTGAGCATGTAGCCCGTGTTGCAGGTGCCGCAGCGGGTGCGGTTGTCAGGGGCGCAGGTGAGGCAGGCGGACGCGTCGCCCACCGTGCAGGGCAGGAAGGCCGTGCAGACCACCTGGTCGTTGGGACACGTGCACGAGTGCGTCTCTTCTGAAAAGCTGCCCAGGAGCCCATTCTCATTGCAGTAGAGAAAAGACTGGATGCGAGTGAGCCAGTAGGTTGAGGTTCTAAGAATAGAAAACAAAAGGAATCTGCATAAATGCAAAGGCGTTTGTGTTTGTGTGTCCTGCAATCAAGTTACCTTAGGTTTGAAAGCTTCACTATCACGTTCTTAGGTCCTTCCCAGTTATTTAACTGTGATATTAAAAAAACCCACCATAACTGAAAAGATATATACACATATAATATTCATATATTTAAGTATTATGTATATTTAAATTATGTATATATGTTTTCATTCATCATTGTACAACATTAACGATGGATACACTTGATTTGAACTGGAAAACTACATGAAATACCTTCTGAAGACATTGCATGGCATCTCACTAGTGTACTTGGAAGCTGACTGTGACTATAAATGGGTTGGTTACAGTTTTTTTTTTTTTTTTTTTTTTTGCGGAACGTGGGCCTCTCACTGTTGTGGCCTCTCCTGTTGCGGAGCACAGGCTCCGGACGCGCAGGCTCAGCGGTCATGGCTCACAGGCCCAGCCGCTCCGCGGCATGTGGGATCTTCCCGGACCGGGGCACGAACCCGTGTCCTCTGCATCGGCAGGCGGACCCTCAACCACTGCGCCACCAGGGAAGCCCTTGGTTATAGTTTTGAAATGATATCCAACAACGGGAAGTAAAAATGGTTTTATCATCAAATATCTAGAGTAGAATTAGAGTGTATGAATGACGATTGTTCATTCATTCACTCTTAGTTTCACAGAGCACTAATGCTGCAGGAAACCTAAATAGAAAGTGAAATAAAAATGAGAGAAAAACAAGAAACTTTAAATTGTCAATCAATGGATTTAAATCCTAGGGTTTCATCAACATTGAAAGAACAAGTACCCACTGAGAGGGAAAATATTATTAAAACATGTTTGATTTTTATCCTTATGGTCTGCTCAAGAAAATTGTTGAAAACATCTCATTAAAACTAACTACAAGTTCTCTTAATAAGGGTTAAGTGTGTTAGTTGAATGTGTTTGATTTGGATCATTAACATTATTTATATCCAGAAATCAGGCTAATCATGATGCAAATTTAAGATCTTACTTTTCCTGTTTTCCCACATTATTCAAACTCTTTTAGTGTGTTTAAAATCTCAGTAAAATAATGAAGGAAAAGCGTGTGGCCGTGTAATCAGATAATTCTTTGTTTTTATCTTGCTGCTTTCTCATACTAGCTGTATGATCATGGAAAAGTTGAATGGCCTATGTTAGTGATGTCTTCCATATTGAGTTCTTGTGAGAAATAGGCTCAGACTGGATGCATGTCTTTAGACAACTGTATAGAGCATGTATCACAGTAGACACTAAAAATTGCATCTCTTTTTGGTATTCTTATGCCTTTCCAGTGTTCATTATTCAGTACATATGAGGTTTTCTACAAATTGTATATATTGTACTCAATCCTTTAGACTTATTACACTGCTGCCATTTTAAAGAATTTGTATATGCTGGTAAAATACAGGTATTAATCTGTGTAAATAATCAATAAAAACAATTTTTTATCACATTCAGAACAACATATGGGCTAGATATTCATTTTTGTACATTCATTTTTGGTCTCTGCTCCTTCCCCTTTGCAATATAACATTTTTTTTTAAAGTAAGCTCCTCCCTGTTTTTCCAAATAAATTAAATAACTCCTTAATTCCCTCTCATAACATTTACTTATTTTTATTCATAGTGCCTTTTTCCACTTAAAATGTTATATTGTGTACTTACTTGTTTATACTCCATTTATCCCATTAAATATAATATTCAGCTTTCCTTTTTCCACTTAAAATGTTATATTGTGTACTTAGTTGTTTATACTCCATTTATCCCATTAAATATAGTATTCAGCTTGCCAGAATCATATATGCTTTGCTTATAGCTTTATATCCCATGCCTAGCAGAATGCCTCTCATACTTAATGAATATTAGATCAAAGGCATAGATGAATTAAAGGAACATTTTCTCAATAAGCATATTTTTAAGTGAAATTTAAAGCCCTAAACTGCATATTTAATACACTTTTAAAGACCTAACTCCCAAGTTGTGGTTTCACAACATACACTTTGACATTTGCACACAATTAAATCTATAAAAAAATCTTAGTAAACATATATTTTAAAAAACGCTTTCTTTTCCAGATTCCCTAAATGGAACTGTTTTCTGTAGACCCAGAATAAAAGGTAAAACCAAATCAAACCCAACCAAAACATGAAACATTTTCCTCTTAATTATTTCTTACACTGAAAAACACTGACTGGGAAACTACATCTACAAAATTCATTTCTAACTTTCTCAAGATACTTTAAAAATAAGTTCTCAGGAAAACTCTCCCAGGAGGATGCCCGGGGTTGTGAAATAGGAATGATTGGCACTTTGTGAGCCATACATCTCTATATGAGTATCTCTCCTCCTCTCCTCTGGTTCCTTGTTTTCTTGCTGCAGAATAAATGTGCAAAAAGTTTCCTTTTTCTGGTTGAGGAAAGAGCCTGATTCATTATTTCTGTATTCAGTCTCAGAATATAGAAATTATTGCTGACTTGTTCTTTCTGCAGTTACTGATATATTTATTTCATCAATATGCTCTCAATGAATTAATCTCTCTCCCTCTTGCCCTCTTTCTCTCCTTCTCTTTCTCCTTCTCCTTCCTCCCTCCCTCATTTCTTTCCATTTTTCTTTCTTTCTTCCTTCCTTTTCTTCCTTCCTTCCTTTCTTGCTTGCTTGCCTCCTTGCTTTTTCTTTCTTTCTTTCTCTTCTCTCTCCCTTTCTCTCCTCTTTCTCTCTTTCTGTAGTTCTATTTACACCTATCTACTATAAGGCATATAAAATATATATGCTATCGGATTGAAAATTGTATTTTCTTCCTTGGAACCAAAGCATAAATTCCCTGAGTCAATTCATCTCTCACTGTAAGCTCTCATCATGTTTCCAAATCGTAAGGACAAACAAAAAACGAAATAATAGACCTAAGACTGAAGGCAGAGCTCACAAAACTAGGGCACCACAGAAAGACTCATTTGGACACTTTAGAAAGGCAATGGCTTTTCTAGCTTTCAGTCTTTTCCAATCCTTTTCACGTCCCCACAGATGCATTACTGAAGGAATGTGTCCCAGCTTCATGGGTTTCAGTTTGTCATGTATGACTATTGATAACTTGGTGTGCTGTCAAAGCTCCTGTTCCCTGAGACAGAAGAGCTAACACGTGGATTTTCTTCCTTGCTGCTTCTTGTCCTTCCCCCATTACCTACCTTTTGACTGTTTTAGTGCATTTCACAAGTAGGGAATAGATTTTTAAAGGAACAAATTTCGATAATTAGTCTTTACTCTTTGTAAAGTCTTGGTGAAGGCAGTGGTCAAAAATAGAAAACAGAGCAAATTTCAGGACTGTACATGCATTATTCACTTACCCAAAAGATCACTTTTTTTTCCCCTGACAAAGTAAAATTTAACTGTTTTTCTTTTTAAATCTAAACATTTTTTTTGAAATGTCTTCAACATTAAAATTAGGTGGTAGCAAGTATTTTTTTAAACTCTTTCTTTTTATACCTAAGTATTAAAACAAAGTAATGCTACAGTTTCTATTCTCGTATATAACTTTTATTCACATAAACTATTTAGGATCTACTAGGGCTAGGACAGAGGATGCAGTGTTGAAAGATGAGCTCCTGGCAGGCAGGTAGGTTTGTTTCTTTTTATCAAACATGTGGTCTTGTCCCTGACATCTACTTAATAACACTTCAATTAATATTTACTAAACAAAGGAAATAGGAAAAGAAGGAAAAAGGACGGAGAGAAGGAGTAAGGAGGGAGGGAGAGAGAAAGAAATTAAAGTGAAGGAACTACACAGATTATAGAAGAACAGAAGAAAGAAACTAGGGGAAGACAGTATTAAAGCCATTGACTTGAGAATGACAATGATATGGAACAATTCAAGGGATATAGGAACTCCTTTTCCATCAGGAAGTAAGTGTGCATGTGAAAATAATTTCTAAAAAGCTTTAAGATGATAGTGTTACAGAAAGAAAAATACCTTCCAGAGTTAAGTTAAACTTTTGGAAAAAATATAATTAGCTAAAAAGCCGATAGCCTGTTTTTATTTGAAAAATCAGGTAGCAAACTAAGTTGAGAAGATTAGACGTACATTAAGTTCAGTTGTCTCTGTTTAATCTGTAATATTCTCTATGTAGTTAAAATCTGCTCTTCTCTACAGGACACATGTTATGTGAGTGTCAAAAGAGCACTAGACTGGGAGAATGAACACTGGATTTCTAGGTCAGACTTCACCTGGTGACCTGGGACAAGTCACTTAGCCTCTTTAACTATGAGTGAAAGTTTTAGAATTCCAAGAAACATTGGTTCAGATTTTGATTCTGCATGACCCTGGGGAATGTGTACAGCTTTCTGAACCTCAATGGCTCACCCTGAGTTCACCTGTTGATCTGTTGTCAGGATGAGGTGATGTAACAAATTCCATCCCAGACGGCACTTGCCATCTGGTTCTACCAGGATTAAGTCACTAGCCACTGCAGCTGCTGTCCTTCAACACCCTCCAAAAGGAGTTCAAGGTGGAGATCGGGAATGAGGCACTCTGTGCTCTGGGAAAAACTGGCAGAAAAGGCGTTCAGATAGTTAGATACTGTCAGGAGAAGAATTTATGAGCCCAATTCTTGTATCTCCTCATATCCAGAAAAGCACTAAAATCCTTCATGGTGATGTCTGCTCCTCGTGACTAGCAGACAGCGTCTGCCACAATGTGTGCTTGACTGTGTGTACCCCCCCTTCACTAAAATCATATAGAACACTGACCTTCCCCCCTATCTCTTCAGAGCCATTTCTCAGAGCCATCTGATGCTGTCTCCCAGGCTATAGTCCTCATTTTGCCCCCAATAAAACTTAATTCACAGCTCTCAGATTGTGCATTTTTTTCAGTTGACAATGTTAAATGGGATAGGCAAAACAGATTCCTGGACCCCACCCCAGACATACTATAAGAACTCCTAGGAGTAGGGCTCAGGAAGCTCTTTTTAAAATATGCAGTCCTACAGAAAAAACCAGTCTTGGCAAAGCAAAGAGCATTGCACTAAGAGAACTATATTTGCAAAGGACTTGAGGTTAGGAAAGGTTTTGTTTTAAGGAACTAAGTGAGAGCCAGTACAGCTGGAGTGAAGAGAATATCAGTGCAATATTAGACTGTGCAGTAAGTAGTGGCCAGATCAGGCAGAGTATTGTTTAGGTTTTAAATTTATTCTATGTGCAGTAAAGAGTGGTAAAGAGATTTAGCCAGAAGTCGATTGTATTAAATTTAACAACCATCTTTCTCCTTGTATTATACCAATAGTATTTTAAATATCAGGTAAAGCTGATGTACTTTTAATAATACGTTTTTTTTTCAGGGCTAAAATAAAATAAAATAATAAAATAAAATAAGCAGTCCTGGAGAAATGTTTTGTACACAGAAGCTGTAAGTTTCCTATGTATGAAAATTAACAACCAAAACAACATTAGGGGCTCTTTAAATACCAATTAGCTCTCAAGCTGTAAGAATATGTCCAGAAGAAGGTAGGGAAAAGTTAAAATTTCTGTAGAGAAGAGGGCAGCAGCAGATGGCTTTGAATTAACATGCATTTGGGGCCTTGTGGCCACCGTGTATGCTAAATTTGCAAACCCTGCAATAGAAATCTTTGGCATGCACATACACAGAAGAATAAAACAAACACTAAAGCCTACTTTAATAAATTCTACTGTGTTACAGTAATAATAATTAGCTCTTTAGTGAATTTCTCTCATATCAGGGCCACCCACTCTGTACTTGTTATTTTTAATTCTTCACAGTAACTTGTAAAACTTAAACCCATTTTAAAATTTGAAAAATACTGAGGCTCAGAGTTTCAATGACTTTCTCAGTTATGTATCTATTAAGTATTACAGTGAAGACAGACTCAGAGAAGCAAGTCTATTGTTTTTATAATGTGTGTTGAATAGTGCGGAAAAATGCTTAACAAATGACTTTAGGAAAAAAATATTTCCATGCTGGACAGCATCAAAGGTAAAATAACTTTTAATTATTAAATAAAATTAGGCACTTGAGTGACAGCCCACTATATTGGCTTCAATCCACTTTTGGGAGCTAAACTATCAACTTTGAATATTGTTTCTTAACTCATATGGAAAATGGGAATAAAATATAGGTTGTTGTAAGAATTAAAGCACAATTGCTGGAAAAGCCCTTAAAGAGTGCCTGTGCACAGAATAAATGGTAAATAAATGGAAATGCTTATTCTTATAATCACTGTTATTACTATTGTTATCTTTTAAAGAAATAGCATCATATGTACTTTCTTTATTACAAATGCTATTTTCTTCCAGGAAATGGAAATTTTCATTTTATCTTCAACCATTTGTGTACTACATGCATAATCTTACTCTTTATCTCTGCAATTCACTTTTATCAAATAGACCTAGTTATTGATAACACCACCAAGACTGTATCACATCCCAAGAAAAAGAATATCATTGTCAAAGGTCCCTTGGTTATGAGTCTCCCAAGGAAGCATATGTATATATATGTATCACATGTGTATATAGATATACATCTATAAACCTATAGATGCAGATATACATACACATTTTATTTTTATAAACTTGAGTTCAGGTATCTACTAAAACTTTTGGCTTGCAGGAAGACAATGGAAAAGTGAGTGAAGCAGTTGAAGATGTAGGTCGTATTTTAAAGATAATATTAGCCAAGGTAACATTCATTAAGGTTTTCTCATGTGCACAGTCTTTTTACAGGCATTATTTCATTTAATTCTCCCAATTCTCACTCCTTGAAGTAAGGACCCTTGTTATCCCAATCGATATTTAAGGACATGAGTTGTAAAAAGCTTAGATAATTAGAACTTATAGAAGGTCAAATAGCTGGTAAGTGGTAGAACTGAAAGTGTATCCTGGTCTTTATTACTCCCAACAATTTGGGGGGTATGACACCAAAAGCACAAAAGATAAGAGCAAAAAAGTAGTACGTGGAACTATATCAAAGCAAAAAGCTTCGGTCCAACTAATCTGTAATTGGTTGAATGGTGTACACAGAAAAATCTGCTTACTTCTTAGAGAGCTACTGAAACATTTTGTCCACATCTGTGCTGCATTTAATGCTATAGTTCAAGAAAAATCAATAGATATGTCTTCCTTCTACTTATAACATAAAATATGAAAAGAAAAAGTCAACATTCAGGGTATGAAATGTGAGGCACACGAAGAACACAATTACTTTACTGGACATAAAGGGAATATATCATCAAAAAAAAAATAGAGTCCACGTCTAATTTTCCTCCAAAGATTACCAAAAATCAAAATATTTTGCCCACTAAATCACATTAGATGTTAAGTTAAAAAGACTTGAAAAGTATTTATTATGTGCAAGTTCAGTCTATTAAGTATTGTAATTGAGGAATACTGACACAAATGCAATTACTCTGCAAATATGAGTAACTCAGGTCTCTCCTATGTGCTTTTATAACATCCTGATTTTCACCCACCATAATATTCATTATACCAAGTCATTATTACCCAATCATCTGTATCCCTCATTACATTATACATGCTGTGAGGGAAAAGATATATTTGTTTACTTCATCATTTTATTATCATAACATACCTAAATCAGTTTACAGTGTTTATGCTTAAGTTTTCCTATTACAACCTTTTGAACCTATTAGTCTTAAAATATGTTATGATGAATCCAAATATGAAAATCTAAACAATATAAATAGAATACGTTAAAATAAAATTTATGAAAAGACCATTTTATTTTATCTTTCACAGATCTGTTCATCTCTGACCCTAATATTTCAAGCTAAATATAAATTTGACATGAATGAATAAATTAATGAACAAAAAAGAGAAACTAAAGAAGCAACTTCAAGGCTAAATTGTTAATTCCTTGGTTGTATTTATTATTTTTAGTATTTCATATGATTTTCTTGATATCCAGTGAGTGATAAACATTTTCAAAAACTGTCTTATTTACATAATTTCTGTTTTTCTTTAAAGTACATTTCATGACCAACTTCTCATCAATTTAGAAAAAAACAATAAAATGTTCTTGTTGGGCACTGAAAACTTGAAAACAAATTAAACTATCATTTAAGTAATTTAATCAAATTTTAATATGTTTCTAAAAGTGATCCTATTTATATCTAAAGTATATATTTCAATTAAATAAAGAAAACATAATTTGTCCAAATTCAATGTCCCTCTAGTCATATAACCATGAACACAATTATGGTATGAACTGTCTATGTTATGCCTGCATTTGTGTGATAAGCATCTCTCCAAATTGAATGTCTCTGAACTCATTTTCTTCTCTCCTAATACAACCATGATTGTTATCTACAATGATGGATATTAACTCATCCTTTCCTGTCTCAACTAAAGTAAAACTTAGTTTCTGGAGGTCCTGTACCTTCTCTTTTTGTCATTTTATTACATTTGTGTACCTCCAAGCTAATCTTTCTAAAATTGATTTATTTCTTATTGCATGGCACCCAATATCCTTCATATAAAATATATATTTTGCCTAACTTTTAAAACCCTTTACAATCAGACAACACTTAGCTTTCAGTACTCTATAAAGTATGTTTTCCATTTAGGCTCTCCCTGTTCCCCTCCCTAAATACGCCAGATCAATTTCAACCACAATGAATTTTCTTGTTACAGAGTTTAATGTCCTTTCTCCTCCGCTTCAATGCAAATTGAATCATTTCTACTGTAAATAGTTTTTCTTAATAATCCTACTTACAACAACTTAATTCTTTGAATGAGTATATTATTTATCTATATTACCGTATTTGTAATTAAGCCACGTACAGCCATATATTACTGTTTAATAGATTCTTATTTCATTATTTCAACTAAAGTATACCATTCATTATAATAACTATAATTTTTACATGTTAGTTTTCATAGTTGGAATATAGGCTCCTCAGAAAGAAGAAAATGAATGTCGTTTCATTGGAATCCCTAGAGACTAGCAAAATTTCTTCCCATGCAACCCTGCTAAACCAAATTGCTAAAGCAAAATTGAATTATAGATTTATGTTTATGGAAAAATGTCAGAGGAAATACTTTTAAAAACTCCTCAACACAAAATGCCAAATAATTCTGGCAAAAAATTTTTAAATGCATTTATGATGCAGAAAAAAATATGGAGTAAATTTCAGCTGCTGAAACTGAACTAAAAGAATATATATGTAGGAAGATGTGGGTGTACCTGATCTAGAGGTTTTGGTGGCTGTGTTGGGTATAGGAAACAAAGTCCAGAACAACTGAAGGGCAAGAAGTTGAATTGGAGACCTGCTCTAAGAAGCTGGGAAGACTGAGACTATGCACTTAAAGAAAGAGTCAGCTTAAAAACAAAACAAACAAACAAGTAAACAAACAAAAAGGCCTAGAAAAGGAAGAGAGCAAAATGAGTGCCTGCCCTGACCTCACTGTTAGTAGAAAATACATAATCTACAAATTCAAAGTTTTTTGCAGAAAGTACATAATCTAAAAATTCAAAAACACCAGTGAAAATCATAACTTATTTTAAAGTGCTCCAAATTGTTTTATTGTGGCAAAATGAAATATATACTTTCTAAAAGAATGCACATCCTTAACATTTTATGAAGGACTTGAAGAATCAATACAGATGAAATTATTTTGACCATGAACTCACAGTAGGAAAAAAAAAAAAGAAAGAGGAATCAGGGTCCCAAGATTAAAAATGTGCAAAAGGCATAATCTTAACACCACAGACTACAGAAATTGAATTATGTGATATTAAAGTCAATTATCAGAAACATATTTAAATAATTTCAAGGTAAAGTAAAATATGAGAGAGGCACCAGGGGTTACCAAAACAAATCTGAAAAAACAAAGGAACTAACATGATGATAATGATGATGATTTTAATTTAAACCTTATTAAAATGTAAAACAGCAGATTAGCTAAACTGAGCACAAAACTGGTGAATTAAAGATAAATGAAATAATAATACTGAGAATATACACCACAGAGAGGAAAAGAGATTGAAAATCTAAAACATATCTAGAGTATTATGTTACAAAAACTGACAAATACCTAATCAGAATTCCAGCAGCAGCAAACAGAGAAAATAGGGGAGATTCTATATAAAATTATAGTAAGTGAGAATTCTTCAAAATCAATGAAATACGTAAATCTTGAGATTCATGAAGCACAAAAAATTCCAAGAAAGTTAAATAAATAGAAATACATACCTATTCATACCATACTTAACATGTAGTTCTTGTTATATGCAACAAACTTTTGTTATAAATAACAAAAATTAGAGGTAACAAAACATAAAAGTATTAAAAAAAATTTAAAAGACATTGAAGCATAAGTAAATCAATGCAGTTGCATTCACAATATTCACAAATAGAAAGCCTCGTTAGGAAAGATATCAATTCTCCACAAATGTATTTCTATATCTAGTGCAACTCCAATAAAAATTCCTTCAGCTTTTTTTTAGTTGAAAATCAGTTAATACTAGAGTAGTTTGTCTTCAATTAACCCTCCCAATAATAATTTACAAAATTTGAGCAAAATAGAAAGAACCACTAGTTAAAGGAGTTATAGAAAGTCCAAAACAGTCAAAAGCTAAATGAGTTTTTAACCTAAAGGAAGGGAGCAGCATGAATGGAGAAACTGAGAGTTGCAGTCCTCTAGTTTTGCCCTAAGGACACTCCCCAATCTGGGCAACACGGGGAGGATGAAACTCAGTCAGAAACGACATTCTTAAAGGCTTGATGTGTGCAGAATGGAAATGGGGAGTTGCCAGAGAAGATGTAACTTGAGGAAAATAATTCTGAAAGAAGCAAAGGAGAGAGAAAACCCTGAACAAATTCCCCTCAAATCCATGACTGACTCCTAAACTCTACAATTGTGAGACAAACTTTGAGGAGCCAATCAGAAAGCAAAAGCTGAAAGATCTGCAGTGCTTAATAAAGGCTGTATTTCTTGCCTATCACAGATGAGACAGTGTTCGCAGTTTGGATATCTCCAAAGTAGAGTGGTTTGGTAAACACATTCAAATGCCAGAAAAGCCATGTCTTTGTAGTTAAGACCGTCACAAGACTAAAGATTAGCCCTAAACTAAGTGTTGAACTAGGACAGACTCACTGTAATAAAATGTTAAACCAAATATCTGCAAAGACAATGTAGTCAACAAATAATAAAACTGCCTGCCAAGTTAAAAATCAACATTATTCCAATAAAATAACATACTTCAGAGTCAATATATACTATCATCTACAATACCCAATAAAAATATGTAGTTATGAGAATTGTGAACAAGCAAGCAAATGTCATTCATAGCAAGGAGACAAAGCTATTGATGGAAACAGATCCTGAGACAGTCTACATCATTGGTATTTACAGACAAATGTTGACCTGAAACAAAGAAACTGCCAGATACTTCTCCAGCAAAGATGGGTTTATTCAAATTGCAATTTTACCTATTAAAATAAAACCTAAACCTCTAATTATTCAAGACAAAAAACCGGATAAGGCATTCTGTGCTTTGGAAAAACAGGTCCCTTAGATAATTAGAGTTCTCTCAGAAAAGTAAAAATGAACGCAGATTCCTGCATCTTTCCATTCACAGAAAAACACTAAAATTATTAATGGAGATATCTAATCTTCATGACAAGCAGTAACCTTTTATTGAGATGTGTTTGACTGCCTGTTTTCCCTAGCCCAAATCACATATATCTGGCCACTTCTTCTTATCTCTTTGGAGCAGTTCCTCGGGGCTATCTGAGAGTCAGTCTACTGGGTTATATTCCTCAGTAAGACACTAAATAAAACTCAACTCATAGCTCTTATTGTGTGTGTGGTTTTTTTTTTTTTTTTTTTCAGTCAACAGTTTTGACAACCATGAAGGACACAGAGCAGACTGCTCTCCTTCACGTGAACTCTACAAAGATCTGGATCCTTGGTACCAACAAGGGCCCCTTATGCCCATCTACCTCCTTGGTGAATCCAGATGAATTGGGTGAGTCTCTCCTGGTCTCGGATCTCCCATCTTGGCTGACAATCCTGGGCTTTATTCAGTGGTTGCTAAACTCCTTGATATAAGGCCAAGGTTTCCCTTGGACTTAAGTTCAAGAAGAGGTATCTGGATTTCCCAGTTGAAAGACACTGACAAGATTTTGCTCAGTTGAAAGACAATGAGGAGGTTTGGACTGGGTTATTAGGTAGGAGGCTGATCTGATGCCTTTGTTAGAACTGGCTACTTTAAACAGGGTTAGTTGGAATAAATTGAAGATACCATATGAGAGCTTTCAGCTCCAAAGATAAGGGCCACAGCTCTTCCCAGTCAGTACAGCTTTCTCAAGCAACTGAGAAATTTATGGGAGTGGTGGAGGCAAGTCCTCATACCATGCAGCACTCTTATAGGGAAAGCCACTCATTAATTTAAAAAAACTCTCTTGTCTAGGGATGCACACATAAGGATTTGCCATCCATTGTTCCGAGCACCCATGATGGTTTTAGACTGCCAGAGGGAGAAACCAGAAACTGAGACATAAAATTGCTGAAATAACTCAATTCGAGGGTAATACGTACAGGAGTTAAGCTCACAAACAGCACAACTGCCTACCACACAGTTTTCAATACTAATTTTATCCTGACAAACCAACTTTAAAATGAGGAATAAAGACTTCTGAACAAGACAGAGGGAAGTCAGATAGCCAATCACAAACTTAACACAATACGTATGGAGCTTATTCTTGCAAGTGCTCAGTTTATTGGGAACTAAGAATATTTTGCCTCGAAATGGCCAAGATGGAGCTCTTTTAGCATTCCAAAACTGGCTTTTGTGTATGCAGTTAAAGAAAGCCAGCTTGATAAAACATCTTTTCAAAATTCTGACCCTAAGGGAACAAAAGTCCTTCTAGGAGGCTTACATTTCCCTCACTGTGCCTTTGAGATGTAAATGTTGTACAGGTCATTGAACTCTGACCTAGACCATCTCCAATTCCTGAGATTAAGTTAAAACAAAAAAGGGAAAAGAGGTGTTTTAAACTTCAACAAGTAAATTTAACTTATTCTAATTGTTACTCATAAACTAGTGAGTTTTATATTGTAATACCTGATTCATAACTAAGTTTTAAAAATGGAAACTATGAGATCTCTCTTTGTGTCTATCTGGATGTATGTATGTCTGTGTAATCAATAGATTATAAATATATGTTTCTACCTTTGGGTGGTATTGCCAAAATTAATTGTAAATGAGTTCTATTTAATAATTTAAGAGAAAATAAGTGCTTATATAAATTCTCAGAAACTAACCCAAATGAATTTCAGGTTCATGTGATCTGGGAATTATTCAGTATTAAATTAATATTCGGTATTAAAGTTAGTTTAAGTTTGTTGGTTTAATTCATATAGACATGTCTTTAGAGTCATCAACAGTAAGTATAGTACTTTTATTGTACGTAGGTTTACTAAAACTCAAATAAGTTCACATTATCTCTATTACAAAATTTGTTAGCAAAAATTGGGGGATGGTGGCTGGCTTGGTCCAATGTCTCATGAAGTTTTCATGGGTAATCTAAGTATAATTGTTGGGAACAAGTGAATTAAATAGACAGAAACGGAGTAAGAGCTTTTAGGTGAACTCTTGAAGAATAATTACGTTTTATGGTGCGTCTACTTAAAAATAGTTTCTCCAGACTTTTGGTAACCTGAAACTAGAGTTTTTCTAAATTAAGTTAAATGATGGAAGTTTATTGAATATCTAGATTCCCAAATAAAATAAGATACTGAAACATTAATTACTGAGCATAGGCTCTTACAAAGAAACTAAAGTTATTTATGACTATTAATAAATAGGTTTGGTACCACACTGAGACATTTTCTATAAGAAAGTACATGTTTTTGAAATTATGAATAGTATTTATAAGTTTGTCATTCTACAGAATGCTAATGTAAAAGACAGTTTATAATTGCTTACTTCTTAGTTTTCACTAGAGCTTAATATTTCTAATATTTCTAAAAGCTTAATATTAAGCTTTTAGAGCTTAATATTTCTAATTAAAACCACTAAAAATTAAAAAGTAAAACATCTTTGTATGCAAGGAATAAAGTAGGTATAAGGAATGGAAATGCATTTTGTAAAGTGAAAAGAAAGAAATTTTGTCCTAAAAAGAGGCTAAGATGACAAAAAGAGACAATCTGAAGGTGAAAAAGGAAGTTATAGAAGGTTTGTGGAAAGGAGACGATGGGAAAAGAGTTTAATGTGTAGTCAGGACTGGCTAATTTAGAATAAATTTGAGTAAATAAATTTTAATATTAAAGGTAAGGTGGTGCAAAAGTAGAATTTGGTTTTCTCTCTGTTAAGAGGACAAGACTTCTTTATCTGCTTTTGAAAACAGATTGTAAATTTCTTTACTGTTTAGGTAATCTGTTATAACTTCCTGTATTTGCCTTTGAAATATTTTATTGTCATTTTGATTAAGTGAATAACTAAGTATTGTTTCACAGTGATCTATTTGACCAAGTGTTTTAAAACCTTTTGATATCTTTGACTAACTTCCCAAATCAAATTCTAAATAAAGTTCTTCTGACCTCTATCTAACTCTGGGATGTTTCAGGGCCCCTGAAACATCTCAAAGAGAGAGATTAAATTAAGTAGCCTCATGTGGCATGTTAAATTCGATGGAAAGCATTGTCAAATGAGTGGTAATAAACCTTCTTAGGTTATATTATATGGATAAATGTTAATATGAATGTTCTAGAAACTATTTGAAATTTCTAAAATTTGGATATGCCCTGGTATAATGTTATCAGTCATAATTCTAGTTATTATTTTAAGAGGTTATATGTCACAGAAATAACCAAATTTCTTTGACAATTGCATTGTAATCAGATATTCAACCATGCCATGTTAAGTCTTGTCACTTACAGATAGTTATTGTTTTACCCTGATGCTTTTGCAAAAATGCTTCATCTTCTAGAAGATCCACAGAAACCACTTTTTTTTTTTTTTTTTGCGGTACGCGGGCCTCTCACTGTTGTGGTCTCTCCCGTTGTGGAGCACAGGCTCCGGACGCGCAGGCTCAGCGGCCATGGCTCACGGGACCAGCCGCTCCGCGGCATGTGGGATCTTCCCGGACCGGGGCACGAACCCGTGTCCCCTGCATCGGCAGGCAGACTCTCAACCACTGCGCCACCAGAGAAGCCCCAGAAACCACTTTTTGACAAGTATAAGTTTCTGATAACTTTCAGGCCCTAAGAATGAACTGGATAATAAATCAAAGAATTCTAATGGAAAATCTGATGGTTTCATGAAACTGTTAACAGAAGATATAGGTCAACAATAATTAGTTACATATGGCTGAATAATAATTTTTATTGCTTTTTGTCTGAAATATTACTGGCTTTAATCTTTTTTTTTCCCAGATATAAGGAAACCTTTCCCTTTAAGCTAATTATGACTTACAGCAACTTGATAAATTATACCTTTGTAAACAGAATTGAAACATTTACCTTTTCTCTCTACCTGATCCCTCCAGAATTTGGAAACACTGATTATATTAGCATGAGTTTGACTACAACGTCATATTTGAGAATATGTATAGAATCAAATATGACCAGACAGCTTTAAAGAACTAAGATGGACTTTGTGGAGCCACAAAGCCCCTTGGAAAATCAACCTGGTGCTTTGCTCACAGGGTTCCCAGAAGCCTTATCAGCTAAATAAGGAAAGACACTTCCTGGCAGGTGCAGGAACCCCAACATATTTTGCAGACCTCGAGAAGAGAGGAATCCATCCAAATCTGTAGGTATTGCAGGCAGAATCCAATGGCAATTCCTTGGCATGGCTTTTCTGTCCTTGAGAAGCCTTTTAAAAGTTCAACCTGAGATTCCTTATGAAAAGTTCCAGTAAAGGCAATTTAAAATAACATATGTGATCAACTACTTATGTAAATAATCAGGCCATATTTACTGAAACAAGATTCATTTTGCAAGCAAATTAAGCTATATTTTGGTAGAAAATTTGGCTATATTTTGTAGAAATGAGGGTAACTTTAGAAATAAAAAATATGTTTAAGTGGATATTAAGTTCTAGTATCATTAATATTATTTGGGATTCTGTATTTACTGCATAAGACTCACTTCCAAGATGGCTCCCTGTTACTATGTTGCATTATTGTAAGGTTTAATTGAATCATTAAAAGGATACTCTACGCTCGTTTCTGAAGCTTATCACAATAATCTGTCTTTGGACAAAGATCAGATACTCCATGACCTGTAACCAGGAGGTTATGCATACTGGAAATACATCATTTAAAGGACATTTTCCTACCTAGATGGAAGGATCCTTATCAGGTCCTCTTAACCAGTTCATATATAGCAAAACTGAAGGGAATTGATTTTTGGATTCATATTTCCCACTTAAAAAAGGCCCCTGCATCAGCCTGGTCTACAGAGAGGACAACCTCAAACTCACTTAAAAACAATGCTCAAACAGAGGAAAAATCACATCAGGACAAGAAGAAGATGACATCAGAAGTAGACAGCTATCCCAAGATGCTGAACCTGACCCATATGATTATAGTATTTTCTTGATTTCTTAGACCTTTTGCATATAAATCAAATGTTTTTCTATTATGTGCACAATCCTATGCAGAGTTTAAAAATCAATCAAATTCTTGGGTTTATGGTCAATTACCTATGTCTAGTACTTCTGGTTACCTTGGTGAATTTCTCCTCTCCTGGGTTCTGATTGGATGACCCTTAGGAAATTTATTCTAAAAATAAGAAGTTATACTTCTGTCTGAGCCATTACTGATACTACTAGGTGGGTCCCCTCACTTGGCCAATAATCATACTTGCTCTGATTATGGCCATAAGGGTGAATTTTCTTTAAAAGTTAGTTAAGCTCAATCAGAGCAATTGGCTAAATTTCAGTCAAAACCCATAACTGCCTCATTTATTAGGAGGGACCCTTCCTCAGTTACAGGATAGATTTATATGGGTAATAGCAGGCTTCAGTCACTTAAGTTTAAAACTCCCCTTATACTGGGAACAACTGAATCATGCTAAGAGTAATCAGCATAATGACACTAGGAAATTGGGCTGAGTGCCTTATGAAAAATGCCAATATATCATGGCCCTTAAAGGTAGCAACTGGTATGAAAGAGACTGGGTCAGATGACTGGGGATATACTGGGCTGTACCTAATGGAAGTTCTTGGCTTAATTTCTTACTTATGGTACTAATGCCACTAGCTATATTACTTAAATTCTGCCTATTCTATAAGATTGTTCTTTCTTTTATTACCCAGTATATAACTGAGCCTCTGACAAAAATAATGATGACTAAGGAACTGGAAATCATTGACTAAATACACAGTTTTATACAAGATTAAAATGATTGTAATAGTGTAACTCCACATTTGGGAAGAAGCCACAGAGAGAATCATTTCCTAGAGCATAACAGACTAGTAAGACAGGTGGTCCAGAGACTTTTATGGCTAACAATAACAGGACAGACCAATAACAGCACACTGAGTGGCCTATTAATGAAAACTTTTCCTGAACTAGGAAAAAGCCTTCCTACCACTGTGGAACAAATTTGTCATGAAATGCTTCTCAAAGCTTGGTTGAATTAATGACCAAAAGTGGGGGGACTGTAAAACAAAGACTGTTGCCCACCACCTAGTTCTACAAGGATCAAGTCATTAGCCACTGCAGTCACTGACTGACAGTACACCCTGAAAGAAACTCAGGACAAAAACAGAATAAGGTACTCTGTGCTTTAGAAAAACAGGCCCCTTAGATAGTTGGAGATATTTCAGGGAAAAAAAATCAACAAACTTAGATTCTTGCATCTTCCCATACATAGAAAAGCATTAAAATCATTAACTGAGCTATCTGATCCTTGCAACTAGCAGTAACCTTTTATTGAGATATATGCTTGACTGCATGTATTCCCTAGCCAAAATCCTCCTACCTCTTTGGAGCAGTTCCTCAAGATACATCTGCGAGACTGTCTCCCAAACTAGAGTCCTCAGTAAGACAACAAATAAAATTCAACTCATAGCTCTTACATTGTGCTTTTTTTTTTTTTTCAGTTAACACATAGTACCCTGTATTTACTCTAAGCTCTGTATATAACATAATTTATTATGATTATCTGTTTACCTTGTGCCCTCCTTTAGGAGAATGAAGTCCTTCAAGATAAGATTTGTGCCTAGTACAGCACTTGGCACAGGTTAGATATTAACAAAAAATTATCTTGATAGTAAATGACAAGAAACTGGTAAAATCATGCTTTTATGTGCCACACAAGGAAATCTAAAAATGTGCAAATTATAATTTATAAAGCATCAGTATGATGTAGAATATTTTGTCATTCAAATTACTGAACTATGGGTAGTATAGAAATGATGTTTATTCTATAATAAGAATACCAGTGCTCTACACTAACCAGAAAATTGCAATAATTTTATTGACCTTGTGAATTATGAGTGTGATAGTACACAGGAGCACTCAGAGTGCTGATTTAATCATTAATCTTTATAGACAAGACATATGTGATGTCATTCTGAAAAAAAAAACGAAGTACCTGCCAATTCAGAAACTGGAACAAAAGAATATAATGTCAGACTAGTCAACGGTATTAACAAGTATTTAAAACTATCTAAATAAAGGGAATGGTAACATGAGAACAAAGAAAAGTGGGGATTCAGTGAAGTGATATTTGGCAATGTTTATCTAGCATCATCCAGGGATGAAGTTGTACTTACTAAATGATGAGCGGGCTCAGACCTCTTGGCAAGTGATATGTGTGTCCGTGAATGTATCCAGATATCCAAACGTAATGTTATTAGGAATGTGCAGGGGAGCAAAATTTGACACACCAAAATGTCTCTTTGGAATGTCGATTATTTTCAGCTGAGAACAATCAAGGCCCAAAAGACTCAGGAAGTTTTTCTTTTTAGTTCTTAGCTGCCTAAAGAACTTAAAGTGCCTGTTCCCAGAATAGAGCTTTCACCAGAGAGATCAGGGTCAACTCTGTGTAAAATTGTTTCTGCATGGCCCAGCAAATATCTGTTTACAAAATATTTAGTTTTCTATCTCCATGAGAACTGTCTTGCTCCCCTTTGAAGCCCCAAACCACTACCCCCAACATCCTCTTCTGTCTTTAGCTGAAGATGGTATTTTAGGTGAGGTTTTTGGCCATTTTGGCCAGTTAGTTTTTCTTCGTCTCTCCCATATATATGTATATATTATTCAACTTCTGTTTGACTGTCTCCTGTTAATCTGTCTCATGTCAGTTTAATTCCTATATCAGCCGGAAGAACTTAGAAGGGCAGAGAAAAATTTCTTCTTCCCTAACAAATGAAAGCCAATTAAAATTCTCTTATTCTATGATATGTAAAGTTTATGATAATAATTTGGTTTCCCATGTAAGTTTCCTATAAGAATAAATCTGACCAAATTATATAAGTATTATAAGTCACGTGACAACTATGTCACCAAATAACAATATGAACTATATATTCTTCTTCAGGAACTTGACTGCCTGGGCTATGATCCTTAAATTGGTCATCCTTAAGGACCTAATGTGGATGGAGATCCTAGAGCTTTATAGTTTCAGAAACTGGACCATTGAAAAAAACACCAGGGAAACATCATCTTCCAGGGGCCCTGCTTAGGTAACGTTCATCAAAATACCTCAAAAGTCATACCCTCAATGCAATGGCTCTATATGAACACTGCTTGTGCTGGCTACAAGGACCTGTGCTCTGAATTATAAATGTGGTTAATGGTTACACCATGGTATCACCAAAAAATGAATGGGTGTCCATGGTCTTTACACATGTCACCTTTTATGGAAATAAGCAAGTACTGTGGTTGTGTATGTGTTAAATGTTGCAAAATTTATACAAAGTTTTAAGGAATGACAATTTACATCTCTAAAAGTTGGCTTGCTTAGCGTGCTAACACCTTTGACCCTATTTCACATGATATTGTTCATCAGGATGAAAAAAAATATAGGTATTGCAATAGATGGAATGTTTGTATTCACTCAAAATTCATATGTTAAAATCCTAATCTCCAATGTATACTATCGTATTGGGAGTTAAGGTCTTTGGGAGGTAATTAGATAATGCGGGTGAAGCTCCCATGAATGGGATTAGTGTCCTTATAAAAGTTTCTAGAGAGCTATCTCTATCTTTCTACCATGCAAAGACTTAGTGAAAAGATGGCTATCTAGGACCCAGAAAGAGATTTCTTACCAGACACAAAGACTTAGTGAAAAGATGGCTATCTACGACCCAGAAAGAGATTTCTTACCAGACACTGAGTCTTCCAGTGCCTTGATCTCAGTCTTCCAGCCTCCAGAACTGTGAGAAATAGATGTGTGTGATTTGAGCCACTCAATCTATGGTATTTATGGTATAGCATCCCATACTGACTAAGACAAGTATTATCTTCTAATTTTTTTCTTTTTTTAGCAAACGGAAGCAATCCAGCATGTCTAGTCTTTGGCCTCATTATTTTCTAGATGAGACTACAGAAAATGATGAATTAGTTTAAATGACAGTCTCACATCTATTCAGAAAACAAATAGTAGAGGAAGCACTTTAATCTGTGGGTTCTCAGGCAGACATGAAATGTAGAACATCCCTTTTTTTCAGTGCACAAGATGTTCCATTAACCATAATGTATCTGATTGAGAAAAAAAATGAGTCACTCCAGATGATATCAGCAGTGACACAAATCAAATGGGTATTCGAAATGTACTGTTCTCTTTTATTTGCAGGGTGAACCACGACAATACAAATGGGAGCCTCTTATCAAGTGGAAGAAAGACAGAAACTTGTGTCACTTTAAGAACTTAATCTGTTCTGTTGGCAGGGGAAGAATCCCTAAATTCATTCCTTAGTGTTGCCAGTTTAGCCTTAATTTAATTTTGGACAGTAAATCCACTTTCAAATCATTTGAAAGTGAGACATTATTAACTTTTTAGTTACAAATTTATTTTAAATTAACTCTGTTTTTCTATTAATTTATTACCTTTGTCATTTATCACCTTTTGATAATAAAATGATTCCTTGGGGGAATAAAAGGAAAAAGACACATTAAAAAAACAAAAAAAACTGCTGAGACCATGGTGTAAAAAGATTATATGATTAATTTCTTTCATGTGTTTACATATGATACATAAAGTAAGTACCTATTCTAATAAAAATGGTTTGACTTAATAAAATCATATGCCATTTGCAAGTCAAGGATTAACAAAGGCCATTCCAGACATAGTTCATCAGATCCATTAGAATGTAGGTACTAGAGGTCAAAACCACATTCTCTCCAGTCCTCAGGTGTGCCATTGTGTAATAATCACAAATACATAAAGAGCACTTACTATGTGCCAGGGACTATTTAAACATTTTACATATATTAACAGTCCTTGTAACAACTCTGTGAGGTGAGTACTATCATTATTCACATTTCTAGGTGAGGAAGGAACTAAGGTACACAGGGTGCCCCTTAAGTGACAGCACAGACTCTAAAATGAGCCAAAGCCCATGCTCTTTACCACCCTTCTGTATGATCTATGGTACTACTGGCCCAAGAAATACATACAAAGTAAATAAATGTTGAGAAAGGACATTTTTCTAGATAACTATAATTTCAGTCTACCTTCTAAGGTGACAGTTGTCTAAAATGTTTTGGCAGCCCAGATTAGCTTTGGAAAAAAATGTGAAGTACTATCCTGTTTCTGGGTTAACCAACACAAAGTGAGATGAGAATGTGACTCACGCTGGCATCTTACTATCATCATGGTATTTAATAATCTTTCTACTCTTTAGCCAAGGGCACTCTAATAAAACCCATATTTGATACATCATGTTAGAGTCAGGAGACAGTGAGAATCATGCAGTATAAATGAAATTCTGAAGCGACTTGGGTCAGAGTGTCCCAGAATCATTTTATCCACATAAGCAAAGAAGGAGTGAACCCACTTCCTCTTCTGTTTGCAACTATAATGAAGACATTTTTAGGTCACGTGGATCTTCCATGTAAGAGAAACAACAACAAAAACTAAGTGGTTACAGGGCTAAAACCAACTTGCCTTTGATTCTGGAAGTTATTATTATGTAAACATGAAACTGAGCAGGACTTTGTGGAGTCCTCCACAAAAGCCTTTCTGTGCCCCTCCTTTCTTGTTTGTAGGAAAAAGGCTTTCAGCCTCCTAAACCTTCCCTGAGTTCCAAAGGGCAGATTCAAACAGTTACTAATTAGAGAAAGGAGAGAATGCAGAAACAAAGGAAAGGCAGTCAAGAAACAATAGTGCAGTGATGGGGCAAGGTCCTGGTTCCTCATCTGGGGACATGCATAGCAATCGGATACATATCTCTGAGGTCTTCTGCAGGAACTAAGGCTCTGGCCCAAGTTGAGCATGGTAACTTTAGGCTAAGCACAAGCATGTGGACCCCAGACTGGCTGGAACCAGAAGGCTGAATTTTTTTTTTTTTTGCCTTGCAACATGGCATGTGGAATCCCAGTTCCCACACTAGGAATCGAACCTGTGCCCCCTCCAGTGGAAGTGTGGAGTCTTAATAACTGGACCACAAGGGAAGTCCTGAGAAGGCTGAATTTTGAGATTCCTGGAACACCACTCTGTTACCTCACCGCCAACCAGTTAGAGGAAGATCACACACCCAGCAGACCTCCCCACAAATTTTGCCTATTAAAAGCTCTTCCCCCAAAACCATCAGGGAGTTTGGGTCTTTTGAGCTGAGCTGTCCATTCTCCTTGCTTGACCCTCGCAATAAACCTTTCTGTGCTCCAAACTCTAATGTTTCATTTTATTTGGCCTCACTGTGCATCAGGCACATGAACGTGGGTTGGACAAGCACTTTTAATCATGTTTCCTGATTCTCCTAGAATAGGACAAATCTGTCTGAAAATAATCATGAATTGGAATGAACTGTTTCATTAAATGTTTAACCTAGGAAAGGGAATTAGCTTGGACATTATGATAATCACATACTTCTCTAAATGCAGTAGTTTATTCAAGACTTCTTCCCATTCTCTTTTTACTTATGAGGTCATCTTAACATACATCAGAGTGTTACAGTATCTGGTTGTGTGAGGGCCAAGGGAAGCTGAGGAGGTAAATGAGAAACAACAATATGATTTGTCAGTTAAAAATGGGTGTCTCTGGTGCCCAGTGCCCTCATGATGCAGTACAGCAGAGACCTGAAGCGCCACTTGGCTTCTCTGTTTCTGAACGAAAACATCAACCTGGGTAAGAAGTATGTCTTCGATATTAAAAGAATCTCCAAGGACGAGTATGACCATGCTAGGAGGGCTCTGTACAATGCGGGTGTGGTGGATCTTGTGCTGAGTAGCGACCCCAGCCCCCCAAACTCTCCCCTGAAGTCCTCGGAGAGCAGCATGAGCTGCGGCAGCTGCCAGCAGCCCCGGGCCCTCCAGGAGAAGCTGCGCAAGCTCAAGGAGGCCATGCTGTGCGTTCTATGCTGCGAGGGTGAGATCAACTCAACCTTCCACCCCTGAGGCCACACTGTGTGCTGCAACGGCTGTGCCGCCCAGCTCCAGTCGTGTCCTGTCTGAAGGTCGCGGGTGGACCACGTCCAGCAAGCCTACCTGCCAACCCACACCAGTCTTCTCAACCTGACTGTGATCTGATCCACTGTGCACTTACTGGACATGCCACGTCTCCATGAACTGCACTAGTGTAAACTATAAACATGATAGATTGTGGACAGAATAAATCCTCCAATGCCCATCTGCCATGCAACGTTTAGGGAAGGAAAGAAAAAAACAAAAAAGGAAGAATAGAAAGACTACTACTACTCCTCACCGCGAAAACGTACCATGCGTAGATCAGCACCTCCCAGGTGGCGACCAGGAAGAGCTCTGAGACCCAGACACATTCCTTGGACTTTTCTACTTTTTATGATCAAGTAAAGAAATCAGGAAGATCTTTGACGTCAGTTAAGTGGCAGCATAGCCCCAAAGTGGGTACCTTTTAGAAACTGATGTTTAAGTCTCCTTTACGTATCCCAAGGTAAGTTTCCTACTTGCAGCCAATTTTGTAAGAATTCGTTTTAAGGATTTACTTGGTTCTTTTTGTACGGGTCACGGAGCACCGGACATTTTTAATAGGAAAATTTTTCTTAAAGACATAGTCGTCATTTTAATGTCATTTCTGTTTTTCTAACTTGTTCAAGAAAGATTGGGAGGCAAACATATTTAAAAATCTATTCTGGGACTTTTTTAGAGAAGACACAAAGCTGTCAGATTTAAACCAGTCTGACCAGTGGAAAACAGATCACTCCACGTGGATAGTTTCCTATTCTTTCTCCCTCCCCCTCTCCTTACCCCGTCCCAAAGCCTTTCAATTATAAAATGCTACCAGTTTGGTTAGACGATTTCTGTGGAGTAGTCGGCACTTCTTGGGCCTCTTGAGTTGGTGGAATATTTTAAGATTGAAAAGGGAGCACATGTTCCTTGGAAGGAAGAGCATTGCTCGCTGAGATGAGGCTTCGTGGTGTGCAAAGCTGGGGTAGTTCGTGAGTTCTCCGATGCACCCTGCTCCAGCTTCACCTGGTGGGGTTGCTTTTGCTTGAGCCATCATGCCTTTTACAGACTTATCATAGATATCCTAGATATTTAAGCTTTTTTCTTTTTTTTTTTTTTGGGTAGTAAATGCTTAAGTATTAACTTTTTGTTGCCCCTCTATATATTTTAGAGGGGTTTCGGTTTTTTTTTTCTATATTCTTAATCATGTTTTCCACTCCTACTTGGGCATTTTGGACGCTGGTCAGCTTGTGGGTTTTCTAGGATGTCTTGGACCTAGATGACTTTACTGGGTACAATACTAGCTAAGTTAAAGCTAGAAACCTACATTGTCACTTTACTGAGATTTCTGAGTATACTTTTCATATTGCCTTAATGCAGCAGTAATGTATTTATGCATTTATTTCTTTGCACAGACATTTTCTCAGATATTAAAGCTCTACTTTTTATGGCACATATTAGCATATAAGCCTTTATTCCAAGAGGTATTTATTTTTTCACTTGTAAAAAAATGTTTTACATAAAGAACTCTGTTATATCTTAAAAGGACTTCTGTCTTTTATATTCAGGATAATAAAGATGTTAAAGAAAAAAAAAATGGGTGTCTCATTTGCTGTTAATTGCCTCTCCAATATCCACAGGTCCCTTATTCCTACTAACAGAACCTTGGTTTTGTTCAACGCAAGGTGCCCAAATTAAACTACTTTCTCAGTTTCCATTGAAGTTACAGGTGGCTACATGGCACAGTTCTATTGTGGCAGAGTCTATGATAGCTTTTTTCTCCTGAAAGAAGTCAAAGGCCGTGGCTTGCTGCACCTCTTCTTGCTACTTATGTAATAGAGAAGAACAAATCTGACTCCATATTAGAGCTGTTCCTTTTACTTTACCCTTTGTGCTCTGTTGCCTGGGCTGAGGCATGCTGGCTCTGCACCTTTTGTAAAAGAATGTTGCTTATAGCCTGAAATATACAGGATAGCCTATTCTCAGGGCTCTGACCTTTAAGAGTCCCTTCGTGTAGAGACAAAAAGTTGCAGAAACATTTGTTTTGTTGGAGACTTAAAGGAACATCTGAGCTGACCTACAGGGACAGCTGCAAGAACAAAGGATTCTGTCACCGAGAAGTTTGTAACAACCAGCCTCACCCCCTCCCTCACCTTGCTTTAAAAGTGCTTTGCTGAAACCCTTCGGAGAGTTTGGGGTTTTCGGGGGCATGAGCCACCCGTCTCCTTGCTTGGCCTGCAATAAACCTTTCTCTGCTCCAAACTCCAACTTGCGGTTTGTTTGGCCTCACTGTGCTTTGGGCACAAGGACTTGCATTCAGCAACACACTGAAAATGGTTGTGGTGTCTTGAAGCTACAGGAGCCATCTTGTGATTTCAAGAGGAAAAACCCCCAAAAAGCATGTAAGGTATGTTGAGGGAAAGGCAAAAACAAAAAAACCAAAAAATAGAGATAACAGGTCCTGAAATCATCAAGTTGCAGAACCATTGCCAAGTTACTTTCCACGGAATTTTTTTTCTTTGAAAAAGAAAAATCCTTATGTTTTTAGGCTTCAATTAATCAAGTTTTCACTTACCTGTAGTAGAATATTGATTACTAGGAACCATTTAAAGTTTCTGATAAGTGTTCGAAATTTGAAAACAGATAAATAGTCCCTTGATCTTGCTCCTGAGACATCAAGAAACCTGCTGTGCTTGGATACTGAGAGATAGATATCTCAGGTGGAGCAACTTGAAATAATCTGCATCCTAGCTGTGAAAGCTTTTCGAAGGAAATACCCCATACTTGTTTTCAGGAACTCTAAAAAGAAAGCCAAGCAGGCCAAATCCTTGGAACAATTGCAGAATTAAAATGTGTAAAGACTGACAACCTGAAACGGAAAATTGAGTCTACTGGTTCCACCTACAGGTGATTTTATGTCACTGAACAGAGCCTGAAAACACCTAACACAACAATCAACAAAGGTATTAACAACTTGGGAAAGAGTGTGGCGTCTTCAAGCATTATTGGATAGACCTGAAAGCTTTTTAATTCTTGTTTAAAATAAAAGCCTTTTTAAAAATTAAGTGTTTTTAGCCTCAGTTAGCTGTAACCCTATAATGCATTTGTTTCTAAACAAAGTCAAATTAATGTTGAAATGATATGCTGTTTTCTTGGTTCATGAGGGTTTATTCAAATTTCAAATAATAATACATCATTAACTTAGCTGATATCGAAATCACTGAGTATTTCAATGTATTAGCATATCATGAATTACTTGAATATGGCGCCACAGAATCCAAGTAGAATACTGTATCTAAATACTTCACAATGCTTTTTTGGTTTTGCACTGCAAACTTTAGAGAATCCATTCACAGTTTTAGAATGTGCAACAAAGTCAGTAGGCCAATGAATACATACTGAATTTTTTAAACCAATGTATGCTTTTCCTCCTCCAGTGAACCAAAAGTCTTTTTAGCGTCTTCCTAACAAGTATTTGGGATCTTATAAGAAATGTTTTATTTTTCACTTCAGTTTATTCCCACATATATCACTCCTGTAAAGGATCTGAAGTACAACCTCTTCCTATTCCTCTAAATTGAAAGAAACATGTCACCATATATCAACGCCTTAAATTGTTTTAGTGAGAATTGTACTGAAGCATTACATTTCCCAGGAAAGAACCTAGGAGTAAATCAAACCTACAACTTTCATTTCAGTATTCAAAGCATAGTTTTTCAATGTAAAATGAAAATAACAGAGTATGTTTTATTCATAAAAGTATTAAAAAAACTGTGTCAAATCCTTCTACTCTCCCATTCCTGCTCTTCCTTTTATTCCCCCCTCACTTCTTCTTTTTCTTAAAACATCTTTAAACACTTATGCAAATGCCTTGGATTATCTTATTTTTATCTGGAGAGGATATAGGTTGAGGTGGCACAAGCTGTGCTCATGAACATAAATTTCCAAATCAACGGATCAATTCCATTCCCAAAAAGTCAGCCCATTTAAAATATATGTGGAAAACAAAGGAAATAAATCAAATCTGTCTCACAGAATTGTGCTAATTAAGTCAACCAAATATTTTACTTTTAAGGAAACACATTTAGTAAGTTTTTATACATTAATTCATTTTCAGACATCTGGAATTCCAGAAAAATAAAGCTGGGTAAGAATCAATCAGAATCAAGTAGAACCACTTTCTCATTTATAAAGAGTGTATATATACGTACACACACATATATATATATATATATATATTATTGTGTGCATTTCTCTATCATATTGCTAATATAACAGAACAACAATGGCTGGATTTGAAATCTGGAATGGGACCTGTCCAAGCCCTGGTTTGGGGACTTAAAAGCTATGTGACTTGAGGATATCATTAACTTCTCTGTGAATCTTTTTTTTTTTTGGTTTACAACACAAACTAGGTTGTACTAGACTATTTTTAAGTTTCGCTCCAGCTTGAACATTGTACTTTCTATCTAAAGACTCAATAATTCTGTTTTTGCACTAACAATACTTATACAGTACTCTAAAAAATGTAGTACCTATACATAAAGCTGTAGTACCTATAAAAAGTCTGTTAATAAGAGCTGAGTAGTACTATCCAAAGGAAGGCAACCATCTTCTGTTCTCTACAAGTATTTTAGAAATAAGTTTGTCACATTGTGTTTGTATGTATTTATACTCACATTGGTCTCCTCTGAACTCACTGTGATTCCATTAACAGTTAAGTAGGGTCGTATTGCTTCTCAGATCAAAACCTCCTAGTTATCTCATTTAAAATAAAGGTGGAAATCCTTAGAGGGACCTCTAAGACCCTAATCATACCCCCACTACTCTCTACCCTCCCCAGGACCTCTTTCCCACTCTCTCATTCCAGACACACTTTGCTTCCGCCTCTGGGTATTTACATTTGCTGATTCCTATTCCTAGAACTCCCTTGATAATACGTCTGTATGGTTTCCTGCTTCATCTCCTTCAGATCTGTAAACTCATTATTTTCTTCATTGAGTCTTTTCATAGATATCCTATTTAAAGTTGCTGGCCACCTCAGCCTTCCCTAGACCCTTCTCTGCTTTACTTTCTTATAGCTCTAATATTTCATATGGTTTTAAACGTTTCTCTTCACCAGAACGTTAACTTTAGTGAAAGGTAGGAATTTTTAATCTCACTTCCTTATGGTTGTATTTCCCAGAAACACGATCTGGCTCATGGTATGCATTCAATAAATTATGCTGAAGAACGAATGAATTCATTTTCAACAATTTATAAAGGGAGAGGCATATTTAGTAGACACAAGTAAAGTCTGTTCAATTTGCCTATGTTAAATTTACAGAAGGTTCTCTTACGTATAGTATGCTTCTCAGCAAATTAGAAATACATTTACTTGAAAATTATTAACCATTACTTCTCCCTTTAGCTCCCAACCCTAGGGTTTGTACTTCAACCATCAAAGCTCCACTCCATTTCATTTTCTTTTATCAAGCACTGGGATATTTGGAATAAAAATTTTTAGTTAGGGGAAATTTTTAGAATACAGCAAATGTGAAGAGCAAAGAGAAGGACCAATCCTTGAAGATCTTTGTCCCTTATACATTGACAAATATTTCTAGATCCCAGCTTCTCATAACATGCTCTGGATAGCATCCAGCTGCCTTTCCCCTGAAAAGTAAATGAACGTCACTCCCATCCAATATTGAAAGACCTCTTGCTCTATCATCAGTATTGGAGTTCATTATTTTCCACAGTTTCTTAAAAACAAGACCATGGGAAAGGAACTTCTATGCTTTTACATGATTTTAACAATAGAAATCAAGGTCAAACAATTAAAACAATAAAACTTAGGAATCCCCAGCCCTCATGCTCAGTGCTTTTTGGACAGAGAGATGGGGACAATCTCTGAGACTAAGAGAGAAGCCCTGAATGGTCATAGTCAGTGACAACTGTGGAAAAGCAAAGGTGACAGATAAGTTCTTCTTGTAGCTTTAACATTTAACTTAAGACTACTTTAATGGCTCTGATTACACATAAAACATGGTGGATGAAATTGATTTTCTGAACATGCTCTACATAGCTTTCTATTTGGTTTTCCTACATATTAATAGGAAAATTAGATTTCAAGTAAATATATATATTTCTCTGAGGAATCCTCTGAGAAAGAAAGCAACTTTATGAGAAAGAAAGGTCATTATGGAGTTCTGTGGTCCATCTTAACCTTGCTAATCTATTCACCCTATTCCTCTTCTTTTCGTTCTATACCATAAAGGGTAATCATCATTCATTGTCTCCTACAGAGTATAAAATCAGAGGAAAAACTGAAGTTGTTCTCTAAAGCTACATACAGAATTGCTTTTACTGGTAATTTTTATCTACATGATGCTATGTTACAATAGATCCTGGCAGCCTTAAATTTCTCCTCAGAGTAAATGTCATGTTGCTCCTGAAAAATACTAATTGAATGTCTCTGCCTTTCACAAATATAGTTAAAAGCTACCATTAATAGCTGAATATTGATTGAAGCAGACAACAACTGCTTTTAGAATCAAAGACTTCAACAAGTAATGTGTTATTCTGGAAAGTGGGAATACACACCTTTCAGATATGCTCTGGCATATCCTCCACACAAGAAAATTAGCTTTCAAAGTGGTATGTCAACATTAATTTTCATAGTTTTGTAATATCTCTAATCATAACCAGTGGGGTTAGACAAAAGCACCTGCTGTCCTTTCTGTTATTTGTTTGACAAATTAAATTCAGAGTAGCATGACTACAATATAACTGGATACCCACCCCAGGGTAAGTGTCCTCAAGTGTTCTTGCAAGGTCACTGGTTCGTGTTAACATTCTAAAGGGACTAAACAATTTCAAATAGACACATTTCCATTCCCCTTCTGAATAGATTTTCTGATTCAAAAATTGAGTGAGATAAATATATATATTTGTTTATGGAGTAGTTACCTGAAGAGAAATTGAAGGGATGATTTGAAGCTATAAAATTATTTGGTTATTTGCATATGAAACACTTTTGATTCTATCATGTTCTCCTACTGCCCAATGAATTTGAGTGTTTTGTGTTTCTTGACATTCCTATACACAGCTTCCTGTTTTTCTACATGACTGTAAAAAACAATGTTTTGGGTATAGGACACCATAATCCTCACAGTTATTCTCCAACTTGAAAAGATTATTACTTCTTTAAATCAAGTTATGGTTGATGAAAGGGAGCAATTGCCACTATTTGGTATTTAAACTGCTACTCTGCACAAAATATACTTGACCTTCTCAACATAATGCCTTTGCAGAATACGGAACTAAAAGGACTAAATTCTTTTGCAATCCAATTGTTCCATGTTAGAGGTAACTGTCTCAGTATCATTCAGGATAAATTAATCTAAGAAGAAACATCTTGTTAAAGGTTTTATAGTTGTAGTATCAATCTTTAAACAGTTTTGCTTAACAAATTTCTACAAAAGACTCCTGTTAGTATAAACTAAAATGTGCACATAACAATACATACAATTTAATACATATTTAAGTTCCTGCTCTACAAATAACTGTTTAAAACCCTAAAAGACATAAGAGCTAATATTAAGCTTCCATTCAATATCTATTAATTTTTAACAGCTTGTTTAGTATGCAATTTTCAAACACACAAAAACAGTAGCGATTTTCCCTGAGGTTTCAAGTACTCATTAGCCGGCCTCAACAACTACCAACATTTTGTTTTACACGTTTTATCTACTCCCTCTCCACTTTTTGGTGGGGTTGGAGTGGTCTGGAAGGTTTCAGAGCAAATCTTCCACCTCATGTGTGTGTGATTCTATCAATATATGCATCTCAAAAACTAAAATGTTATAAGGATATTAACTTACATAATCACAACCATTGTTAACCACAAAATTAACCATAATTCATTGACAGTGACTAATATCCAAGCCATATTCCAATTTGCCTGAAAGCCTAAAAATAATTCTTTTTAATTCTTACAAATCAAGATCCAAAAGGGTTCTACGATTTCATTAGGGAGTTATGTCCCCTAAATCTTTTTCAATATTTTCTTCTTTGTTTCTCCCCATGCCATTGGCGTTTTGGAAATAAGACTAAGTTTTATAAAATATCCCACTCTATGGATTTGAGTGATTAATTCCTCCTGGGGCTATTTGACTTGCTCCCTTATCCCTAACTAATTACCTGTAGACAAAAGTTGGCGGCCAAAATGTTATTAGATCCAAGTGCATTGTGTTTTGGGGCAGAGGGTACAAAAGAATTTCATAAGTGTTGCTGGTATTTTACTATTTTTATATTTAAATTAATTTTCTGCCCTCTAATCATAAACACACACACACGCATACACACACAATTCATACACAAACACACACAGTATAAACAGCTTAGCTTTCAAGCTGTGTGACTAAGAAAATTTCATAAAAAACGGCCTATATAGTGTAATTAAGCCAAAAAACAGGTCATTCCATCTAACCCTAGACTTCTATTTCCTCCTGTGCAAATAAAACTGAAACACTGCATAGTAAAAAATACAACAGAAACTAGATTAAGAAATGTGTTTACAACTTATCTAGTATTCGTTTTTTTCTATTTTTAAAAAAGCAAAATCTAATTTTTTTTAAAACTCCACTGAGGGATTATATGGGGTATAAAATTGGCTTTATTACCATTAAAGCTGCTGAATAAACTCATTAGCCTAATGTTTTTCTCAAATCATTGGAAAGTCTAAGTTGGATAATCCTTAAAGAATCTGCTTACTAAATAAATACATTGTTTGGCATTTAAAAAACAAACAACCCCCCCCCCCAAACAACAACAACAACAAAAGCAATGGGTTTATAACAGACCCAGCCCTTCACCAGAGGGCCTTCACAAGGTCTCTAAGTAAGAAGATAAAGGGATGGAACATTTATTAAGCAGCTGTTTCAGGCACTTTACCTAACACATTCATATAATTCTCACTACTCTAAGGTAAATGTTATTGATACTATTTTCTTACAGGGCAGATTACTGAGACTCAGGCTGAGTAACTTTTCTAAGGTCATATAGGTAATGAGTAAGCAGCAACTGAGGGATTAAGCAAAGGCCTTTCTACTCCCTAGCACAACCTCAGAAGTATACACTGATGGCTACAATTATAGGAGAAACCCCTGTCCAAAATGGACTCTTCCACAGCTTATAATCTTTTATTATAAAACAGATTCCCTTGCATCCACAAAAAAAGCTTATACTTCAAAGGAGGTAATTATGAAAATATGGCACCAAGACTACACATTATAATAGAAAGTACTTGGTTATAGACCCAGCTTAGCTACAGACTAATGCTAAGTTTTCCTTTCAATTTTAGCCTTAAAATAATTACTTTGTGCATAAACAAGGTTATTGATTATTATTATGAACTAGTGTTTATAATTTTGTAATAGTTAAGTGTTTTTGTGAGGACTTAATTTTGCCATAGTGTTAATATTGACTGCCTTCCATGTTCCAGATACTTTTCTGAACATCTTACCTTTATTAACTTATTTAAGACTCACGTGAACCTGAGATGGGTACTAATGTCTCCATTTTGCAGATGAGGAAAGTGAATTACAGTAAAGAGTGAAGTAATTTTGAACATGAACACTGAAATGGCTGAGCTGGGATTCAAACAGGCAATATGGTACTCCTATGCACTACTTAATCCTACATTTCCATAAAACTAGCTTCTTTATAAAGGCACAGTAGAAGGGAATGGCACTTTCTTCAGGTAATTAAAACATCAATCAATTCTACAATAAAAGACCTATCTATACATGAAAGAGGTAAGCAAGTGTAGAAGAAGGAATAGAGAGGAAACTTTTTTTAACATCTTTACTGGAGTATAATTGCTTTACAATGGTGTGTTAGTTTCTGCTGTATAACAAAGTGAATCAGCTATACGTATACATATATCCCCATAACCCCTCCCTCTTACATCTCCCTCCCACCCTCCCTATCCCACCCCTCTAGGTGGTCACAAAGCACCGAGCTGATCTCCCTGTGCTATGCGGCTGCTTCCCACTACCTATTTATTTTACATTTGGTAATGTATATATGTCCATGCCACTCTCTCACTTCATCCCAGCTTACCCTTCCCCCTCCCCGTGTCCTCAAGTCCATTCTCTACATCTGCATCTTTATTCCTGTCCTGCCCCTAGGTTCTTCAGAACCATTTTTTTTTGTAGATTCCATATATATGTGTTAGCATACAGTATTTGTTTTTCTCTTTCTGACTTACTTCATTCTGTATGACAGACTCTAGGTCCATTCACCTCACTACAAATAACTCAATTTCATTTCTTTTTATGGCTGAGTAATATTCCATTGTATATATGTGCCCCATCTTCTTTATCCATTCACCTGTTGATGGACACTTAGGTTGCTTCCATGTCCTGGCAATTGTAAATAGTGCTGCAATGAACATTGTGGTACATGACTCTTTTTGAATTAGGGTTTTCTCCAGGTATATGCCCAGTAGTGGGATTGCTGGGTTGTATGGTAGTTCTATTTTTAGTTTTTTAAGGAACCTCCATACTGTTGGAGAGGAAATTTTTTAGGAAGTAGAGAAAACCTAAATTATTTACTCATTTGTTCATTCAAGAAACACTTATTGAGCTGAGATTTTTTAATTTCTGGCATATTCATCAATTCGAAGCTTCTTCTAACAGCCCATCTCATGTTCTTTCTGGTTTGCTTACCTGTGTTTCTACATTAATAATAACAGTTAAAATCTGGACTTTTAGAATCTGTTGAAATCATGTTTGACATAAGAAGAGAAACAAAGGATAATTGCTATTTATATTTCTCTGATTTTCTGGTTTGTAGCTAAACAGAAAATATAAAATTCAGTTAGACTCATTTCTGTGCTACCATTATGAAAATTAATATAAACGTTTACATCTTTTACATGTCAGTATGTCTTGATGGTTTGTAAATTTTCAGGTGTTACATTAGACTAAACATTTTTTATCTTCTCTATTTTTTTAACCATTTATTATCCAAAAAGTTCACTTACACTGAATGCAGATGTCTATATTTCAGATAACTAGCTTGTGCTTTATTAAGGCATTTTACTGTGTAAAATTATGTGAGGGACAGGGAGAGCAGCAATGAGGAGATTTAACTAGTTTATTGATTGATTAACGCCTTACATACATCTTTTTGTGTAATAAAATTTTCTAGATGGAAGCCCCAGCATCTGATATTAGTAGCATTCAAGGCGGAGAACAGTTGTGCTGCTTGTGGACTACTCAAGTGGGGGCTGCCTGCAGGCCACTCCTCAGTACTGGGGTGGGCAGGACCAGTGTCATCATTCTCAGGGTCTACTGATCCTCAGAGTGTGCTGTCTGCCTTCTCATTTTGTGATAAACTAACGAGTCAATTTGTGACTCCAGTGTAGTAGAGCACAATTTGGTACCCAAAGTATTTCTTTGGCGTGCAGATTATTTTGAGCTGAAAATAATCAAGGCCCCAAAGATGCAAAAAGAAACATTGGTTTTTCAACCTAACTGCTTAAAAGAATTTACATAGTGGGCCTGTTCCCAGAATAGAGCTATTACCAGAGGTATCTGCAAAGAATATTGACTAGGTATGGTGGGGAAACTTGGACAAGACCTGAGATCCGTCCAATCTGTGTTCCATTGTCTCTTTATGGCCTAGCAAACATTTATTTACCAAACATTTGCTTTTTTATCTTTGGGTCAATTGCCCTCCTCCCCTTTGAGGTCCCAAACCACTCTCCCCAACATTCTCTTTTGTCTTTAGCTGAAGCTGGTATTTAAGGTGAGGTTCTCAGTCATTCTTGCAAGTTATCAGTTTTCCTGGGTCTCTCCTGTGTATACATGTTATTAAATTTTGTTTGCTTTTCTCCTATTAATTCTCAGACCAGCCGGAAGAACTTAGAAGGGTAGAGGAAAATTTCTTCCGTAAACATCTCATTGCTGCATTTCCTTATCACTTTCCTTCAAATTGCTAGATCAGAGATATTTTTATTTTTTAGTTTATTTTATCTTTTAGGGAAAGGAGGTTAACTGCTTTCTCTGGTCATTACAAAAGTCATGTTTAAAAAAACGCAGAGGCGAGTGATAAGAAGCTAGTGGTTCTGAATTCTAACAATACAGGATTCTGAAAAGCCCAGTTCTTCCTTTTCTCCCTTTAGGATGATCTTTTCTTTGCTGTACCTTATTGCATTGCAGTCAATACACGATGAAGTATTTGATAATACAATTTAATTTGACCACTGCATGAAAAGGGACTAGAAAATATTTTGTTATATGGGATATCTGTATTAGAAAATACAACATATAAAAAAAGAAAACACCTGGTAGATTTATCAACTAGGACACATAAATATTGTCATTATAACTAATGTTTCCTTATAATGGCAAGCATATAAATAAAATTTTACAAATCTAGGTTTTATTAAGTGCAGAATTTGCCTCAAACTGGCTGTACAACAAAAGAAAATACCCTTTTTTTTTTTTTTTTTTTTTTGCCGTACGCGGGCCTGTCACTGTTGTGGCCTCTCTCGTTGCGGAGCACAGGCTCTCTGGACGCGCAGACTCAGCGGCCATGGCTGACGGGCCCAGCCGCTCCAAGGCACGTGGGATCTTCCCGGATCAGGGAACGAACCCGTGTCCCCTGCATCGGCAGGCAGACTCTCAACCACTGCGCCACCAGGGAAGCCCTGAAAATACCTTTTTAAAATAACATTTGAATTATGTACCTACACTACTCATAGATAATGCATTTCTAGGTCTGTAGACCAAAAAAAAAAACAAAAAAAACCAAAATTAAACTATGAGATAACATATGGAATTGAAATTAAACTAGGGAAAATGCAAACAAGAGGCCATTTAGTATAACACAACATGTTGTCAACCAAGATGAAAATGCCACGAAATAAAACTACTGAATGATGAATAGATCAGACAAATTTGCAAATCTAAAAAAAAAGTCTTGAAAGACAACTTCCTACTGAATCTGGCACACAATGTCCTGGGCTGGAACTGTAGTTTGTTTTGTTAGAGGAAGACTGTGACTAGTATAATCTCCAACAATATGACAAAATGTGTTTCATTACTTGCGGATATGAAGAGAATGAAAATGGTATATTAATATTAGAGATAAAAACTGAAATAAAACAAAAGTGAACTACAGCACTGTAGAACCAAAGGCACAGAACAAGGAAAGTTGTACAATTAAAAGGGTAAAGCACACATTAAGGGAACATGAAAGCAAAGAGAATATGGAGTGTCAAAAAGCAGAGCTGGGTGAATACCCAATGCTGCTTAAAACCAATTTGTACAGATAATGCTATTGAAACGTGTCTTTGTATACATTTATTTACAAAAGGGAATAATATTTCTATAAGCCAATGCTAAAATTTTAATTACCTTATTACCCTTCTTTGAAATAGGCTAAAATGCAGATGAAAATCTGAATTAGTTTACTTATGGAAAACTTGCATAAGCATAAATGTGAAAGTATAGCCAGTAAGTACTTAAGTTCTAATTATGTGTCTAGCATCATTTTAGATTATATTATATGAGGAAAGTGGGAAGGGGAGGATTAAAAATTAAATAGATTTTCTTTGTGAATTCCAAATGCCTATTACACTAGAAATGCATAAACATATGTAATAAATATATAATGTAAACACGAAAGCAAATTATGGGTTATGCTAATAAGTGTGGTAGACGTTATAAAAATACAAACCATGGGGACAGAAAAAGACAAAAAGGAGGTATCATGTCAACCAAGGATTACAGAATGAATATAATATGGGTAAGTGGAGGGAGACGCTAGAGCGATATTATTGTGGAGAACAATACGTTACATAGCATAGTAAGCAATGGAGTGTCAACACCCAACTTTTTTCCAACTGCCTCTGGGTTTTTTTCACCTTTAGTCTCATATCAACTTAAATTCAGCATGTCTAATATTGAATTCTTCCATTTTTTAATATTATTTTTCTGCCTTTGGATCCATTGTTCATTCATATAGTCAAGACATTACATGGTCTTGAATTCATTCATTTATTTATTTGTTAATTCACATACTGATTCATTCACATAATCCCTGGCTAGATATAGATATAGAGGTTATACTGGGCTACATAATTCCCCCCCCCCCCCCCCCGCAATTCATGTCTACTCAAAACCTCACAATGTGACCTTATGTGGAAATAAGGTCTTGGTAGACGTAATTAGTTAAGCTTACATGAGTTCAAGTTGGATTAGGGTAGCCTCTGTATCCAAATACTAGTGTCCTTATAAAAAGAGGAAGTGGCACAGAGACACAGACTCAAAGAGGGAAGAAGGGCATGTGATCATGGAGGGATGCAGCTACAAGCCAAGGAACACCAAGAATTGCTGGCAATCACCAGAAGCTAGTGAGGTGCAAGGAAGGATTCTTCCCCAGAGTTTTCAGACGGAGGTCAGCTCTGTCAGTACCTTCATTTTGCATTTCTAGCCTCCTGAATGTTATAAGAATAAATGCCTGTTTGTTTGTTTTTAAGCCACCCAGTGGTCATTTGTTACAGCAGCTCTAGGGAACTAATACTGATATAGGTAGAGATATTGGTAAATAGGGCTTCACTGTGCCAGCCACTGAGATTTTGAAGATGAGTTAAATTTGATCCCATGCTCTTCAGAAGCTAAGAGTCTAGTGCAGAAAATATGGGAATCAATTCTGAATTCTCCTTTTGCTGGAACAGAGTCACCATGAGCCCTGAGCTTCGCAGCACATTCTTGCCGAGTGTGCCAGATGGCAAGCCTTATCTGTCCCGATACTGGGCAGTTTCTGTAGCTCATCACACAGGTAGCTAAGTAGGTCAAGGCAACCTCAGCCTGATGGTGAGTTCGGTGTAACTATGCACCTCCCAGGGGTGGGGGACTAGCTTGTTTACTGATTACTATAATACTAGTTTTTTGCTCAAAAGGTGTTGGGCCCTTGGTGCTGGGTTTCTCAGCTGTGATGAAATCCCACCATATATAAAGCATCTACCTGGCCCCATCACTTCATCCCCGTGTGCACTGGAGGTAAAGGGAACTGATACAAAATATGCAGTTTTGTTCACTGCTTTGCTATGTGGTGACCAATAAGGTCCTTTGTCTCTGAATCAGGAGTCTTGTGTCTTTTGTCAACATCCATGAAAGGTAACACGCTCACAGATTAGCTTGCAAGTAGGGTAAATTCTCAGAATCATGAACATTTCTTGACACTTCCTTACTATCCAGTTATTTATTAAATTTTATTGTTTCATCATTTTCAGTGTCTCTTAGCCCTACTCATAATGCCACCAAATCTATTAGATTATTAAAAACATTTTTTAAACAATTTTCTAAATGAACATGCATATCACTCAGCAGGAGAGAAAAACAATTGAGTCCCCATTGCAAAGCTCCCAATGCAGCATTGTGGGCTCTTGCATCTGTTCACATGCAGTGCCTGAAATTTGTATTTTACTATCCATCGCTGAGCCTTTCCTTCAAATTATTAGCTAAATAGGCTTACTTCCACACCTTTGTTTAAATTATTTCCGTTGTTTAGATGACTGCATCAAACTTGGCTTAAGCCCTGCTCTTATATTAATGGACAAACTCAGTAGATATTCTCTAAACTGTCTTCAGTTCCTGTCCCCTTGGTGATTCTGAAGTCATTTAAAGAATTTCTATACTTACATACCATCTGTGCCCTAACTGAGCCCCTAAATGGTGCTCAGCTTTTGGGGCTAATCACAATATCTTATGTTTTTGTTCTTGGAGTCCAGCAAAATGTACAACCTATAGAAGCTTCTCAGGAAATAATTATTTATAATGAAAATAACAACATGGTACATGAAAAGGATACATGGTGGGATTTAAAGAAACCATTCTAAATTAAACAGTTTAAAACTTAGTTTAGAAGTCTCATTTGTTTATGCTATCTATGTATTTAAGAAATAGTTTTGAACATGAAGAACTGCATGCAACACTGTTGGTATAAAAATGAACTTGACCCCATGTCATAGCTTATCAGAGGAGACAGAGATGTGCAAAATTAATGTAAGAAGAAGAACAAAGAGGGGAGAGAAGAG
The DNA here is from genome assembly GCF_949987515.2 of Delphinus delphis. NCBI lineage: Eukaryota > Metazoa > Chordata > Mammalia > Artiodactyla > Delphinidae > Delphinus > Delphinus delphis. The sequence goes on from NC_082683.1 coordinate 173,108,890, forward strand.
TTGTCCCATGCAATTAGTGTGCATTACCATAAATTCAACTCTGTGCCTTTCAGGAAAGCCAAAATTAGTGTTTATATTTAACTGAAATCTTTACGGATATACAAATCAACCTCTTGAACATCATGAGCAAATATATTTCACTGAATGTCGTGAAGGTGACTAAGAAAATGAATTAGATCAGCATTCACAGTGTACCATGAGTCAGAGAATCATGGAAATTAGAGCAGAATAGCACCTTGGAGATCACCTTGTCCAACACCTTCATTTGGCAGATGAGGAAATTGAAACTATATTGGTAAGGATAATTTCCCAAGGTCGCACAGATAATTAGTAGCAGAACAAGACCTTGAACATAAGTATTCAAACTCCTAACTAGGGTCCCTTCAACTGAATAAAGGTCATGCTGTTCCAAAGCATTTAAAAATAGAATAAAGAGCTCCACAATCAAGCACATTCTAAAAGATTAAAAGTGAATATATATACATAATATAAAATGTTATAGAAAGATATGTAGATATGCACATATGTCTCTGTCCCTTTTTTTTTTTTTTTTTTTTTTTTTTTTTGCGGTACGTGGGCCTCTCACTGTTGTGGCCTCTCCCGTTGCAGAGCACAGCCTCCAGACGTGCAGGCTCAGCAGCCATGGCTCACAGGCCCAGCCGCTCTGTGGCATGTGGGATCTTCCCAGACCGGGGCACAAACCCGTGTCCCCTGCATCGGCAGGCGGACTCTCAACCACTGCGCCACCAGGGAAGACCCTCTGTCCTCTTTTCAAAAAACTTAAGTATATACTTGTTCTTCTTAAAGTATATGTTGCACATTTCATCTTAATTATTCACATGAGGTCTTTGTTGATAATGATGAAGGCGTAAGCAGTGTGAACGAGATAGCTATGCTAGAAACGTAATTGCTTTTCTGCACAGTTCATTTGATTATATCTTAAGAATCTGCTACATTTCCAGAAATGAATCTAACACTTGAAAATTAAAATCACAATGGGATGGTATGGCAGAGACTACAACTTGTTTCTTAATATTCATCCTTCCTTTCTTTGCATAGCAATCAACTTTTTAGCTGAGCTGAGCCAAAGGCCACCTTTCCTAACCTTTCTTGAAGCTTAAGTGATCTAAGAATAAGTTCTGGTCTCTGGGTTGCAATTAAGATGATACATTCAACTTTTGGGTCATGCCTTCAAAGGAAAGAAGTGTGGTCTCTTTTCCATTTCTCCCTCACAGTCACTGGAATGGAGTCACTATGGTGACAGATGAAGCAGTCATCTGTACCCTAAGATCAGAGCTGAGTGTCGAAGATGGCAAAGCAACAGTTGGAAGGAACCCAGGTCAATAACACTGTGAAGCCGTGATACCAGCCCTAAAAGTCCTATGCAGTTGCTTACATAAGAGGGAAAGACACTTCAAGCCCATGTAAACTATCATTCGAGTCTTCCTTTCACAGCAGCTTATCCTACATCTGACCTCATACAAACAGGATTGATTTGGCTGGGGAATTTAAAAGTTTACATTAACAATTTTATGTGCAGAATATTAGACAAAATTAGATTTTAAAAATGGGCCTTTGCCTGATATCACACTGACAGCATTCTTTCATCCTAAGAAGAATTTGAAAATATAATCAACCATTTAATGATTCATTGAACAGAAACACTGATTTAAAAAAAAAAAGAATAATTTTATTAAATTGCATTTCTGCACATTCCATAAGCTCGCCCTGAATTTAGAGGAATAGCTGCTGTAATAAAAGGAAGTCAATTCCACATTCCCCCTTCTACCACAGTCTGCTTTGACTGCCTCTCCTCTGTGCTTTTCTGGATAACCCAGAGGTAGATCCCATAAACATACCTCTACCGTAGGACTTACCACCTGGTATTATAATTGTTTATTTATTTATCTTTATTCTCCATTGAAGGCAGGATACCTCATTATAGATCTTTCAACTCCCAGTTTACAGATTCAGTGTCTTTGCATTTGTTATTTCCTTTTCCCAGATTTATCTGGCCAAACTCTTTCTCATCCTCATACCTTCGCTCAAATCTTACTTCTTCAGAGGCTCTTCTATGCAAAATGGCTCTCTCCTTCACAGTCAACCATATCAATCCATCTGTTTATTTCCTCCATAGATTTTAATCTTATCTGAAATTATCTTATGTATTTATTTGCCAGTTATTTATTACCTGTCTGCCACCTTGCAGTCTTCTAGATGCACCTTACTTAAGAGGAATGCTGGGATTCAGCAAACGCGAACATAGACACATTTCCTACCTTCACTGGATTTACAGGACAGTCAAGAAAACAAACACTGAACAAATAATGACTACGGTGATCATGAAGAAGGTGATGTGGCTCATATGAAAACAAAGTATTGAATTTAATCAGAAACAGAACCCATTTAACTCTTAAAAGTACGAATCAAAACTCACTGAATCTCAGCATTGTACACAATATTGAACAAAACTGCAAATGTGCATAAATCAGTAAACTGCAGTATGATGAGTCTTTTCAAATAAACTGGAATCTAAATTGATACATTTTTTACCTTTTACATGAGTTTATTTTTCTTTTCTCACCTAAAGGGGTAACAATATATCTGAATAGCTATTCCAAATTTTGTTTTTGAAACTGGGTAACATTAATTCATTTTATGTTTATCTGCCTAAATAATACCCAGTAAAAATACATGTGGTCAATAATTTAATCTGAAGTATTAAAATATTTTAAAATATCTTTAGTTTTTCATTCATATAAAATGCAAAAGATTGGGTTATATAAAACACTTTGTAAAATATAAGATCAGTTTTTTTCTAAGTTATGTAATCAAATGTTCTACTAACACACATTTGGTTTTCATCCTGTCTTCTTTCTTTTTTTTATAAAACTCTGAAAAGAGTCTCTCAAAACTATACAATCTTGTTTTTGTTTCTCCCAAAATTGTTTGATTGAATAACTAGGTACTACAGCATAGCCAAGCTGACACATAAAAGTAACCATCACAGTGGCCTAGATCAGATGACATATGTAAAAGATAATCACATGGTAGTCCCCAGAAAGTAGCTACTTGCTTTCCTAGACTTTAAAATGGCTTTTAACTGTATTATTTTGTAATTTAGTAACAATTTGTTTATTCTGCAAATAGTTATCAAGGGACTAGTATGTGTTACATAACTGACAATTCAATTCTATCTGCCACAGACTATTTTTTGAAGCTTCTAACTGATAAATCAATTTACCTACATCAAATGGACAAGGCTTCGTTAATGGATAAAGGTTATCATTATCTACTCATTTCATAGAACTTAAATACCAACTTGGTCCAGAATTAAATTTTTTTTTTCTCTTGGCCCTGCCACACAGCTTGTGGTAGGACCTTAGTTCCCCGATCAGGGATCGAACCTGGGGCCCGGTAGTGAAAGTGCTGAATCCTAACCACTGGACCACCTGGGAATTCCCCAAAATTAAATTTCTTAAAAGAGAATTCTGCCTGAGATCTGCCAAAGCAGGATACAATGCCACACTTAACACACATTATTTGTTAATAAGATAGATTCTCAGGGGCTTCCTTGGTGGTGCAGTGGTTGAGAGTCTGCCTGCCGATGCAGGGGACACAGGTTCGTGCCCCGGTCCGGGAAGATCCCACATGCCGCGGAGCGGCTGGGCCCGTGAGCCATGGCCGCTGGGCCTGCGCGTCCGGAGGCTGTGCTCCGAAATGGAAGAGGCCACAACAGTGAGAGGCCCGCGTACTGCAAAAAAAAAAAAAAAGATAGGTTCCCAGCATTAACTCTCATTTGCCATTTGCCATGGCTTACCAGTTTAACAAATGAATATTGGAATGGCTTTACCTATGCCCCAAGTAGTGGATAATCAGGACAAAGAATAAACTATGCAAACCAATTTTCTGATATACTTGGGGCAGACGGATAGTGAATAAAACATTTACATACAGCCTGTGTTTAGCAAGTCCTTGCTGAATTCATTTATTTATCAAGGCTTGACTTGCACTAGATCAAAGAAGGCCTTTATGTCAATACCAATTAGACAATAAAAAGTATAAGAATACAAAATACTTTTAAAATCTTTTAAATGTGTCTGATTACTATTTCATAAGAACAAACACTTCAAAGTTCTGATTTGATTGGGTAAGTCTACCATGTTTATACAGGACTGTCAAATATAATTTTTACTAGGCTTTCATTTATACATATTTCAATTTCTGTCAAAACAAAAATAAATCAGATTCAATTTTATTTGATACTCTCCTCTGCACAAAACCACTCTATTACTGTCTGTTAGGTAAGGATCAAGATAAGGGACAGAATTGTGAGAAGGTTAATAACAAACAAACGCTACTCCTTCATTCTTTTTATTCTTACTGATCGTCTCCTCTATAGAAACCAATTCTAAAATTTATCCAGCTCAGCCAATAATTAAAAACAGAAGTATCTTTTGGAAGTGAAATGATAGTAATTTTTTTTTTTTGGTCTCCTAGATGTAGTGTGCTCAGCGACATATTTTTGGTCATCTACATGCAAATAAGCATTGAACTGTAATTATAGTTTGTCGTGCTATATTATTTATCAGTTCTGGGGATACTTGTAATTTGTGCAGTAGATAATTAGGGCATTATGTTCTTTTAAATACCATTAAAAAAGAACAGGTGCAGTTTCTGAACAGTAAGGACAATAAGCCAATCTGTGTTTAGAGCAGCATGCCTAATGTGAAGAATGAGAATGCAATTGACATGATGAAGACTTTTAAACTGTACATAATGTTAGCAAATAAAAGGTTGTTTTTAGCTGCCTAGTTAGCAGTCTCATTCTTCTAGCATTTTGTCCCAAAAGTCACAGAAGATTTATAGCGAAGTGGTTACATTAACTCCATATGCTGTAATGAATAGCATAGAGAACACTACTTGCACATTACACTTCTCAAATCAATAAGGAATAAGAGGTAAATGATGATAGTAAGAATGTGAATCAGTCAGTCCTCTTAGCTTTTTTTTTTTCCGGTACGTGGGCCTCTCACTGTTGTGGCCTCTCCCGTTTCGGAGCACAGCCTCCGGACGCGCAGGCTCAGCGGCCATAGCTCACGGGCCCAGCCGCTCCGCGGCACGCGGGATCCTCCCAGACGGGGGCACGAACCCGTGTCCCCTGCATCGGCAGACGGACTCTCAACCACTGCACCACCAGGGAAGCCCCTCTTAGCTTTTTAATTGTTTCTTTCTAGTGGTCTTTGTAAGAGTATAGAAGCATTCCTTCTTTGATATTGTTAAATTTGTAATTATTGGGTGACATATTAAACCTTTTTCAAGATTTTTCTCTCAAAGTGTTGAAAAGCTATTAGCCAGGATCATAGTGGAAACATAACCATATTCCTTTAAGAAACTGAAGTGCGTGTATAGAGTTAAGATGCTGTTGTACATTTATGATCTAATAAAAGTCTTCTAAAAGAAAAAAATAAAATGGTGCACAAAATTCCTTTTAGAGAAAAATCCTTTACAAATAATTACATATCTATTTTGGAGACATGGATTTATCTTCTGAATTTCTGAGTAAAAATCTCAATGTGATTGTGCTCACCAATAGGAGTTGTCAAGCAAGGGAAATAGTGCAGTAGCAAAGCATATCTTCAGCAAAGAATTCTGAAAGCTTGTCCAGATATCAATTCGACTGCTGCCATCAAGCTTTCTATCTGATTTTAGACACAATACTTTATCTTCCTAGTTTATAGGTTTGTCTGAGCAAATGAAAGAGTTGACTAAGATCTTTGAGCTGTTTGACCGTATGTGTGACTTTTTCTTTAAAAACAAACAAAAGTCCTTCTGCAATCTTTCCCAGCCTTGTTACCCCATCTTCACACTACCATTTGAGCAATCAGGAGTCTAAACCAGCCAGACTCTTTGCTCTCTTTTTGGTTTGTTAGTTTGTTTTACTTAATCTACATCTTTCATCAAAACACTTTTGACTCCTTCTTGTAAAGTAATTAATTAATTAACTAGTGGTCTCAAACCTTGTTAGCTGCTTTCATTTATCCTAAGCATTACTGTAATCATCTCAAGAGAGGAAAAAGGTGCTGTGAAGGTTCTGAGCAAAGCAGGAAGAGGAGAATTGCTGCCCACAAACTTCCCCTCAACCTCGTATTTGTTGAGCACCTACTACATTTGAGATCCTGTTTGAAGAGAGCCACATGTATTACCTTAATTTCCTCAACAACTCTAAAGTTAGCCTGGCATTTTTCAGGTGTCACCAGGAAGGGGCTGCGCAGCCTGGGATTATATTTCCCAGTCAGGTTTGCATCCAGCTATGCTGTGACCATGTGACAGGTTCTTGATATGAAGTAGGAATGGAAGATTTAAGTACTGATCTAGGACCTTAAGAAGCAAATGGTGCTTCTCCACACACTGCAGTCCCTTTTACCGGCTGGATGTTGATGTCCCAGGTAAACTTGGAAGCCACTCATAGAAAATGCAAAGCCTCCATAAATCAGGATCCCTGAAGAACTTTGTGGAGTGAAGTCACACTTTCCGACACCAGTATAACCCTGCATTCCATCCCCTACCAACCCAGAACCATCTTGGGTTCTTTCAACGAGGGACAACAAATCTCTATTGTGTTTGATTATACATTTGTGTCTATTTGGTCTATTAGTCAGCTTGCCCTAACTAATAAAGATGGATATTACTAGTCCCACTTTATAGGTGATAAAAATGAGACCAAAAGATATTAGATTACTTGCCAAAGTGTACAAAGTAAACAGGTGGGAGGTGTCTAAATCCAAAATTTTGCTACCAAAAGCTGTGCAAAATGCCTTCACTCACAGTGAAATGGATATGAATTGTGTTGACTGTAACCTATACTGGGGATTTATGAGATCAGATTTTGAGATTAGCTAGAAATAATCTAATGATTGAAAATGAGTATAATCTTCTCACTGAAAACCCCTGAAATAATAATAATAAAACAGAAGACACCATCCATTTCAACTACTGTAACTATTCTAAGTCAGTAAATCATGTATCTTTAACCCAGATACCAAGCTAGAAGCTCACATCTTCCTAATTGCTTCCAATTCCCACATCCCCACAACAACTGTTCTATCACCAAGGTCTGTCTATTCTATTACTTAAATGTGTCTCCTATTTATTCCCTTATTCTGTGAAAATCTTTGTCGCTTTTGGTCTGGATATCCCCTGACTCTAATGTCAATCTCTTTTATCTATCTTTCATACTACTACCAAAGTGAACTATTTAATAAGTAAATCTGCTAGCCCCATCGCCCTGCTCAAATAATCAATGGCTCCACATTGTGGGCTTAAAAAGCTGTCTATGATCTTGCCCCATCTACAAGTTCATTTTCATTTACCCTCTTTCTTCCCTTTGAATTGTATGAGTTGGCAACTCTAAACTACAGTATATCTCGGCATTATTGGATTGAGTATTCTGTATTGGTCATTTACAATTGCCTTTGGAGATGTTAGTTATTTTTAATAGATGTAATGGTACCTACACATAGAGTTGTTGAGACGACTAAAAAAGTATGCAAAATGCTCAACAAAGGTTTGAACTGCTCATAACAACTAATGTGTTAAAGCAAATTACCTGCCTAAAAAGAATGCCTGTCAACTGTCCATGTTAATTGGCAGCATTCTCTCATGTGAACTTCAAGAAATACTCAGGATCTACATATTAAATATGCCAATGGCTAATACTCACAGATTTCTGAACACACTTGCAGTGTCCACACTTCTGTACATTGCATATGATGCTCTTTCTGACTAGAACCACCTAAAGATGGGTGATTTATCTGGCAGCTGCCTAATCAATCACTCTTTACATCTTAACTCAAATTATAACTTCACTGTGAAAATTTTATTAGGTTAATTTCACCTATGTTAACAGTACCCTTCTGTTACACAAAGAATTGTATCATATGGTGTCATATAGCACTGTGTGGCCTCAGATATTTGAATTATATCATATTGGGTTGTAGTGGAATGTGTTTCGATGCAATCCACCTGCATTGGATTGTATTTTAAGTCATTTGTATCATATTTTCTTTTATCCAATTGTAGCACAAACCCTGACTTAATAAATCTTACCCTTCCCATTTCTTAACAAATGTTTAGCACCAACTAGATATTTACAGAATCAAAGCCAGAACATAATAAAAATATATTTACTCAGAGTTTACAAGATATAGGGCTCCATTATGACCTACTGGTGTTGTGGTGTTTTTGAGATATATCTACAAGTTCTTTGACACTCCTTTTTTCAGCAAGTGGTGCTGAATTCTTTTCTCCTTGACTGTGGGCTAGATTTGAATATAACAGATAGAAAATGAAGAAAGTGATTTTAGCTTCTGAGAATAAGTTATAAAAAGCTTTGTGTTTCCTTCTTGCTCTCTTGGATCATGAACTCTGGGGGAAGCAAGCCAGCATTTCGGGAGGACATACAGTGATATGTTACTTTGACAGCACCACCTGTCAGGGAACTAGGAACTCCTTCCAACAGGCATGTCTGTGAGCCATCTTGAATGTACCTCCACTGGCTGCAGTCAAGTCTTCGGATGACTACAGCTTCCCCTTCAATTTCAAGAGAGACTGAGAAAAAAACATCCAACTAAGATACTCCCAAAATTATGACTCACTGAAACTATGATATAAGCATCTACTATTTAACCTGCTAAATCTTAGAGTGATTTGTTATGCAGTCATAGATAATTAATATTTTCTAGTTTATAGTAAGACAATAAACGTATTCTGCAAGAACTTGTGATAGTTTATTTATGTGGGGGGCTTATATGTATTCACATGACAAAAATATAACGTATTGATAAGACATTTTACTACACAGGGCTAAAATAAGTAAGTCTACAAGGGTTTACTAAAAAAAAAATTACCGTGTCTTATTGAAAAAAAGAATATACGGCTCAGCAATCCCACTCCTGGGTATATATCACAGAGGAATTCTCCACAGATCAGAGGCAGAACATGAAGCTGCATGTTCCCTGTGGCATAGTATACGGTGGCAGGGGTTAGGAATTGCTTGGGTGCAAGTCACTCAGGAATGTATGGAAAGTATGGTGGATGCCAATTATGAAATACTGTGCAACAATTTGAAGTCACAAAATATAGGTAAAGGAAGATGCATGGATCTTAAAAATGTTTTATGAAAAAAAGTAAGGAACAAAATGCATAATGCAATTCATGAAAATTAAATATGCATACTTGAATATATCTCTACATATTTTACAATGACATTCCACATTTAAAGACATATATCAAGCCCAATGGAAGGGGCAACCATCAGGATGGAAGTGGAGATTAAAGAATAAACATACAATCCATGTATAAGTAAAGTGAGACAAGGTCCTAGCAGAGAACAAAAATTATAACTATGACCTGCAGGTATGATTAACTCAAATCTCTGTACCTAAGTTCCATAAAAAACAAACTAAACCGATAAAACAAAAACCACCTACACCATTTCTTGTATTTTGGGCTTAAGAATACAATAGTGAAAAAGAGACATTATCTCATTGTGGATTTAATTCTCAATAAATAAGTGAAACAATAAACAAAAGCAGGAAATATTAAATAAGCATAAGCTCTATGAAAAGGTTAACCATCTGTTAAAGGCACAAGGGCTACTGCGGGAAGAGAGCCCTGCAAAAGCCTCTCTGTGGAGGTGATATTTGAACGGAGAGCTGAAGAGCTGAATGTTTAGAATTTGCTATCTTTGCAAAGCTGAGCAAAGGATATGTATTCCAGGCAGAGTGCAGATGCTTTGGCTTGGCATGAAAGGGATAACAAAGATCATTGTGGCTGCCACCTAATGAGTTAGCAGAGAGTGATAAAACAGGGCCCAGAACAAGTAGGATTACGTTAATCTTAGGAGGCAGATTTGGATTACAGCCTTAGGGTGGAATAGAAAGGAAGCAAGGGAAAAAAAATGTTTTACAATGAAAAGCAACCTGACTGCTATGTGGAGAGTGAATTTAAAGAAAGATGAAAGCAGAAGTGTGATGAGGCAGACCGGTTATGATACCACAGCTGTCGCTGTAATTCAGGAAGATGTGATGGTCGCTTAGGCATTGGTGAGAGAAGTAAGGCTAGAAAGACCTAGATAAATGGATTATAAATGTTTAGAAGAAAGCTAACAAGACTTATTGCTGGATGGTGTCTGTAGTATGAAAGAGAGAAAGCAAGGATGACTCCTATGTTGTTGTTGTTGTTTTTCTCCCCCGGTACGCGGGCCTCTCACTGTTGTGACCTCTCCCGTTGCAAAGCACAGGCTCCAGACGCGCAGGCTCAGCGGCCATGGCTCACGGGCCCAGCCGCTCCGCAGCATGTGGGATCTTCCTGGAGCGCGGCACCAACCCGCGTCCCCTGCATTGGCAGGCGGACTCTCAACCACTGCGCCACCAGGGAAGCCCGACTCCTATGTTTTTTATTTGAGCGACTAAGTGGATGGGGACACTGCAGTACAGATTGGTAATATGTCTTATGTAAATAATGGGTTTAAACTAACCTTTTGACTATTGAGTCACTTATCTTAAATCAGACACTGAAGCATGAACATAATTGAGAATTAACTGTAAAAAGAAAAGGTATAAAATGAACATGGCTTAAAGTTTCCTCTGTTTACCTGAATAGAGTTCTCAATACATTTATAATAGTTAGACATCCCTCCAACTCCCTCCCAGAGTTACAATATGTAGGATTTGAGATTATAAACTTGAATATTACAAATCCTGGGTTATCATCATCTCTGCCTCTTATTAGATCTTGTATATGAGATAAGACAATTACCTCTCTTTGACTCTATTTCCTCACCTGTCAATGGGGATAATAATAGTACATTACCCGTGAGGATTACACAAGCTGAGGCATGAAAAGAACTTTACACAGTGCTTGGTACACAGAAATCCCTCAATAATGTGCCTCTCAGAAAGAACGCATAAAAACTAAACAGGTTATTTTCCCTTTCCTGAAATATCTATTTTCCTAGGTGAAATTGGGATAATGTTCATTTTCTCTGTTCCAGAAAGCATGCTAAACTTTGAGGACAAATATTGAGTCAAATAATGAACGGTTCTCACCATTTGGACACTATTATCTAACAAGAAAGAAAGATGTTAATCAAATAATCACATAACTCAATATGACACGGCCTTTGCGAAAGGTGCAAAAAGTACAGGTAGATTGTGTTATGTGGGCAGAGGAGGGGAAGGGGCATGAATGGGCCTAAGGAACAGCGTGTGCAAAGGCTCAGGGTAGGGCAGGAGCCTCCCAGGAAGGCGGGGCTGCTGTGGGGCTGGAGCAGTGTGGTGAGGAGGAGGCTCCAGACACAGGCAGGGATTATACAAACCAAGCTGGCCAGATTGGAGACCTCCCTGTCATCCCAGAGCAAATGGGTGGGAATGGAATCACATGATCTGATTTATACAATTATAACATATATCTTAGCCCCTGCTTTTTGGGAGGGGTATTTAATTTGCATAATGCTCACAAATTACATAAATGAGAAACGATGAAGTGCCAGCCTTTAGGATAACTGGTCCTGGAGAGCTGGAGCATGAGCCTTTAGGGCAGGACAACAATCCTCTGGAGGAAGCTATGAAAAAGCCAGACGTGGGCTATGTCCCAGGTCCTCTTTACTACAGGTTTAGTGACATGGATCACCTGCTTTAATCCACGTGGAATTCAGGGAAGATGTGACATCTGAATATACTTTAATTAGCATGAAAAGTGGTTGCCAAGGCCTAGTCTGGCCTTGTTTAAATTTAAATCTTTCTAAGAGACTGACATGGCCTTTCTGGAATTGATCTCCATAAGGCATTATAGCATTTGTCATTAGAAATGCATCTGGGAATTAATCCTTAAGAACTGCTATGAAAAATTCTCAATCTAAATTGAGAATCAGTAATGTTGCCATTATAAAATATTTAAATAAAATGTCTTTAATGGTATATATTTTGTTTAAGGCTCTCCATAAAATACATTTATGGAAATGCTTCTGGGAATGTTCCCTGTTTCAATCATGCTTTGATGCTTTTTTCATTTGTTGGTAGAATTTGGAGTTCTTTAGTTTTAATACAGTGGGGATGACACTTTCAAAGTTTTTGGAAATATGTTATTTTCAATGTGGTGCTTGTACTTTATTGTGGTGTACACGTATTGATACATGCATGGGCAACAGAACCCACTTTGGGGAATTAAGGTAATATTGTAGGAGTAACCAGAAATCGTAAGTATATATGCTTCATATTCCGTGGAGGTAGCAATTGCCATGCCAATTACAAATATGTTTGCATTTAATATAATGACCGGTGACATTTGCATCTAACACTTTGATTTTAGATTATGGCCCCAGGATAAACAAGAGCATCAATGCATTCACCTCAAATCATGATTTTAGAAAGGAACAGGTTATAAAGTATGAATAAATGAATAACTGTTTCTGCCTTAGTTTATATTCTTTATTTCATTTGAATACCGTAGAATCTTTACAATATATTGTAAGTGGAAAAGGTAAGATAAAAAGCAGTATATGCCATTGCAGCCTATTTTGTTAAAATGTCTGTATATTTCTCTAATTCTTTTATCTCTATACCAATTTATAAATGTATAAAATAATACCTACACTACTATAATAGCTAACTTCTTGCAGAACAAAATTACCATGGAATGTACTAAAAATTAAGTCTGGAAATAATAAGACAAGACACACATGCACACACATGCATGTGTGCCTGTGTGAACATCTTCTATTCACTCAATTACAATAAGAGGCATGTGCCTTAGGTTCCTGTCTTTTTAATGGTAAAAAAATATATATATATATTCTAAGACAGAGACCCTAGTATAGTGTAATCTTATTAAAATCATATTATTATCTGAAATCTCCAGAATATTATATTATGATCATCTTTTTCATTTCCTCTAGCTTTTGTTTAAATTAAAAAATGCAATTCAATTTATCTGACTCAAGAGGAGTTTTGAAAAAGTTGACTTAGTTAGCAATGTACTCAAAGGTCTAACATACATAGTTTAACAAAAATCACCATTTTTGAAAATATATTCAGCCACCATAACTTGTCAGCTCAGTTCATGTCAGATGGAGTCCTTCTTTTCTCTTTCCCATTGGCAATGCGCTAGGTACAGTCTTTATCTAACATGTTATTGGGATACGCTTCTAATACTTCTTCCTGCCTTCCCTCTTTGAACAATCTCATTCATCAAAATGTTTAACTCCATGAAATAATGCTTCAATCATTACTGTCATCACTGAAACTTTAATCAACATGAGCTTACAATTTCAGTATATTTACTAATTTTGCTCTGTTCCATCATCCAATTCATTTTTATATACAAATTCATTTTTCATATAATCTACATGAGTCCTGTAATTTGAGAGGAATAATTATTCCTATCTCAACTTTTACTGATAAATAAATTTTAAAAGACTAGTCCAAAACACTAGTAGGAAGCAAATTTAAGACTAGAAGAACAGTGAAAGAAGTGTGTATGGGATAATCATGGTCATCGATTACTGAGCACTTACTATACATCAGGCATTTATTAAACACTTTCATTTAAAAATCATTGACTCCAAATAAATTAAATATATATTTATATAAAAATGCTTACAAGTGACTGAGATAAAATACATACTCAATAAAATTGAGCTATTCTAAACCCTCACAATATCTAGATGAGCAGGTATTACTCTTCTCCAATTAGCATTTTGAGATCCCTCTCCCAATGAAGGCAGCTAACCATACTAATAAGGCAAAGAAGAAGTTACTGCAGAAATTAAGAAGCAAAACATCAAATTCTTGAATTTTCAGTTCAAACGTTGAACATGAATTATCAGGGTGTATGTGTGAGTCAGAAAATGATTTGGTAGCCCATCCCAGAGAAGAAAATTGGAGGGAAACCCAGAGGTTAGATATTGGTCACTTTCTGTGCTCTGTCCGCTGTGTTGAGCCTGAGAAGGGGCGGCATTGGTGGGGGGCCTGTAATGGGACCCTTGTTAAGCTTAGGGATCAGTGCAAAGGGAGCCAGCAGTCCACCTGCATATTTGCACAACTCCAGCTATGTGCAGCCTTGCAGAAACAGCAGCAACAGAGAGAAAGATGGGCGGAACACCCAATTCCTTCCTCGGGTCCAGAGGTGTAGAGGGAGGAAAAAATATCTGAATGGCCTGAACATAAAGATGCAGAGGGGAAGATGCAGAGGGGAATGTGTACATTTGTCAACCACAGCCTAAGTCCGAATCATATACGCCTCCAAAAGAGCAACAGCGATAGACAAAGCTGGAGTTCCACAAAGAGGACATTCATATCAGAGTGGGACTTAGCAAACCCTTGTTAGGTTTAGACTAACCCAAGGGTGAAAGAGGGGAAAAAAATTCTAAAGAGATGATCTTATAATTGAATGCAATGAAAATATAGACCAGATTTGGCCATTAGATTTAGGAAGAAAATACATGCTTAGATGAAATTTCTGCATTGAATAAAAGAGATGGATCAATGTCAAAAGACTGCATCAGAGGAAAAAATGATACCCTTTTTTTCCACAACTGAGGGTGTGGCTATCAAAGTCATGCTGTGTCTTATTTATATTTTAAATATGAAGCAAATCATACCAAATCTTCTCATAGGAAAGAGCATTAGAAGGAAAGGTGGGTAGATGACTAGAGGAAACAGTAAACATTTTCAAATCACTGTAAAATATGAGAGAAAATGCTAATTAATTGCTAAGTGATACCTAGAGTTCAGCTAAGCCAGGTCTGCAACCACGTAGTACGTGAAATAAATACATGCAGTTAAGGTTTTCTCCAGGCAATGAACACATAACGTTATCTATCTCTCTTTTATACCCAGTATTATATCTATTGTAACTGCATATTCAGTGTTCATTATGTTAAACAAGGGCTACACAATAAATAAAACACAATCCTTGTCTGAGGGGCTTACTGTCTACTGGAAAGACAGGCACAGAAGCAAATATATACAATAAAAATGCCATAAGTTTTAACTGAGGAATGGAGAACACAGAAAGGCAATTCTTAACGTTTTGGCGAGAAAGGTGGTTAAGAAAAGTTTTCAGGAAAGGAGTAATATTTCAACTGAGTCTTGAAAGATATGAAGAAATTTACCAAGCAAATAAGGAGAAGAAATAGAGTAAACATATTAAGAAAAGAACATCCAAGGTGGGCTAACTTGAGTTTTTTGTAGTTTGTTCTACATGGCCATAAGCGTTTCTCCACTTAAACTTTATTTCTCTCAAATGTTGTTTGTATTGATGTAACCCTATATACACATTTTCACTAATGTTCAAAACCATACTGATCTGTACTTTAAAACATGCTTATATCAGTCTAAAATAAAAACTCATATAGATTAAAAGTTACAAAATCTACTCCTATATATTATACTGTCATCAATATTGTATGTTTATTGTTGGCCATGGAGTCATCTGCCATGAAAAATTAATTTCTGTGGGATGCCTGTTTACTTAACCACATTGTATAAGAATGGGCCAGAACAGGAATATATTTAGGCATATAATCCTATTATTAACTATTGACCTTATCACATACATAAAAGTTAACTTTAGATTAAAAAAGGAGTTGTTTATTTACTAAAACCACAAACTTTAGGGCCAGACCTAATTTAATTTTGATATTTTCTCAACATCACAACGAACCTTTTACAAAATGAAATGCTGATATTAAAGCCTAAGGGTATGTTTTCAAACTTTGTGAGGTGAAGTGAACTGTATTTCAAAACAACACTCAACGTTGAGTTAGTCACACAATTCAGGGATCACAAAATTAGCATTCCATGGATTCATTCATCAGAAAGTCCTGGTTGCCTCTTTCCCCACATACTGTAAAGCTATTCATACCAGCAGCTTAGAACCCTTAAGTCTGCCAAGTTTCACAGGTGCCTGCTGTGGAGAATGCCCCTGTAGTCTGCCACTCCCCCCTTGCAAAAGACAAATCTCTATTCACAAGAGGGGAAAATTTACTAACAGAGAGGCTATTCTTCAAAATCTTTGAAGCCAATTCAATCTGGAACTTGAGCACTTGTACCTCCTCTTAACAACAGGTGCAGAATGATACACTGGCTCTCTTATAAATATTCTTGAAAGGATCCCTTCGCTTTAGCATTTTAATGCCATGTCGCTTTAAATGAGGCCAGCTTTTCCCAGGTCTCTTAATTTAAATGCATCAACTCTTCCATACTGTATCTAACTTATTTTACTAATGAAAATATCAAACGTCAATTGGTTTGTGTTTCCTGTGCAAATTTTGCTATCAAGAGATTAATATATTTTATAGGTTTAATGTTTCTTACATAAAAATCCCATTTCTTTATCTATACTAAATGGCTATACCTCTTGGTTATTTTCCAGTAATATAGATAATTTTATGCCTGGAATTTAAATACACACCTTTTTGGTTGAGACTGGAATTTGCAGATGATTGTCTGAAATGTGGAGGAAATTGCACTAGACTAAGGCTATTCTAGACTTATCACCACAATTTTCTAACTGTACAATCTTTTGAATATTATTTAATATTTTAATCTTCATTTTCACTATTTGTAAGACAGAATA
The DNA here is from genome assembly GCF_949987515.2 of Delphinus delphis. Lineage (NCBI taxonomy): Eukaryota > Metazoa > Chordata > Mammalia > Artiodactyla > Delphinidae > Delphinus > Delphinus delphis. The sequence continues at coordinate 173,125,531 of NC_082683.1, forward strand.
ATAAATCCAGCCTGTACATTTCAAAGAGCTAATGGGAGGACTGAATATAATATCAGTCTTGAAAAATGTACATAAAGTTTAAAAAATGTAAGAAATAAATATAAAAAGCAAATATAAAAAGGGAAAATCAAATATAAAATATAAAAGACCCTTTTCCCAGAAGAAAACTTTGGAGAAAATTTTTTCAACCTTTTGTTTAACAAAGCTTTCTTACGACTTGAAAGTGCTAAGCATAGAAGAAAATAATTGATAAATTAGATTTCAACAAAATTTTAAAAATCTACTCTTCAAAGGACAGCATTAAGAAAATGAAATGGCAAGACACATACTGGGTGACTATATTTGTGATTCCTATATATGAGAAAAAACTTATATCAGAATATACAAAGAACTATTATAATTCAATAACAGAAAATAAAATGCTTGATAAAAATGAACAAAATATTTGAACATACATTTCACAGAACATGATATGACTAGTCAATAAGCATCTGAAATTATACTTAACATAATTTGTTATGGGGAAAGAAAATATTTGGTAGCATTCCAGTCAGAAGCAAGAAAACTGATAATTTAAACATGGCTGTAGCTAAGAACAGAGCTAAGAATATTTTAATTTTTATATAGTTGGCTTTGGGAAAGAAATGATAGACTTCATCTTACTGTTTTTTGTTTTCATGGAAGATGCCATCTGAAAAACTACAATGACCTTGAATGCAAATTTCAGTGGGTTTTTGGTTTTTGTTTTAACAGTGTTTAACAGCCTCTCAAAAATATTTTTGTACTTAGGAAAATGCAACTTACAAATGGAAATTTTATAATATGGCATTGAAGTATTCTTGAGATGATTTATTAAAAAGCTCACTTTTATTTCAGGAATAAATTTTATTAGAAAAAAAAAGAATGACCATGGTGTACTGAAGAGACCTGAGATAAAAGGAAAGACTGGAAATATACCTGAATAACTATTATCAAAAAAGATTTCCTCAAAGTCTGGAAGTAATTTTATTTTTCCTTTTGGAGATTTAGAGTTTTTGCTTGAGAGATCTATGGTTTCTGAGCAAAGAATAGAGGGGAAAAGAGGCTAGAAATCCATTCTATTGTTTAAAATAAAGGTGATTAGCAAATAATTTTTAATAAAAAATTGAAAATATTTTCAAATCTGAAAATCTCACAGAATTATAATCAGCACGGAGTGGAAGAAGATGAAAGACTGTGAATCTATAGGTTCATCTGGTTATCTTTATAGAGATGGTTGGCTCTTGGAGCACAGCAAGACTCTCAGCTCCATGTCAGACTACATCTAGCACGCTGGGATTGCTGTCCCTCTAGACCCTACATCCACTCAGTTCAATTTAATTAAGCCACGACAGGTAATAAAACAAAGGAAGCCAGATGAAGAAAATGTGACGCTCCCCAACATCTAAAAAAAGGGAAACTGGCTCACCAATGGCCTACTCAGAAGTCAAATCTTTCAGCCGCTAACTGAGGGATGGGCTCCCAAATCACCTAGCTCTGAAAAGCAACAGGGCTTGCTTTATGAGTTCCACAGGACCATAGCAAAGAAAGAAGCAGTTGCTAATGGGTGTGCAAGCACTCACTGCAGCTATGTCCCCAGGGCTCAGTGCAGAGGGAACAGGTAGAAACACCCATCTCCCAGGCTTTCCTAGAAGGGGTTTGATTGTATATTTTACAGCCACTGCCTGAGGGTCTGGCTTCTAATTTACATGTATCTGGATGCTGACTGCTACCCTCCCCTTTGGGAGGGTATATATTTTCATATATAAAAATCATGTGATTATTCCAATGGATAAAAAAATTGACAAAATTCAACATCCTTTCATGGTAGAACTAAACAAATTCAGTATAAAAGGAGTGTAGTTCAACATAATAAAGACCATATATGACAAGTCCAAACACAGCATCACACTCAATGGTGAAAAGCTGAAATCTTTTCCTCTAAGATAAGGAACAAAACAATAATCTCACCTCTTGCCCCTTTTATTCAGCACAGTACCAGAAGTCCTAGTCAGAACAATTAGGTAAGAAAAAGAAATGGAAGGCTACTAAATTGGAAAGGAAGAAGCAAAATATTCTCTATTTGCAGATACCATTACATTATATACAGGAAAAAAACCCTGTTGGAACTAACAAATTAATTCAATATGTTTCACTTCTGTACACTAACAACATACTATGGGAGAGAGATATGGAGAGAACAATCCTATTTACAAAAGCATCAAAAAGAATAAAATACTTAGGAATAAATTTCACCAAGGAGGTGAAAGATATGTACACTGAAAACTATAAAACATTGATAAAATAAATTAGACACAAATAAATGTAAAGATATTCCATGTTCACAGATCAGAAAAATTAATATTGTTAAAATGTCTATACCACCCAAAGTGATCTACAGATGCAATGCAGTCCTTATTAAAATTCCAATGGCATTTTTTACAGAAAAAGAAAAAAAAATCCTAAAATGTTTATGGAACAATAAAAGACCTGAATAGTCAAAAAACAATCTTGGGAATGATGAACAATGCTGGAGGCATCACATTTCCTGATCTCAAACTATAGTTGATCCTTGAACAACACAGGTTGGGACAGCATGAGTCCACTTACACGCTGATCTTTTTCACTAAAAGCGCACTACGTGATCCATGGTTGCTTTAATCCATGGATGGGGAACCATGGAACAGAGAACTGACTGTAAAGTATTCGATTGTGTGGATGGTTGGCCCTCCTAACTGCTGCGTTGTCCAAGGGTTAATGTATACAAAGCTATGTAATCAAAATAGTATGGTATTGGCACAAAACAAACAGACACATAGATCAATGCAACAGAAGAGAAACTCCAGAAATAAATCTACTCATCTACATTCAACTGAGCATTGATAAGAGCACCAGGAACACCCAGTTGGGAAAGAAAAAAGCCTTTTCAATTAATGGCAATGGGAAAACTGGATATCCACATGCAAAATGACGACTGAAGCTGGAGCCCTAACTTACACTACTCACAAAAATTAAGATAGATTAAGGACTTGATTGTAAGACCTGAAACCCTAAAACTCCTAGAAGATAACATAGGGATTAGGCTCCTTGACATTGGTCTTGGCAATGATTTTTGGATTTGACACCAAAAATAAAGGCAAAAAAAGTAAAACAAGTGTGACTCAATATTGACTAAAAAGCTTCTGTACAGCAAAGGAAACCATCAACAAAATGAAAGGTAACATATGGAATGGGAGGAAATATTTGCAAATAGTATGTGTAATAAGGAGTTAATTTTCAAAATACACAAGAAACACTTCAACCTCAATAGCCAAAAAATAAATAACTCAATTGGAAAATGGGCAAAGAACCTGAATAGACATTTAACCAAAGAAAATATTCAAATGACTAACAAGTACATGAAAAGGTACTCTACATAACTAATCATCTGGAAAATGCATATCAAAACCACAAAGAGCTACATCTCACACTTGTCAGGATATCTATTACCAAAAACACCAGAGACAACAAATAGTGGCAAGGATATGGCAAAAGGGAACCCTTGTACACTGTTGGTGGGAATGTAAACTGGTACAGCCACTATGGTAAACAGTATGGCAGTTCCTCAAGAAATTAAAAAGAGAACTACCATTTGATCCAGCAATTCCATTTCTGAGTATATTGCCAAAAGAAATGAAATCATTCTACAAAGATATCTGTACTCCAGTGTTCACTGCTACATTACTCACAATAGCCAAGTTATGGAAACAACTCATGTGTCTGTTGACAAATGAATATATAAAGAAAAATTTATGTATATATGTAGTAGAATATTATTCAGCCTTAAAAAGGAAGGAAATACTGTCATTTGCAACATGGATGCACCTGGAGAGTATTATACTAAGTGAAATAAGCCAGACAGAGAAAGACAAATACTGTATGGTATCACTTTTATGTGAAATCTACTGTGTGTGTGTGTGTGTGTGTGTAAATAAAATATATAAAAAACTCATAGTATCAGAGAGTAGAATGGTGGTTGCCATGGACTAGGGCAAGGGGGAAATAAAAAGAAGTTAGAAAAAGGGTACAAACTTTCAGTTATAAGATGAAAAAGGTCTAAAGATCTAATGTGTAACATGGCGACCATAGTTGGTAATACAGTGTTGCATAATTGAAATTTGCTGAGAGAGTAGAATTTAAGTGTTCTCACCAAAAAAGGGAAAAAAATGGCAAATGTATGAGGTGAAGTATATGTTAAAGATCATGGGAATCTTTTCCCAATGTATATCAAATGATCACACTGTATACTTCCAATATATTACAATTTTATTTGTCAATTATACCTTAATAAAAAAGAAGAAAGGCAAGAAGAGAGGGAGGGAGGAAGATACGAAGGAATGAAGGAAGAAGGCTAGTCAAGCCTTGCAGCTGAAAGTAAGGAAACAGATAACTCTTTTCCCAAGGTAGCCTGAGGGAGCATTCTTGACTGTTCACCTCTGTAGGACCAGCAGCCCTTTGTGGTTATGGAAATGACAGTAGAATATCCTGAGTGGTGCTTCAACAAGGAACCTCCCTAACACTGCGAAAGTTCTCTACCTGATCAATGCATACTTTTATAGATGTACTAGGGCTGAATTTGAAATATTTAATGAAGAGCATTGCATGGATACTAACCGTTCAGAAAAAAACCCCAACAGCTAATAATGGAAATCAGTTACTATGCCATAGTGTTCTGGCTGTATCTGAGTATCAGTACTGAGGTATACTTGTGACTATTTTAAGTCCTTTTAGTCAAAAGTCAAGGTGGTAGCTAAGGAATATCCCTGTAACAAGTGGTAACTGGGCTACAAAAATTTAGAATTAACAGTCTCTATACAGATAGCTTATTGGAAACAGTTAATTTCTTGAGAATCATATAGGTGTAACCATTTATAACTTTACCAAAGGATATTAGGAGCGAATCAAAAGGCCTTAGAGCCTCATAAGTTCATGCAAGAAAAATGACGTCTGGTTGGTCTGTTTGGGTATCAACTGTCCATGAAAATGAATAGGAGGGTTTCAGAATCCCATTCATTGTATGGGATTCTATAAACATCAATTAATTTACAGTCATAGAAGCCATGAAGATGCATCAAGTATATTCCAGGAAATTTCAGTATGAATCAACACCTTTTTGAAACACAAGATCTTTTTTTTTCTCCCTCTGTCACTAAAGTGGCTCATGCTAGTATCTGTTCCCCGTGCTCACATAAAAGAATACATGGCATCTGTAGCACCCATATTTCATCTTTGATGTCAAACAAAAGCAAAGGTCCTAAAACAAAGCAAAGGTCCTTGGAGAGTAGCTAATTTCAAGTTTGGGGCATGAAAATACAGGCTGGGCCTGGAATACTGTGAAAGGATAATGGATCAACTGTGATACCATCAGAGAAATTGGTAACCTCAGGAAATTGCAATGCAATATTATGTAGCCTTTCCTGTAGGTGGTCACTTTATTTCCAGTAGGATATTTTATCTAATTAAATTATACATTTAAGCATATTCATCTATAGTTTCCACTTTTGTGTTACTTTTTTTTTCACATTAAAGTTGTGTATCATACTAAGTGAAGTAAGTCAGACAAAGACAGTATCGTATGACTTACATAGGGAATCTAAAATATGACACAAATGAACCTATTTACGAAACAGAAACAGAATCAGGGACTTAGAGAAGAGACTGGTGTTTGCCAAGGGGAAGGGGCCTGGGAGAGGGTAGGAGTGGGAGTTTGGGATCAGCAGATGCAAACTGGTATATATAGAATGGATAACCAACAAGGTCCTACTGTATAGCACAGGGAACTATATCCAATATCCTGTGATGAACCATAATGGAAAAGAACGTGAAAAAGAATGTGTATGTATGTGTGACTGAGTCACTTTGCTGTACAGCAGTAATTAACATAACATTGTAATGCAACTATACTTCAATAAAAAATAAAGAAAAAGAAGTTGTGCTGTCTTTATAAAACAAATTGCCTTCCAGAGCTTCCTGTAGCCTGGAAAAAGCAAATAATATTCCTAACCTTTAAAGGCTGGAGAAATCTTGTCTGTGAACATAACTCATCTTGATACTTTTCAAACTGGCTATTTTATCACCTTTCCCTAATATCTGCCACCTCACCCCACCCCATTACCTCTGACCACATTTCCTATTAGTATCTCTGGCTCACTCTATTCTGGCCACTGGGGCTTCATAAAATTCCTTAGGCAACCTGGGCTCCACTGCCGCTCAGGGCGCTGTATTTGCCTGAGTACGTGTTCACTCTGCCTATAATTTTCTCCCCCAGATATACATGTGGCTTACTGTTCTCTCACCTCCTTTAAGTCTTTGCTGTCAATTCAATTTAAAATTGTACACACTCACAGACAGACACACACACACACACACACACACACACACACACACACACAGGCAAGCATGCACCATCCTTGAGACTCTCTATCTTCCTCTCTGGTTTATTTTTCTCCATAGCCTTCATCACCTTCTAAATCAATATATAATTTGTTCATTTTCTTCCTCACCCACTAAAACATTAACTCCAAGTTTCCTGGAAATAAGTAAATACATTTTATTTTGTAGGCTGATGCACCTTCTGTGCCTATAAATGACATTAAAGATTTGTTGAATGGACAAATAAATGGTTACAAGATCTAAGTAATATTAATTAAAATTTTTTTTCTTTAATATTTAAGGCATTTAAAATAATGAAGGGCTTTCCTGGTGGTGCAGTGGTTGAGCGTCTGCCTGCCGATGCAGGGGACACGGGTTCGTGCCCCGGACCAGGAAGATCCCACATGCCACGGAGCTGCTGGGCCCGTGAGCCATGGCCGCTGAGCCTGCGCGTCCGGAGCCTGTGCTCCGCAACGGGAGAGGCCACAACAGTCAGAGGCCCGTGTACCGCAAAAAAAAACCAAACAAACAAACAAACAAAAAAAAACAATGAATTTTACTCTGAGTCCAGAATTTGTTATGTTCTAATAGGTATTGCTATGAAAGTCTTCATTTTAATGCTTTCTCTAGAATTTGAAATTCTCCTTTGGATTTTATTTGATCCAAAGGTTATATAGGGATGGATTTCTTAATTTCCAGCCAGGTCAGAATTACATTTAAAACATTGCACTTCAGAAACTTCAGTTAAAATATTTAACCCTATTAGACTATGGTTTAAAAATGGCCTAATAAGTCTCTACCTTTTAAACTTTTTAAGATCAAGATATTAATTTAACAATAAGTGGGTTTGTATGCTCTCTCCTGGACACATCCTCTGGACTGCTGCAATCATAAACCAAATTGTTACATATACTTGAGTATATTTCTAGACTTTACAGTATTTTCTTTGCTATTTAATTACTGTAGCATCATCTACATCATCATCATCACCATCAGTGCCATTATCAAAGAGAGATTTTTTTGAGTATTTAATAAATGCTGAGACTTTACATATATAAGCCAGTTTAGTTTTCATAATACTTCTACAAGGTAGGTACTCTTATTACCCACACATTATAGTTAGGAAACTGAGACAAAGAGAGGTAATTTCTCAAGGCTATTCAGCAGTATAGTCAGGACACTTCTAAAACTCTATCTTATTTCTTTTTTTTTTTTTTTTTAAAAAACAAACAAAAAAATCCCATTGGAGAGGGTATTTCCCACTGATAAGAAGCCTCCAGTGGGGAGATATGTGAATGACCCACAAAAGTGATCTCTAAGAGAAAGATAAATGTGTGTTCCTGACACACAGAGAGCCCTCATGCCATGACACAAACACATGAGCAAAGGAAGACTGCGGCCTTTTCTCTGATCACTATTCGCCTGAGTCCAGCCCAAGAAGGGGGCAGAAATAGGATTTAGAGAGTTGGAAAGAGGCAGAGAAGAAAAATAAAAGTAGAAGAGGACAAAGAGTGAAGAAAGCAATCTCAGCCTGCTTCTTCCCAAGCTTCTGTATCTTAGTGAGTCTCCAGTTGATATATGGGCCCAGCAGTGGGGTACTTCATTGGGTGAGAAACTGGAGCGTCAATATCCGACTGCCTGTACTTTCTAAATACTTTATAAGCCAGGTTTTTCATTAATGCCTTAGAATGACGGAAAAAATAAGGATATGCCCAGGAGTCACCCAGTGGTTGGGAAGAATAATTCCACAAGGTGTAAAATGGGGCAGTGGTGAGAGAGAATAAAGTCGCTCTTTGCCTTCCCCTTTCTCATTACAGCTTGTTCAGTAAACTGATAATAGTTTATATTTGTTTCTATCTTAAAACTCTGTGATGTTTACACTCTTGCAGTCCAAATAACCTGGGTATGACGATTTATAAGCACTGCCATATTTCCTGTTCTATCATGTTTTAGACCAGGTTTGCACATTGAAAAGCATCCCAACCCTAGAAGGCAGCAAAAATGAATGAGGCAGGCCAAGAGCAACACAGTGGAGAAGAATGAAGACTGGAGAATGCATGGCTTCTAAATGTTTTAGAAACCCTCTGTCAGTCAAACGACCTAAACGTGGAGACCACTCATTGAGGACTTTTATGTTAGGTACTAGATACAATTCTTCCCCTACCCTGGACATTGCAAGCCTACATTGAAATGAATGTGGCCATGGGATGGGCACAGGGAACAAGGCAATGTCACATGAACCCACCTCACATTCAGATGTACTAAGCTAATGTCATTTTCTAGGTAAGTGTAGAAATATTTTGGGATTTCCCAAATCTATAATTTATAATTTCTTGTCTACATTCTTAGTACAAATAAGAAAGCATCAAAATGTCATCTTCACATTTATAAGAGGACAGATGAGGAAAGAAACAGAAAGTGTGCTTCACAAAACTCCTTTTCCCATCCTCTGCTAGGTCCTGGTAATGAACACCAACACCAGCCATTTTCTTTAGTAAGGAAGCCACTTTTTAAAAGGTTTCTGTTCAACTCGTTAAATATTTACTGAATGCCTACTATGTGCAAGCAAATAGTAGGAGGTCAGTTTTGACCAGAAGGATCTGAAATCGCTAGTGTGTAATTTTGTCATTTGGAATTATGCCTAAGTAACAATATGACAGCCTAAAGCAAAATACCCTGCCAGCAAAGTAAGAGCTTCCTCAACCCAGAACAAAACATATGAGAAAGATAGAAAAACAAGATTTCAGAATGAGAACAGTCCTGTGCTAGGGGAAAAGAAATGTAATTTTATTTCATTAAATGCTTTCAAAATGATTCTCTAAAAAATGAACCCAGGATTTGTTATTTTACATGGCATCTGAAAATACCACAGAATCTTGGGTGTTGGAAGGGTCCTCAAAGGCCAACCCTATCACACTCCCACGTGGGGCAAGCGTTCTCCTAAGAGCAGGGCCCTTTCCACGTTCTTCATCCCACCTAAGCTTGGCCACTCATGATGATTATAACCAGGTTCTGGTGTTCTCAGTTGTCCCAGACCATATGCAACTCAGTGGTGGGATCTAGAAAGATCTGTGGTGCTGGGCAAAGGTTAAGATTCTGGTTTTACAAGACACATGGAAGTGAGTTTGAGAGTTGGTCTATAACAGGAAGTTACCACAGTTATAATTACCATGGTTATAATTTCCCACATGGGTGGAAGGACTTGAGAACTGAGACCATCATAGAGGTGGTGCTGGTGGTGAGGTCTGACAGCAAGAATTAGAATCTACCTGGATGGTAGAGCCCTGAAATAGACAAGAAAAATATTCCTGAGACCTGAGAACAAGGCAGGGACCCAGCATTAGGGAAGAGTCTCCAAGGGCACAGTAATGTATCTAACAAGACTGCCCATAGGCCACGCCTTGAACGACCAATAAATGTCTCTCTGTCCCTTCTTCAGCATCAGTCCTGGCATGGGTGACCTTTGCCTGCTGGTAAAGTTAAGTTGTTTTCATCATCCAGAGGGGGAGAGAGATGGAACAGTAAGGTCTCAACAGGGGACTGTGAGATTCCTTCCATGGTAGGGAAATATTTGATTTTCATGGAATTTTCCTTAAATGGAATGACTTTTTCTTCACATACTTTCTTCTGTTGATTTTCATTATTCTACCCTCTCCAGGTTTGTCTCTTATCTCATTAGCCACCCTTTTTACTGACTCTGCCTTCTCTAACTGAGCTCTAAATATTGAAAGCCCCCAAAGCTCAGTTTGGGGGCCTCTTTTATTTCCTTCTATCCCTAGTCCCACGGCTCAAGTCCCATCTATGTGATGATGACTTCCAATCTTTGTTTCTCCAGCCATGACCTCTCTTGTGAGCTCCAGACTCATGTATCTAACTTTCTATATGATATATCCACTTCAGCGTCAAATTGGGATTTTAACAGAATATATCCAAACCATAACTCTTAACGCTGTTTATTGTCCACAATTTGCTCCTCTCAGTATTTCCCCATCTTAATAAAGGGCAGTACCATCCAACTGAGTATTTTAGCAAAAAACCCAAGAGTCATCCTTAATTATCCCTTTTCTTCAATGACACCTCCCCCCAACATTTAATTCATCAGCAGCTCCTGCCATTTCTACTTTTAAATGAAATAGAAATTTTAAATTTCTGGAATCCACCCATTTTTCTCTTTCTACAGTATTAACACCTTGCTTCAAGCTACTGTCTTTTGTCCCCTGGAATTCTGCTATAGCATCAACTCTCCCACACTCCATTCTATGCCTAATGGCCAGAGTGATCATTTAAAATATAATTTCGATCATTTTACTTCCTGAACAAATCCTGTCCCAAACTTACACAATACATAGTCTCCCATCACACTTGGAAAAAAAAAAAAAAAAAAACCCAAAGAGACTCTGTATGGGTTTTCTCTGTCTACCTATCTGAATTCATCTGATACCCCATTCCCCATTCACCTTCCTTCAGCCACACTGGCCTACCTTCTTGTCCAAGAGCCCAGGCTCAACCCTGAGTTTTAGCCTTTCACTTGATGTTCACCCTGCCCAGAAAGCTCTTCCTAAGACTGGCTTCTTGTCATTCTGATCTCAGTATGTCACTTCCTTGGAAGGTCTTCCCCAGCAGCCAATCTAAGGAGTGTGTCCCCCACCATGTGCTCCCCCACTTGGCCACACTCTCTCTTCGTATGTACTCCTTTCCTCATAGTTCTTACCTGTATCTAAAGCCATTTATCTTGTTGATTATCTGTCTCCTTATCACTAGAATATGGACTTCAGGAGAAAAGGGACTTTATCTACCATGTTTCTCATTAGATCCCTGTACCTGTACCTAGAAACACTGCCTACTAAACGTAGGTCCTTAATAATTATTTACCGAGTAAATGCTAACCCTACCTGGGTGTAGCTTCCATTCATTGATCTGCTGGAGATATGTTCAATAAATCAATTGTTTCTTCTATGTGATGGCCCTTTAAATATTTGGAGGATGCCTTTTATTATGTATGCACATATCTGTGTGTGTGTGTGTCTGTGCGTGTGTGTTTCTCCTGGATGAATATCTGCAAGTATTTAAATCAATTCTCATATGAAACGATTTCTAGATAGTTCACTATCCAGGTCACCTTCCCCTGGGTAAACCTCAAGAGAAGATTCTCCAAAGTTAATTCCAGTGGTGTCTAAAAATAAACTGAAGGACACCAAAAATAGGTAGTGGAAAAAAAAAGTGCTTTCAGGCTGGGATTAACAGCCAACTCCTGTCCTGGTCTAAAGTGTTTTTTTCTGTACTGCAGAATCTAAGGCACAGACAATCTTAAAAGATTTTCTTTACTCTTCTTTCCTGTAGCAAATAGCTCTACCCTATGGCCCCCCAGCTGTCAGCCTTAAACTCGTAATTTTTACTTCCTTACTACTTCCCAAGCTCTGATCTAAGACAGGAGAATTAGAAGACAAGTTTTCTGCTTGTATTTCCAGCCCTAGTCTCTCCTCTGAACTTTAGACTTGTACGTCTAATATCCTGTTTGGCATCTCCCTCAGTCATCTGATAGGTGCCTCAAATTCAACACGTATCCCGATGTGGACTTCTCTTCCCCTGCCCTAATCTTCTCTTCTCTTCTCTTTCCAGTGCCTGTAAATGATACCACCATCCACCCTGTCATCCAAGCACCAAATTTCAGTCATTAGACTCCCTCTTCTTCCCCAATAGTCACACCTAATCAATTTCCAACTCTGAAATTTTACCATTTCCTTCGCCTTTAGTGTCACATCCTAGCTCACACCATCAAAATCATCAGCTGTAGCCTCCTGAACTGGGCTCCCCATTTTCCCAGCCCCTGCCTTGCTCCATTTAACCCTGTTCCCTAAGTTGCAGTCCCAGTGACTTTCAGTGCAGCTCCCTTATGAGGGGACGTAAACTTCTTACCATGGTACCCAAACCTTTTTAAGCCTGACCTGTCTTACCTTTCCAGCGGCATCCACTATGTCCTGACTTGCACTTAATTCTAAAAAACTAAACTAGGTTCCCCCCAAACACCGCATACTTCAATCCTCCATGGCTTGTCTTCTCCCTGTACCTGGGCTTCCCTTCAAACCTTTCTTCACCTGAACAAACTTCAAGGCTTAGAAGAGCAGCTGCTTCTTTAGGGAGCCTTTCAAACCCTCTGCCTGGGCTATGCACTGCCCTTTCCTGCTAGGATAGTATACTGTGTACTTCTCTGCCTAACTTCCCAACATTAGTTATTGAAATTGTACATTTTTGCACCCTTCACAAGGTTGAAAACTCCTTCAAGGCAGGAAATGTCTATTAATTATCTTAGTACCTACTCCCTGGACCCAGCTAAACAGGTAGCACATAGTAGGTGTTCCACAAATGTTTGCTGATCTGAAAGATCCTTTAAGAGGGGGAAACTTTAAGAGTTCTAGATACTGCACCCTTAGACCTAAGATAACATCAGGATACCCCTACCTTACAAAATGAAAGTGTCTGTAGCTTTCCATCATTCATAGTTCCTGATATTTCAAACCTTGTATTCTAAAACACTAATATGATTTCTCATGCCACCACAGCAGGATTCAGAGGTCTTAGCATATAGTTATAGCACAAACCACTCTATCTTTCACGTTTTTAATCTGTGGCTACACCCATATAAAATAAGAGGATGGTAAGATATGTGTCTAAGGTCAAAGTGATGAAACTTCACATGATCTAACTGTGGATAGTGATTAGACAGTAGAGACTCCAGTGTTCTCTTTTTATGCAACATGTCTTAGTGTCTGCTCCCATGTTTCCATCTGGAAGACAAGGCTTAGTACTCATTTATCTTTGAGATTCTGAGAGTCTCTATCACAGTGTTCCACACAGAGAATGACCTCCATAAATGCATACTGAATTGAACTGAGGCTGCAAAGCGGGATGAAGTTACTTTGAGGTACCATTTTTTTTTTTTTTTTTTTTTTGCAGTACGCGGGTCTCTCACTGTTGTGGCCTCTCCCGTTGCGGAGCACAGGCTCGGGACGCGCAGGCTCAGCGGCCATGGCTCACGGCCTAGCCGCTCCGCGGCATGTGGAATCTTCCCGGACCGGGGCACGAACCCGTGTCCCCTGCATCGGCAGGTGGACTCTCAACCACTGCGCCACCAGGGAAGCCCTGAGGTACCATTTTTATTGACATCAGTCATGGGAAAAAAATGGAGAGACCCTTTCCTTCTCTTTACAGTGAATTTCCTTCTCAAATGCCTCTTTAAAAGCCAGGTGAAGATAATTGCAAGTCAGCTGGAAGTGCTGGAAGACAACTGGTATCGTGCTGGGCGGCTAACACGCTATGTCTAACTGGTGCAAAGTAAAGAATCAATTTGAAATCAAGATGAAGAATGGCATCAAGCACTTACAGACATAGTGAAGGGCTTTGCCGCCAGGCCCTGGGAGAGATAAGAACACCTCTCTTCCCTTCTCAGCTTCCCCTTGTGCTATCAGACTCCAGCTGGTCAGACCCTCAGATGCTCTAAAATATTCCCTAAGTAAGGCACAGCATCTTTGCCACCTTTTGAATTCAACAATATCAATCTTCCCCAACACTGATTCCTTTGGTCAAAAGTCATCCATCAGGCGGAGTCAAGATGGCGGACTAGGAGGACGTGGAATTCGCGTCTCCTCACAACTAGGGCACCTACCAGGCACCGGTGGGGGATGACGGACACCTAAGGGGATGGCAGGAACCCCAGGTAGGGCGTGGGGGGAGTGAAGGGGGAGGAGAACAGGGCTTGTGCCCCTGAGGGGCGGCTGCGGGAGGGGAACGGATCCCACACCCGAAGGGGCAAATGGGGGAACCACTGGGAGGGAAGAGGATCAAAAGGGAGCATGGCCAGGTTTCCCCTGCCCACTTGGGCCCCAAGGAACCTGCTGAGATCCCAGGCTTGATCCTCTGCCCACCTAGGTCCTCTCCAGCCGCGCGGGTCCTAAGGGAGTGGGAGGGAAGGAAGGGCGAGCAAAAGTAAAGGCCGGACCTCCGGGACCCGGACCCCTGAGGGGTGGCTGGGGGAGGGGAGGAGTTCCTGCACCCAGCGGGATCCACCCACGGCTAGGGGTCAAGCGGCGACAGGGGAGACCCTGGGGGAGACGGTGGGGGAGGGGCGCGGAGCAACGGAAGGAAACGCGGCCAGCGCTTTCCCTGTCCACATAGGCACCGGGGAGACTGTTGGGCTCCCAGGCCTAATCCTCGGAGCCTCCCTCCTGCGGCGCAGAACCCAAGCCCCGCACCTACACCCCCATCCAGGGTCCTACCTCCAAACTCCGGAACTCCACACTCCAGAGGCCCTCCTTTCGACCTGCCGCCTCTCACTTCCTTGCAGGTACTAAGCAAAGACTCCGCCCCACGCTTGAACGTTGCCCCATGTAGGCCCCGCCCCATGCTCAAACCTATCTTATTTCTTTAGAATAGATCTTAATATCTAGCGATGCTTGTCTACTATCATTATCCCCCTTTAAAATATAATTTACCACTTTCCCTTACTTGTTTTTTTCAGATAAATTTTGATTAATATGCATTAAATTGCATAATATTAATTTGAAGAAAAAATAATATCTTTATAAGATTTTTTCCTATTCAAAAACATGACTAAGCTCTCCATTTGTTCATAATTTTCCTTAATATCCTAAATAGTTTTGTTTTAGCTTATTTCCTTAGTTATATTATATACTTTGACATTCTTGTGAATGTAGTCTTCTTTTCTATTATATTTTGTCACTGGTTTTGCTCATTTAGTAGGCTACTGATTTTTTTATTTTCTCATTTTGTAACTAATTTGTTTAAGGTTGTTTAGGTTTTGTTTTGTTTTCTTCTCTAATTGATTCTCTGGAGGCTTTCCAGATAAATAATTATGCCACCTACAACTAATAATCGTACCTTCTTAAATACTAATATCTCTATTTTTGTTAATTACATATTTAAGTTTTATTTTACTAACATAAGTTCCTAAACAAGAGTAAGTAATAAAAGCAATAGCAGACATTCTTTTCTTGGTAGTATATCTAATAAGGGTAATTTTTATATAATTATATCTAATAAGGATAATTTTTTTAGGAACAATTTTATGTACTTTTAAAAATTAATTATTCTATTAATATCGTGACTTAAAAAGTAATATTTTCAGAAGAAATATTTAGAGAGTATAATATCTGAGGCACTGCATAATGCAATGTCTTTTTGTTTTCCTCTTATATAGGAAATCACTTGACAAAGCCTAAAATTCTTGAGTCAGTATTTTTCCTCGCAAAACACCATTGATTGATCTTCCATACTTTAGTATTTAGCACTGTATATTAAATTATTTTTTCATGCACACTTAGTTACATTTTCAGTGAAGAAAAATAAAAACTCTTTTGCTGTCACAGTCTTGGAAAAAGAAGACAAGCTAGGAGTCAGCTTCCCTCTCGTGGTTACAGATTGGCTTGCTGCACTCGGCTTTATATGCATAAACTACATGGGATCCTGTCAAGATGCTCTGTTCCTCTGGTTCTCTCTAGGGCAAGAATGATAGGAATTCAAGAAGCCAAACTGATCCAGGAAGAGTCACTAGCTGTGTCTGCCTTCAGGTATCCCATCCAGAGATGAAGAAGCCTTGATCTGTGACAGACAGATGCCGTGGTGGTCATCCTTGAAGACAGCATGTGACATGAAGATGACTGAGTGCACACCTCTGTCTTTTCTTTTGAGTCCATGCACACGATAGGCTGGCTTTTAAAATGTGTCACATCTTTAAATGCTTTGATGAACTAAGAAGAACTGAAATGGACTAGCTAAAAATGACTGACGTTAACTCAGAAATCACAACACAGCGCCATCCTTCTTTATAAATTTTGCTTGGTGCTCTGTCCTTTTCTCATCCAGATTCAGGTCTTACAAGAAAAGCTCTCTCTCTCTCTTTTTCTTCTCAAATAGCTATTAGTTTTCTCCTTATGGAAATTTTATTATGCATTCTCCATGCTCTTCATGTACTTTTCTCTTTTCCTCCATAAATTACATCTCTCCATTCTTTATTTGCTGTTATGGATTAGTTTCTTAAGATTTTCTTCTAATAAAGCAATTCAGTTTTCTCTAACAGTTCGCTGCCTTTGTTTTAGTCTTCAATTTAATGATCATATTTTTTTAATCCTTCAAAACCTTTCTTATTTTCTGAGGATTCCATTTCATGACTTTATGCTTCTGCACGTTTTTAATATCCTCTCAAATTCCTTAGCAATGAGGGATGAGCAGGAACTGGGAACCTTCTTTTAACAAACATGGCAAATTTGGGAAGCACCAAATACCATGGCGGTGGTATTAAGAACCCAAGCTCTGTAGCCAAAGTGCCTGAGTTTGGATCCTAACTCTGCCATCACTAGTTGAGTAATCTTTTTGATACCAGTTGAGCAATCTTAGGCAAATTGTTTAGATTATCTAAACTTCAGTTTTACTCAATTGTAATTTTAGGGTAATAACATTAACTACCTTGTAACATTGTATTAAATGAGCAAAAACAGGTAAAGCACTTAAAAGAGTTTGACGAGGAATCTGTGTTTAATACATGTTAGCTAATTATGACAGCTCTCAATAGCAAGTCAACCCTGGAATCATCACCCTTTATCACGCTATTTCTGTGGCCCTGCAATAAAGGCTATGTCTCCTTTGTTTGCTACTTAGGTCACTCTTTCACTTGGATGTGGTATATTGTGAATTGATCAGCTTTAACCTCATTCCTATTTGTTTCTTGCAGTATATCTTTCAAAAATCTCTCCATATTAATTGAATGATTCCATAACTTCAAGTAGTGATATTCTGTTCATTTCAATAGGAATTTTGATGAGGTTATGAAACAAAAGTCATGTATTTAGCTCATAGTCATGTATTTTCCTCCTTATGCTTTTAATACACTGTCAACTTGTATGTGTGTGTGTGTTTAGCATAATATGAGGATATATATATATATATATGTGTATATGTATATATTAAAATTGGTAAGCTTTCTTTTATATTCTTACTATTTTGCTTTTAGATTTGTTTACAGCTTATATGAACTAATTTTACTTCAGCTCAATAAAAGATAATACCTCGGACTTGATCTTTTTTGTTTCCTTTTAGAAACCTACATGAAGTCTTCCTGCTGGGTTTAACAGAACAACCACAACAAACTGATCTTCATTTTCTCCTGTGTTCTTTTGTCACATCAGCGTTCTTTTGTGTTGTTCTATTTGTTGCTGTCTGAAGTGCATCTGAATTGTGAGATAGGGGATTTTGATTTTAACTGGCATTGATTTTTGAGGTTGCTCAAATGAAGTGATTCAAAGTTTTTGTTTATTTATTTTTTGTTTTCTTTTCCAGTGTAAGGGATTTAAGCTGGTAATATAGCTTTGTAATATTTAGTTTTCCCATCCTTGATTCATAAAGCCATTTGCTTTTAGAAAATATTACCTTACTTTAATGCTCAAGGAAAGGAACTCCGGGTTTTGGTTATATACCATTACAATTACTTGCTATATATATGCATACCTGTGTGTGTATACATAAACACAGATACATACATATACATGTGAGGAATACATGGAACAAAATAATGATGAAAGGAAAGCTATTTGATTTTTGTTTTGTTTTGGTTTGGTTTTTTGTCCTCAGCATGAAGTTTATAAGTTTAAAGATTGCACACTGCCTCTACAAGGTGTTACCAAATTAATGGGAAAGAATTTAGGACAAATACTATCTTATTGATACATTTACGAGTGACAGTTTTGACATAACCTATTTTATCTACACACATTGAAGCCTCCAATATTATTTGTATAAAAACCAACTTTCATATAATATGAGAAAACTGAGTGTTATTCCTCTCTTATGCATATACTATTATATTTTTTGCAGAATAAGACGTTCGGAAATTCTATTCTACTCTAAGTTAGTCAGATCACACCTACATCATTATGTTTACTTCTGGCTACAACATTTTAATGGGGGAATATTCAGGAGGAGAGTTTCATGGATAACATAATAATTCTGATTTAAAAGATGGGCTTCGTATTTGAGATAATAAAGCCACCACAGCATCCCAGTAGTGGATGATGTTCAGATTCCTATTTATTTTGGCAAGTAAACATATACCCATTTCTTCCATAAAATAAGTAAAATTGTTTAGAAGTGATTCAAGTAGAAATGAGACTGATCCTCAACACTGATTTAAATATTTAAAAAATTGAATGTGTATCTCTTCTAAGAATTTTATTGTCAATAACAGTGTAAGATTTGGAGAGACATTAGTGTCCTTAAATCTGTATTGATTCTCACTTTGTGGTCCAGATATGGTTAATAATTGATAGTTAATATGCTGTCAACAAATATTCAGTTTATTTCCTTGTTCTCCATAACATTTTTTTTTCCTCTGAGATGTAACTTCATGTACCAATTAATCATCACAGGAAGGTTTTTATTTAATGTAACCTTCCATCTCATGCAAAATATTGGGATGAAAATCACAGAGTTCAAGGTTATAAAAAAGAAATGTGACAAATGTGTGTTTTAGTAAATAAATTAGCATTTAATTTGTAGTACCAGATCAAGTAATTCTGTTACAGAAATAAGGTAGTGTAACCTCCAAGTCTTTCTGAGAAAGTAATTAAAATAATTATTTGCCAAGCATTGGTACCTAGCACTCAGAAATCATCTAAGAAGCTGAGAAGGGCTTCCCTGGTGGCGCAGTGGTTGAGAGTCCGCCTGCCGATGCAGGGGACACGGGTTCGTGCCCCGGTCTGGGAAGATCCCACATACCGTGGAGCGGCTGGGCCCGTGAGCCATGGCCACTGAGCCTGCGCATCCGGAGCCTGTGCTCCGCAACGGGAGAGGCCACAACAGTGAGAGGCCCGCGTACCACCAAAAAAAAAAAAAAAAAAAAAAAAAAAAAAGAAGCTAAGAAAACAAAACTCTTCTAAAATCATCTTCAGCTCAAGGTAATTGCAAATATTTTATGGCTATCAAGGTGATTGCATTATAACTGCGGACAATTCTAGAAGCTGTAAATATTGGATTAAAAATGGTGGCACAGTGTTTTCCAAGTGTATACTTCGAGAAGGTAACAGGTATTCTAGGAAGCAAAAAGTTTGTTCTGGAAAAATCGATGTTTAAACAAATCTACTTTTTTTTTCTAATTGTAAGACATTGTAGAGCACTTGTATGCATATATACATTGTAGATTTCCAACAAAATTTATAGTAATTACAGTCTCCGAATTTGCTTGACCATGGCTCTTTAAAAAAAAGTATGTGTTATGTATTTATTTTAGAAAACAAACATTAATATCTCACAAAATGCAAGTTTTTAGTGGAACACAATGAAGGATTATCGTCAGCTGCTTAGTGAGGAGAAAATGAAGGCTTCCAAGAGCAGAGGCTTCCAAGTACCCTCTGTGGCATGAACCTGTGGGCAATGTCAAATAAGGAACTGATTCTGATTGTTTAAACGAAGTGGTACTCACTCTAAATAG
This sequence comes from Delphinus delphis, assembly GCF_949987515.2. NCBI lineage: Eukaryota > Metazoa > Chordata > Mammalia > Artiodactyla > Delphinidae > Delphinus > Delphinus delphis. Next base: position 173,145,455 of record NC_082683.1, read on the forward strand.
CCCTGGGAAATGGGCATCCTAATCTTGCACACTATGGACTTTATTTCCAAGATTCTATGAATAGGACTTTCCTTTCAAGAAAGTTAACTGAAGTGTCATGGTAGTTCTCTGGAGCCGTCCAAATTGTTACTGTTCTCAAATCTGACTATTTAAGCCAGCAACCCCACTGAGTTACAGGGGGAAAAGTACTTGGGAGTGACATGCAATCTTTCTTGGAAGACTGTTTTAATGCCATGAAGATGGAGTAGGAGGTATTGAAATGACATCTGCACAGTAAACCACATGAAAACAAAAAGGAACAAATCTCTCTTATTTGGAATATCTGTATACTCAAGACTATTTCCCTTGTCTTTTGGCTTTCTTTTCCTCAGGTCAGAGAATAAACAAATTTAAAAGAAGGATAAGACAACATTATAAGATTTTTACTTAAAACGTATAATGAACTGATGACCTGTCATTTTGCACTATTCTCACACACATACAAATAAACACATACACGTAAGTCCACAGAATTTCCAAAAGGAGCAGAGCCTTTTGATTCTGTTAATATTATTGAAAGCAACTGTCTAAAAAGAATTTGGATCACTTTCCTGTATAGACTGTGGGTTGTAGACAGCATTCTCTAGGCAAAATTTCAAGGTGACAAGCCCTCTGATTGCTCCACATAATCTTTTATCCAAGAGGAAAAAAAAAAAAAAAGAAGGGCAAGCACAACACAATAATCCCACAGGTTTTTATTTTGTTTTAATATTATTTTTTTACTCTGCCTAAGGCTGAAGACTTCTATGACTAGTATATAATTGATTTAAAAAATCACAAATAGCTTTTTATACATAAGTATGAATTTGCTTTAGAAGAATTATTTTCAACTAACATCTAGCAAGATCTAATAAACCAAAAAATCATGAAATGAGCTCTGGGCTGAAGGTCAAATAGAAACATTACAGTTACAAGATAAGGACATTTTAGAGCCATGAGAACTGAAACACAGGTCACTCCAAGAGTTAGGTGAAAGGAAATAGCATGATAGAAAGAACAAATCTGCCTATTGTGAAATTTGTTTGGAAGTGGCCCAGTACCCAGGAGATTGGAGCATACCAACTATTTTTTTTTTCTTTTTTTTCTCTCCTTGAATTCATCTCTCTGGCTCCCTTGAATAAGAATCCAGTCACATATGAGTTATCCTGTACAAAGAACAATGTGTTTCTTACAGCATTTATGCCATTATCCTTATGACAAATTTTATTTTGACTATGAAACACATGAAAACACATTTTGCAGAAAATTCACTACATTAGAATTGACCTGTAGATTAAAAATATGATGTTTTTTACTTTGTAAATATTAAATAATAATTATTTAAGCACCTTCCATGTGCTGGGTACTTTATAGTTCCTCTATTTTTTACATTTCTCAATAACACATTGAAGATATCTGAATATTATATTAAACTTTTTAAATTTACTGATTCATTATTACCTAGCATATGCCTGTGAGTCACTGGAGTGGTTGAAACACAAAAAATAATAAAAAATTACTATGTAATATAGAAATATAAGGAAAATTAATATGTTGACTTTTCCATACAGTTTCATATAAAATTACTCTCAGCATATTCACTTGTATTAATATATAAGTGCTATTTTTAATTAAATCACAAATTCTGCAATATTAAAGGATTTTGGAGGCCATACAGTAAGGTACTTTCATTAGCTGGGATGCAAGTTTGGCTAGTAACATAAGCCAAATAATACTGGCTCAGAAAAACTGCAATTTCATCCTCTCTCAAATAAGAGTGCAAACATAAACAATCAAGGACTGATATGCTAATTTCAAAGAGATCAGGCTTTACATATCTTAATATGTTTTTTCACGTCATAATTTTTAGTTCTAGCCATCACATTTGCATTTTAGCCAGGGAGAAGATGAGAGTGTAGATGGCATGCATTCTTCTTTTTTTAAGGATCCAATTCAGAAGTTTCATGCATTCCTTCCACTTACATCCATTCGGTATCCATCCTGGGTTCAAGGGAAACTGAGAGGGGTGGTACAGCATGTGCTTTGCTAAAACCAGGGGTTGCATTATGAAAGAAAGAGAATTAAAGGAAGAAGGGATGTAACCTCTATGATAGCCCCACAATTTGTCTTCTAGGTCTATTAGGTCCTTATAAAACCATATACAAGCTCCTGTGTCCCTACCCTTTGAAGTGAAAGGCTTTTGCTTTAGTCTCCCAGGCCTCCCTTGAGTCTCTAAAGGCTGGCTCAAAAGTTAATGATTGGGAAATGTGAAGATGTAGAAACAAGGAATAGCTGTTGAGCCAGGAAACTTGTAACAATCTAGACTATAAATCCACCACAGAGCAGAATCACTGAACTCCCAGTTCCCTGAAAGATACAGATAAAGGCCTGACACACATTCCTAAGTTGTTTTTATAGGAAGCAGAACCCCACGAGATGAAAACTGCTGACTGCGAAACATAGACTCTAGGCTGGTTGAAACCAGAAGGTTGATGATGCTAGAAACTTCACTTTGATGCCAACCAAGCATAGAATTGTGCACGAGCTGATCACGCACCCTGCAGCCCCCTCCCTCCCTCACACTGCCTTTAAAACCTCTTCTCTGAAAGCCATTGGGAAGTTCAGGTCTTTTGAGCACGAGCGCCTGTTCTCCTTGATTGGCCCTGCAATAAACGCTGCCCTTTCCTTCACCACTACCCTGTGTCAGTAGATTGGCTCTACTGCATATTGGAGAGCAGATCCAAGTTTGGTTCAGTAACATTATAAGGAGTTGAAATTGACCTAGAGTGGCTTTCTCAAAGAGTGGTCCACTAGCCCTTTGGTGTGGGTGAGTGGGAAGTGGGAAAGCAAAGTAAGATCCTGTAAGGTGTGTACAAAGTGAAAAGAAGTATTTGCGCAGAAATGCCAAGATGTTATTTTTTTTTTGCATTCTGTTGACTTTTGCATTGATGGTGTCAAAAACAATGGTGGGTAAGCTACTGCAAGAAACTTAGCACAAATCATGAATGTACTAGTAGATATATATTCTTTTTGGCTACATGCTTGTAGGACAAAAAGAAAGTATATTTGGTTTTAAAATGTTCCTGGTGAGGCAGTAAAAACAAGTTTATTATATCTCAATTTTCAGTACAAGTCATGTCAAAACCAAATGGGCACATGAATAGTGCACTTGTGCTGCACACCGAACTACAGTGGTTGCCTTGAGCAACAGCACTCGTGCAGTTGTCTCAGTTGCAACCTGAGGTAACCAATGTTTTTCTGGCAACTATTTTTACTTGAGAGTATGATGACAGACCAACTCTGGTTATTCAGACTTGGATATTTGGCAGATCTGTTATCAAAACTGAAAACAAATAAATCTCTCACTTCATGACAAACTGATATATTTAAGGGCAATGTTAAAATTCTAGCTTTCAAGTGAAAATTAGAAATTTGGAAAACTTGTATCTGCCACTAAGAGACTAACAGCTTCCCAATATATAAAGACTTTTCTTATGAATCCAATGATGATATTAAGGAATGAGGTGTTTTTTTTGTTATTATATAATGATATGCATCAACATTTAGGAGATCTTCATAGTTGAGTGAACCAGTATTTTTCAAATGACTAACACATGATTTTCTATGCATGGGTAGAAGATCCATCTGAGGTACAAATCAGACTAAATAATTTAATGTAATAGACTTTAATATGTTCATTGCAGGGTTTTAGATTCTGTATTACAACTGACTTATAAGAATCTCCCACTTGTTGAATTTTGGTGTAGTATCTAAGAATAATATCCACAATTATTCAAAAAGGGCACTGCAATTCTCATTTCTCCAGTAAAACTGTGTGAAGCTACAAAACTACAGTTTGCAACAGATTACATGCAGAAACAGCAATGCAAATTCAATTAGCTTAAGCCAAATATTAAGGAAATGTGCAAAAATCATTAAAGTTTAAATGTCCTATATGTTAATATGTAATGAGCTTGCTTATTGTTCTTTAAATTGTATTAATAAGTACATATTTTAAAAGCTCTTAGTTTTAATTTTTACTATGGTAAATATAGACTTCCATGTACATACATACATATATAGCTTTACAACTTCCATACACAAAAGCTCTTTGGGTTTCTTAATAATTTTTATGTGTTTGAAAAGGTCCTGAGACCAAACAGTTGATAACTTCTGGTCAAGGTCATCATAGAGAATTTCAGCTAGAAGATTTGCCACTAAAATAACAGGAAAAAACTACACTGAACTCACTTTGTAGAGTGACTCTTAAAGAATGAAATTTAAGGTTATTAAAATGGGAGAGTTGAAATACACCTCCACCCCAAACTTTCCTTTTTTTTTGTTAAGGGAATAGTATCTATAACCCTATCATTATTCTTGCTCAAGCTAGCAGTAGCCTAAAAAATGCTTCTTATGTATAAATGCCTCTTTAAAGCATGTTTAGTCCATTCTTTCTAGGAATAAATACTGTAATATTGCATATAATATAACCAAAGTTTATTTCTGTTCATTATTAAAGAAACAAAAAAATTAATATTTTTTGTTTGCTGAGATTATATATTTTATAAATACAAGATAAGAATTATAAACCCTGGTCACTTTTTTGAATACTCAAAACTACTTAAAAATATCCTGATAATGACTTAAAATTCTTCTCATTTCTGTATTTCTATTGTTTATAAATTAGGAAGTTATAATTTATCTTCACAGATTTCGATTTTGTTCATGTACCAAATAAAATGTGATTTTTTCCAATGTTTAACAGCTATATTTACCTTATATTGTTGCTTTTAATGTTATGTATTTTTTTTTTTTTTTTCGGTACGCGGGCCTCTCACTGTTGTGGCTTCTCCCGTTGCGGAGCACAGGCTCCGGACGCGCAGGCTCAGCGGCCATGGCTCTGCGGCATGTGGGATCTTCCCGGACCGGGGCATGAACCCGTGTCCCCTGCATCGGCAGGCAGACTCTCAACCACTGCGCCACCAGGGAAGCCCTAATGTTATGTATTTATAGTTCTTTATTAGTTTATATAATGTACATTAAGACTTGGCAACAACTTATGCTTTTTCATTGTTCGCATCCCCAGGCCAATAGTCTCCCAAATTGCCTCTCTCAACATTGTGTAATAATGGTGAATTTGATGATTATATTTACACTAATAATACACAGACTTCGATAAAATTAACTATCAAAACAAAGAAAAAAGCAAACATATTTACTGTACTAGACTTTGAGAGTCCTCCTCTGTCTCAAGTAAGTTTTATGCCATGTTGAGGATATTTATTACCACAGGAAAATCACATGTTCATACTTCATTATTACTGCTTCCAGGACATATTCAAAATGGAAACAGATTTTTATTAGCTTTTTCATATCATCTAGATTGATATCTATTTATATGTTAGATTTTACAAGTGAAGGAAACCAACTCCAATTAACTAATTTATTGGAAAGATAATCAGATGCAGTATCTCATGTGTTTGAATGTATTAAAAAGGAAAGTTTAAGGTGAAGAGGCACTATTTTGCAGAAGATTAGTGAGAAATTGTAAATTGGGATTCCAGGAGCACTAAATCATCTGAAATAAAAAAGTTTATAGAAAGATTTCAGTAAAGAGGGGACATATTGAAGAGAATGAGGGTCAATAAAGAGGGAAAATGTTTGGATATTCAGCAAAGGAGGACAGGAAGAAAGAAAATAGGCTGAAAAGGGATGAAAAAGAACGAAGGGAAAAATATGATTTAAAAGGATTTTTATACATCATTTCTGTATGTCAGATATTGGGAAACATCATTCGCAAAGATTTCTCCCCATGAAAATGTTAAAATATCTATTTTTCTTGTATGCATAATAGAGTGGTAACTGCTTGATGATGCATATGGGACAAAAAGGGTCATGTCTGAGTCAGAGAAGGAAAAGTTGAATAACAAAACCTCAGAACGAGAAGTACACTGGATCTAGAAGTCAAATGAAAGCAGAGGTTTGAATGATACCTGAATTCTCTGTCTCATATTGGGTCTACCTGCCAGCTTCATTGTCATCCACCATGGACAGGATGCCTGCACAAAAGAAATGGCTGGCTAGTCTTCTCACCCTCACATCTCAAGGTCTTACTAATAGAGACCAACCCTGTCTGCTACAATATGAATACTGTGTCCCCCCAAAATTTATGTATTGGAATCCTAACCCCCAAAGATGATGCTATTAGGAGGTGGGGTCTTTGGGAGGTGCTTAGGTCATGAGGATGGAGCCCTCTTGAATGAGATTAGTGTTCTTCACCAGAACCCCACCACGATGGCACCTAGATCTTGGACTTGAATCTTCAGAATTGTGAACTGTTGTTTGTGAGCCACCCAGTCTGTGGCATTTTTTGTGAAGAGCAGCCTGAAGAGACAAAGACACTGTCTCAGGTCCATTTGAAGGAATGGGGGACGGCATTCACCTGCTTAATGGAGAAACAAAATAGAACATGGGGCTTCCCTGGTGGCGCAGTGGTTAAGAGTCCGCCTGCCGATGCAGGGGACGCGGGTTCGTGCCCCGGTCTGGGAAGATCCCACATGCCGCGGAGCGGCTGAGCCCGTGAGCCATGGCCGCTGAGCCTGCACGTCCGGAGCCTGTGCTCCGCAACGGGAGAGGCCACAACAGTGAGAGACCCGCGTACCGCAAAAAAAAAAAAAAAAAAAAAAAGAACATGATATTCATATTGTAACAGATGATCCAATTTATGTAGAGTGGAAAACATTTTACATAAAGTAATAATTCATTGCTGTGTGTGTTCAGAGGTTGAACTAAAGTATTAAGAAAAATATCACAGAGCACTTATCAAATATGTATTGAGCACTTGCTGTCTGTGAATGTGAGAGTTGACTCTAGGAGCTCTAGCAGATAACTAAGCATTCAGATGTCTTAAAATTCTGCCTGCGTCTCATGTTTTCAGAGTTCCAGTGGGCAGGGCAATCCTTCCCAAACATGTTAAATATTCCCATAGTTTATTTCAGCATTCCCAGACTTTATCCTCCCCTACCCACAGATACTGTTCAGTCTTTCAACCTCCTTCTCCTCAAGTGTTCATTTTCTTTGTTCTTCCTCTTAGTTCATGATCATAGTATCATTTTGAATTGGACTAGAATTGGAGGAGATCATGAGGAGAGAGATGGGAAATTTGTCTGACTCCATGAAATAATGCAAATCTGCATTTGGAGATCAGCTTGAAATGGCACTTCAACTAAAATCATTTTGATATATAGGGTTTTAGACTATTCCTATGGTTGTTATGTTAAAGTACATATACATGTGCATATATATGTATTGATATATATATTATATATTAAAGTTTATATATAATGTATAGATCTATATATAATGTATGCATATAATATATAATATAATGTATGCACATGTGTATGTATTTATATATATATATATAATTATATATGTTATTATTAATAAGATAGTATTACTCCACAAATACTTGGGACTCAGGATTCAGTCTGGTTGTATAAGGTTTCCATATGATGGAGACTAAAGTAATAATATTCTTTCTTTAACATAAAGTGTATTTATAATATAAAACATTTCAACGATATACAAGTTAAATACCTTTAAAACACTTGATAACATTTTTAAAGACAGAGAATATATATTATATTAGAGCACAGGCTGACAAAATTTTTCTGTTGGAGCCAGGTAACAAATATTGTAGCGTTTCAGGACCGTGCTGTCTGTGGCAACTAACTGCCATTAGGGTGTGAAAGTGGCCACAGACAATATGTAAATATATAAGCATGGCTATTTCATTTATGCACATTTTAATATGAATTCCATACATCTTCATCAATCAAAAATATTATTCTCCTTTTGATTTTTTTCAACAATTTAAAATATAAAAAAACATCCTTGCCTCACAGGCTGATACAAAAACTGGTGAGGGCTGGATTTGGCCTATATGCCAATTTCTAACTCCTGTCATAGAGCATATATAAGAAGTACATGACATAGCTCTCAGATAAAGAATGAAATAGACCTAAACTCATTCTTCTTTGTGACGTTAGAGAAGTGATTTCATCCTATCTCACTTTCCATTGTTAAGGAAGAAGAGATAACTTTGTTAAAATGTTTTAATAAATTTTTAGTGGTTTACTGCAGCCACATGCACTGCCTCAGGAGAACCAACTGTGCAGACCTGCCCAACTCCACGTGGCGTGACAGCACATTGCTAGCTTGAAATTGACCATGGTGGAAATATTTATACTACAAGAACTAGTAAATTCTATAAGTCAGGTGTTTTTCTCCCCTAAAGAGTTTGTTGTTAAGCCTTTACCAACAGACCTTTAAATGTAATATTTCTATGGACCCTTGGCTGCTCTGTGAATAAGACATGACAGCACAAAATAGTATAGTTGAGGCACTTTATAGGAACACTACCTAATTACTTCTCAATAATTGTTACAAATATTTTTCTCTAATGAAATGAATATGTCATTTTTACTTATCTCAAAAATTTTAGAATAGCAACAAAAGTTGACTACCTCAAAGAAACAAGATTATCACAGGCTTTGGAATTTACTTCGGTAAGAAAAAGGATTTTGATGTCACGCGAATTCATGAGAGGGATAGTGGTAGCAGTGCAGACTTGCTATTTGGATAGAGGGCCACACGCTTTACCAGAAAGAAAGAATTACACTGTACATTATAAAGAAAAACTTCAACTGACCCGCATTATACAGGAAGTGTTAAGAAACAATGTTAATGGAGGCGTACTTTGCAGGTTTCATTTTAGTTTGTTTTTGTTTATTTTTCCAGACTTTAAAATATCAGATATTGAAAACCAGTTCTTAGGGTTAGATGAATTCAAGAGAATAGCTGAAAAAATTCTATAAAGACAGGGTAAAAAACCAGAATTTCTGCTAGAAGTGAGTCACTGATATTGCTTACCCACTTTCTCTTTCAAAACTTTCTGAAAACACACCCTACAAATTTCCAGCCTCTTTTCCACTGTATTCTACTAACAAACTCTAGTACATATCTTTTTGTTGTCCTAATGTAATTTTATATTATTCTATTAAAATGGGAAAAATAAAAAGCAAAACAGAAACAAAAATCTCACATTCCTGTAAACGTTCTGGGGAAAAAAATCCAAATTCAATAAAAATCTTTCATCTAGCAAGAAGTCTGTATTTTTTTTTACTGTGTGTGATGAGTAATAACCAACATAGTAATTAAGCTAAATTTAAAAAAGAAAGTCAAGAAAAGCCTTTGGCGATCTTTTTTTTTTTTTGTGATACGCGGGCCTCTTACCGCTGCGGCCTCCCCCGTTGCGGAGCACAGGCTCCGGACGCGCAGGCCCAGCGGCCACGGCCCACGGGTCCAGCCGCCCCGCGGCACGCGGGATCCTCCCGGACCGGGGCACGAACCCGCGTCCCCTGCATCGGCAAGCGGACCCTCAACCACTGCGCCACCAGGGAAGCCCCTTTGGCGACCTTTGATTTATTTAGTTCAAAAGTTTTGGAAAACAAATATTTATTTCTATCATTTACTGAATTTTGTTCCAAATAATGCATCTTTATTTTATGCTGCCTATTTATTCATTCTGTAATATCCAACTTGAATTATTTCATATTTTTCTTAAAAATCTTGCACTCTAATGACATATTTGAATATTTAATTTTTATTTTAATAGAAATTAATGTCTCTTTTGATATATTTTACCCCACTATTTGTTTCAGTTTCAGTTTCCATTTCTCCACTCATTCCTTAAACATATCCTCAGATTCTGTCTACATATTTCCCACGGTATTACATTCAGATCTTATGGTTTCACGTGCACTGATGTTTGCCATCTTACTCTCTCAAATCTCCCCTGAGCTTCAGACATACATATCCAGCTCCAGTTGAATGTGATTGAAAGAACACTTAAAGTCAACAAGTTTATAAGCAAACTCATCAATTTGCTTCCATCCCATTCTATTGTATTTCGTTTGAGGGTAGAACCATCTATTTCAGTGGTTTGAGGGTAGAACCATCTATTTTGAGGGTAGAACCATTACGTTTGAGGGTAGAACCATCTATTTCAGTGGTTTACAAACTCTATTTAACCCACACAGAGCATAAAGTAACAGTGTCTTTCTCCAGCCATAATTCTCTGTTAAGGAATATTTCCTTGAAGTATGCAGGCAGATATATAAAAAATATCCTATGCATGGAAGGAATAAGAAAACTTACAGGATGCATAAAATAACAAATCTTAATACCAGTGCTTGCAGAGAAATTTATAGCAGTGAAAGCCTATATTAAAAAAAAAAAAGAAAGTTCTCAAGTCCATAACCCACCTTTTCTCTCTATGAAACTAGAAAAAGAAAATTACAGTACACACAAAGCAAATAGAAGAAAAGAAATAATAATAATCACAGTGGAAAAATCAAATAAAAAGGAGAAAAATAATAGAGAATATAAAGAAAACTAAAAGTTAATGTTTTGAAAAGAAACAAAATTGACAAACTTTTGGGCTAGACTGACCAGACAAACAGACAGGTGGGGAGAAGAGATGGATAAGAAAGTGAAAAGACTGGAAGGAGATATTTATATATCATACTACTGATAAGGAACTGGCATCAAAATACATAACTTACAACTTAATGCAAATAAAAAACAAACAAAAAATGAGTGAAGAAAATTCAAATAGATATCTCTCCAAAGAATATACACAATGGGCAATAAACACATGAAAAGATGTTTAACATCTTTAGTCGCTGGAGAGATATAAATTAAAATCACAGGAAGATGCCACTTCACATCCACTTGGATGACTATAATCAAAAGATCAGATAATAAAAACTGTTGGTGGGTTTCCCTGGTGGCACAGTGGTTGAGAGTTCGCCTGCCAATGCAGGGGACACGGGTTCGTGCCCCAGTCCGGGAAAATCCCACATGCCGCGGAGCGGCTGGGCCCGTGAGCCATGGCCACTGAGCCTGGGTGTCCGGAGCCTGTGCTCCGCAGCGGGAGAGGCCACAGCAGTGAGAGGCCCGCGTACCGCGAAAAAAAAGAAAACAGTGTTGGTGAGAATATGGAGTCATGGGAGCTGTCACTCATGGTTGGTGGAAATATAAAATAGTACGGCCATTTTGGAAAACACTTTGGCAGGTCCTCAAAATGTTAAATATAGAATTATCTTCTGAATAGTCAATTCTGCTCATAGATACATATCCAAGAAAATTGAAAACGTATGTCCACATTTAAAAAAAAGCACATGAATGTTGACAGCACATTATTTATATTAGCCAAAAAGTGGAAACAACCTGTGTCCATCAAACGATTAACTGATAAGTAAAATGTGATATACACATACTACTGATACATGCTACAACATAGGTGAACCAGAAAGCACTATGCTAAGTGAAGGAAGCCAGTAACGAAAGACCACATATGGTATGAAATGTCCAAAATAGGCAAATCTATGAGGACAGTTAGTAGATTAGACAAATCTATAGAGACAAATAGCAGGGATGAGTGTGGAGTATGGGGACAGACTGAGGTTTTTTGGGGACAGTGGCAATGTTCTCAGCTTAGATTGTGGTGATGGTTGCATAAATTTGAATATGCTAAAATGCAATGACTTGTAAAAAAATTCCAATAATTTATTTTGAAATCGAATTTTAAAAATGTGTAGACTCAGTTGTTTGGGTTTTTTTTGTGAAAGAAATCTGTAATTACAGATTTCTTAATGATTTAAGCATCAGGTCAAACTTCAAGTATTTTATAATAGAGATACTGGTACAAATGCATACTTTCTTATGATTTTGTCCTAAATTTGTCCTTAGCTTTTCATTTTATGTATTTTCAACCTGACTTCTACTAAATACATGCAAATTTTTATTGTACTGACTGGTCAACACATCTTAAACTAGCAAATCTAAAACTCGTGCTTCCCTAGATCAGTTCAGGCACAAATATTTTAATAGTCTGTCAACATTCATAAAAATTGTTTGAAACTTTCCCATCAATTTTCATAGAGTCATGTAGAATGAGTTTTATGGTTTTCTGAACACAAAGAAAACACAAAGAAAAAATTAAAATTCTTTTAAAGAATTTAAAAATTAAAATTCTTTTATTTGAAAATCTTAAGAAATTTCACTTTTTATTCCTGCTTAGTTCCTAGGCTTACAATGTAACTGTAAGTCTTTGTGTTTTTATATTCACTGTGATACAATTATCAGTTGACTACCATGCGCAACAAGTTAGAAAAATTTATTGATTCAGATAGTAAAAGAAAAGTTAAAAAAAAGAAAATAGTGTATGTGCTCTCATTGTACTATTACTTTGGAAAATAACTACAATTAATTATTATGAGACTTAAGACTACATGTTGTTTTCTGATTATCTCTAATAATATAAATAACATTGCGTTATATATATTACTACATCTACATTCAGAAAATCAATAGAGCTGTCCTCAGTTGTCTACATTGTTACATGTCTTACCTTTGTCTTGGCAAGCTGATGAGGGGTTGTTTATGACATCTCTTGCTAAGGCTAAAGAGCTTGTGTACAATTTTCTGTGCCTTTAGGAAAAGTTGCTTCATGCTGTTCTCCAGTTGTTCATAGCGGCGCTGAAAATTAGAGTCCATTGTCCACAAATGCATTATGGTAGATGTGTTGAGGAAATAATTCATGGGTAGCCTTTTCATAAAGAACTTGAATTCATCTGAAAAAATGTCAAAATTCAACACTTTAATAATAAAATAATTATTTTCCCTTTTCCCCAAAACACATTTAGTATGTTAATGTTAAAAAAGAATACAATCTATTATTTTCTGTGTAGCAAATTAATGGCAAGAAGGAAATTTTTTTATGCTTTAGGATTGTTGTCTTTTTTTGTTCCCCTCAAGAAAGAACATTCACAGAAAAAGATAATTAAAAGAATCGTGCTACAGCAAATAATGGGGGCAGAAAGTTTAAGGTGAACTTAATTTTTCCACATTCTCCTTTCGATGGTATTTGAATTTGATGATACTGAAGTTTTTCCCATAGGTAGTGGTCATTAATCTAGCTTTCATTTTTTGGCAACAGTATTAATAATTTGTTCCAAGTATTGTTCGTTAAATAAATATTCTCAGAAAATTTCATTAAATCAGTATATATATATATTATCATTACTAAGTTATTATATTGTTTAAGGAAAAAGAGGAAACTTTTATAGTGTAAAATATAATATTCAATGATGTACTCTGGTTGTTCCCTTAGTAACTGACCACATTTCAATTTGTTAAAACAACAGTTTAAAACCTAACTGTATAATTAAGAGAAAAAAATAAAAAAGAATTTAAAGCTCCAGTATTGGCTTTTTGTGTGTGTCAATAATTATTATGTCTAAATTATTTTCTTTTCAAATGTCTAAGTAACTAACAGTAGGAACAAAAGTTGACACTACAATAAAATAATCATCTGAAAGGTCTATTAATTATCTCAACACAGAAGAGCCAAAAGATAGAAACAACCCAACTATTCATCAATAGATGAATGGCTCTACCAAGTGTGGTATATACCTAAAATAGAATATTACTGAGCCATAAAAATGAAGTTCTGATGCATGCTACAACATGGATGAACCTTCAAAATATCATGCTAAAAGTGAAATAAGCCTGAGAACAAAGGACAAGTATTGTATGATTCCACTTATATAAAATATTTAGAATGTTCAAGTTCATTGAGACAGAAAATAGATTAGAATTTACCAGGGGATGGGGGAAGAGCAGATGGGAAGTTTTTGCATAATAGCTATAGAATTTCTGTTTGGGGTGATAAGAACTTTTTGGAAAAGAGACAGTGGTGATGGTTGCACAGCATTGTGAGTGTAATTAATGTCACTAAATTGTCCATTTAAAATGGCAAATTTTATGCTATATACATTTTACCACAAAAATATTTAAAAAAACAGAAACAAAGAGAGTAGAGCCTTCTCCCCATCTCTCCTTTTCTTCTTAAATATTATGATCATGGACTCAAAACATAAACTTTTTATTTATTTTAGTATTTCTTTAAAGGATTTATTGTGTTTAGCATACCACATTGCCCCCAGTTCCATGTTGGAGTGGCTGGGTTTCCTCAGCATCTATACTCCAGCACAGGACAAGATTTGGAAAATGTTTTCAGTGGCTGAAGATGTTTTATTTAGTAAGTGATACAAACCACATTTTAATTACTATTCTACCCATAAAAGTGTTATATTGCATGCATTAAACCTCAGTCTTTCTGTGCCTTAATTTCCTCCTTTGTAAATGAGATAGAAAGTTTTGGATAATAATAATCTCATTTTATTTTTAAATTCTATGGTGTTACTGTTGTTTTAAATGACTGTTAGTTTTAAATATCCAATTCAAAAACAGTTGTTTTCAAATAGCCAGTTACAGGCATTAGTGTTTAACTGAACTTGGACAAGGTATGTTAATACCGATTCCTTATTAGTAGAGAATGGCTCAATTGCAGTGTTTCAAAACCTCCAAATTATCATCCACATTTTAAAAAATATGCCGTTAACATGGGAAAAGATAAACTACACTGATACATATACATATTTAAAGCAACTAATTTATAGTTTTATAAATCAGGACTATTTCAATAATCAAATCCAAACTATTTCATCAGTGATGGAAAATGCAACTTTTAAACAATTAACAGAAAATTATATTCATGAATTTTGGGGTTGATATTTTTTCTAGAGGAAATAAATACAAAGTTCTGGCATCTTTTGGACATTAAAGGTATAGACTTTACCAGAAGAACAAGGAAAAAAAAAAACAAAAGGAAAAAATAGGACATTTTATTGCAAAATCTATGGGGAAAGATTTTTGAGAATATATCCATTTGATGTGCTTCAAATCATTTTTTTAAGTAAGCAGGGTATAAATAAGAGATACATTTTAAAATTCCAATTTCACAGTACCCTACATTTTGTTTGGTCCCATATGTCTCTTTTGAGAAACTCTCTCCTTTGAATAAAGGAGTTCGTGCATGGAAACTGGAAAGCATTCCTTGGATTATTCACAGAGCAGATGCCACTACTGTGAAAACTAATCATTCATTTCATTGTCATCTTTTACTTGAACACTTTTGATAAGCCTTTATTGTTTCATGGGTATGCATATTTTAGTTATTTTCATTGTTTGTTATAGTAGCATTATGAAAGTTTCTAAATCAGTAAATTTCATTCACGTTAAAGAATATGTTAATTTATTTAATTTTACCAAAGTGTATGTAATAGTGTATGTCCGTTGAAAACTGGCACTATGTAATTTCTAAGAAACAGTTTTAACATGACATTTGAATAATTACTTCATTATGAAGTCATTAAGAGTCACCACTGACAGTCACCCAAAACATTTATTGGACACCTGTTGTGTACAAAACATACAGATGTTTCAGTCTATGAGTGAGAATATGAATAAACCTTTCATCTTATTTTTTTAATGAAAAATAATATTAAATATTTTTAAATGTTATAATAACATCTTATCTAAAATTCATTCTACTTAGAAGTCAATAGAACCTCCAGAAATATTCCTGTGGATATCTTTTCTTTTATTTTTGGCAATTAGTAAAGTTCTTATTTATAGAATATGAAAATAAAATTTGAATGATACGTTAGAATTATTATATAAATCTAGAGATTTACGTAACTACAAAGAGAAAAGATAATGATTAGGGGACACCAGATAACACTTTACCTTACAATAATTTCCAAACCCATGTAGGAGATAAAGTGCTGTTGCTTTTCACATGGCAAGTAAACAATGACTAGCCATACTTTTGGGGGGGATAAATTTATAAAAGAAAACAAATTAATGTCATATAAAAATAGCCCCGGAGAAATACATTCAATATCTGAATTACTAGAGAGAGATTAATCTGGAAATCCCTGTTTGCTAAGTATGTATGAACTGAGTACTTCTGCTCAGCATAGTTTTGAGGACTATAGAGAAACAAAACAACAACAACAATAATACTAGTGGTAATAAACATCCTGTATGCTGGAAGGAATTTACAGTCAGTCGTCTTCGCAAAACTAATTCACGTGAAGCAAAAAATAATACGAAGGTAGTTGTATGATATTAATGAATTCTGTGGAGGTGAAGAGAATTAGGGTAGGTGACATCTTTCCAATAAATTATAGAAGACTAGCCAGGCACCGTGTTAATTCTCTAGATTACAACTATTCCTCCATTAAAAATGAGGTTTTTTCTAAAATAGCTGAGCAAGGTTTGTTGGTGTTTTTCCCCTCTCTAATGCAAACTCTAGTTAACATTTGATATCTAATTAGCTAATTTTGAAACTAATTCGCTCTCTCTCTCTGTTAACATGAGTTCTTACTTTGGTAGGAACTCAATTTTAAGTGCTTTAAATATTAACTCAATCCCCCCAATAATCCTTCATGTAAATTTTACTGGAGCTGTTATGTATGTAGAATGCTGACGATTTCTAGTTTCATGACTTCAATGTCAGCAAAAATATTTTATTAATGCTACTGCATTTGTATATTGATTTTATGTATTTATATATTTATGCACTTTATTCTCATGCTTCACAGTTGAATTAAATAGGTGAGAGTGGAGAATGGAACATTTTCAGGGTGTAAAAGAACCAGCCATAATACATAGAGCCTGATTTGTGTTTCTGCCTTTATTGATGAGCATGAAAAGCATTGACCAATGTATTGATAATGCATTTTCACATATTCAGAACCTCTGATCAGAACTGCTTTGGAATATATTTTCGAAGGTGTTCTAAAGCATTCTAAATTTTCTAGAGCTTTGGGAGCACATAAATTACTTCCTCAAAAGTGTATAAAAGTAATCAGATACTTTTGTATTATTTAGAGACAATTTCTTGAGTTATAAATCCACCAAAATATCCAAAACAGAAGCTGTTTCCATTAGAAAGTAGGACTATGGGTAGGGAGGACTCAGGGAGGAAACTTGTGCTTTTATGGTATTTATTATTTCATATGAATGTGTTATTTTACTAAAATTTAAATAAATACTGTGAATCAGTAAAAAACATAGCCAAAAAATACTATTAAATTGTCAGTACACTATGTTTATATCTTATGTTTCATACATTTACATAAAATGTTATTATTTAGTGACTTGCTAATATAAAAGTAAAAGTGTACTGGCTCACATTCCATGTTTTTTTTCCTGTATCAATTAACATAGTGGTACGCTCAAAGTATCTTTTCAGTAGAAATGACAATGCAATATGGATAATAATTTCAAGTATTATGAAAGCATAGCAATACTCTTACTACAATAACAAAATATTGTACAGTATATAGCAAAGTATGTAAAGAACATGGACACAGAGCAATCTTTAAATGAAAGGATGTAATAGGCAAAAAAAAAAATGTGTGTCAAATATATAAGAAGAATCCATGCAAACATTTGTTTTTAAGCAGGAAGGATAATCGTTTCTCATTTTGTGATACTACTGGTCTAGTGTCTTCAAACTCCTCTCTCCTGCTTATGTTTGTAAACACAGGATTTTTTGAAATAATACACGTTAATATCATATTCTAGTAACATAAATTTTCTGTAATCTGTAAGTTAAAAAAGCAAACATTATCTCCTTATACTGAATGCAGTACCGAGGCCTTATCTATACATGAACACATGGCAAATATAGTCTGTTTCTATGGATGGATTTTTGTTTATCAGTTTGTTTAGCTTTCAGTAGGTTTATACCTATACGGAGTACTATCTCCAATGCTGACAAATAAATATCAAACTACCTACCACCGGACCTCAAAGTTATTGCTCAACCAGAATCCCTTCAAATAAAGCTGTTTCTTGTTTCTTGAGAATCACAGTTTCCTAGAAGATAGTATGGATTCTTCTATCTTCCTCTGATTTTCAAGGACAAAGATTTGCCTAGCAAATAAGTTGTGAACCTTGATGCTCCAGAAATGCAAGCCTTAAGTAGGTTAAGACACAAAACTGAGAAACAAATGCAAAAGTGCGTAGGAAGAAGGGCTGATGGGGAAAAAAAGTCAAGACAGAGAAAATTTAGGTAATGGGTGTCCTGAATGGCAGAAGTTACCAATGGCTGAAATGACAATCTAACCTTTGACGGAGTACAATGAACAGGCAAATTTTGACCCATTCCATAATCCTGACTAGAACTGGTTGATTTTTAACTTTTACAAAGTATTTTATTTCCTCCAAACATTTCTCAGGGACTATTTGAATCACTTGTACCAGTTTAGAATTTTGTCAACTTCTACAGTAAATCACTGAGACGACTTTGAGTGGTCACGTATCAATGCAAGTCTATTCAAACTGTTCTATAAGCCACGGGTATAGAGTTTACGTTGAAACTGACAAAATACCATAATGCTGCATAAAGTAAACGGCAAGCCTGTTTAATAGCTTGTGAACTGGCCAATTTTCTGAGGCTACAAAGGGGTTCAAGCGGGCATAAATCAGAAGTTGAACCTAATTCCTTAGTAGCTGCCTAGAAATAAGTTGTGCTTTCCCTGACCATTTTCTTTTTCTCTGAAAGATACATCATATTTTTGTATTAAAATACTTCAATACAGCAAGACAATGAATCTGTCCTTCATTGGATTGCCCTGTTTATGAACCCCTCTTCAAATGTTTGAGAACTTACCCAAACAGAGCTTTATCTCTATAATTATAACTAACTATGTTATTTCTATAGTTATAGCTTATCTCTCTAACTATAACTAACTAACCCTAACTACAGAACAGGCAAGACCCAGGTCTTGACTTTTCCAGTGGCCTTGCAGCTACAGAGTGGATGCATCATCTAAGATATAGAAATCAGGTGTACCCACGCAGAGTTTGGATCTTAAGTTGTTGATGCAATAACAAAGAGGATGCCTACAGCAATTCTCTAAGGAGATAGTGGTTACAGCAGTAATGGTAGTGCTATTGTATGGTCAGGCCACTCAAGATGGCTGTTCTCTTGCTCTCTGTCCATCCCCTGCTTGACCAGTGCCTGCTTCACCTACATCCCACTCACATAACTGACCTTCCTAAGTACTTGCCCCAGGCTTCAGCTAGTGATTGTTCTAGCTTTAGATCAGAACTCTCCACTATGCTTATCAAAGGGGGATGACCCTCTGCTGGTTTCCTTGGCAACCAATAAGCCAACCTGATGTCAATTCTCCTATAACTGGTAACCTCCCCCTGTCTATGGGAGCAAAGATGGCCACTCTATCCTGTCCTGGTGCCTGCAGCACACGATGGAGTATCACTCCAGGACCTTGCTTCAGACGTGTAAGCTCCCCCATCCATTAAACCCTTGAGGTCTCTGTCACTGACTCTGGGCTCTTTCTTCAGTCTGGAAGCTAGGCAAGTACAAGCCTTTCAGGCCTGCGGGGTGCAGCCCGACAGCGATCCACTGTTCATTGCATTTAGCAATGGTGACCTCACTAAATAAGTCTTCTGCAAGATTTTTCACTTGGTCCCAACTATGTAGCACAAGAGTATGCTTCTCTAGCTTTCTTGATGATTCTATATGCTACCCAACATCCTTTAATAGATTCCTTATCAGGTTGGGTCAGCTAGAGCCTGTTTTTCTTACTTGCAGCAAAAAATCTGGGTGATAGAGGTACTGGTATGAGAAGTGGTTTGGAAGAGTCTCCATGGACAATAAGGAGAGTATGTGCTTGGTTTTCTGGATTAGTTGGAAAAAAAATGCTTTTTAAATCCATGCAGTATTAAAGGTGGAAGTCTGACAACAGAAGTACCACCTGTGCTCACCTAGAATGAAGAGTTTGTTGTAGAAATGGCATTTGGGATTATGTGCCTACATAGAACTGAATGAGGAGCATAAAAAATTCAAAGACTGAGCGTGACTTGGTTACTACAAATAGAGATAGCTTGCTTAAAGAGCTCAAAATCCTATACCTTTTTTTTTTTCCCTCAAAGCACAGAATGAGTACTGGTGAGTACTGGAGACTTTCAAGGACTGTGCTAAAGGGATCTTTTATCTCTTGCAGCTGTAGGGCTTCAAAACAAACTTTTATCCCAAGATTGAATTTAAATTCCTGCCAGATCTGTTAAAGTTAGAAAGAACACTGGGAAGAGGTGGGAACCTGGGAACTGGAAGGTAGATGTGGGGGATGACTGGGATGAACTCAGAATAATCCAAAGCATTGATGCTTACTTTACTTGTCCCCACGAAATAGCCCCTTCTGTCCTGCCTGATGGACTAACTCTGTCCTGCTTTCAGTCACTGTAATGATCTTAATCGAAGGAATGACCTTCGTTAGGAAGCCAATGTTCATCACGTCCCACTTTCATCACCAATCATGCCCCAGGGGAGTTTACTGAAAATATTCCAATTTTCCAATGGTTCTCAAGAACTTGCTGATTTTTATTGGAGAAAGGACATTAAACGCATTGGTAAAAAGAATACCTGCCAGCATCTCTGATGAACATTGTATTCTGTAGGATGGGAACACCAGTTACTGTGTGAAATCAGATGGGATCTCTGGTTTTAATTAGGATACAATTACCCCTCTGTGACTGAAGCCTAGAAGCAGCTATTAACAATCAGAGGCACAGTGGACATGGGTACTGTAATAGGTCCCGTGTATTACTCAGAAAAGGTCTAACCTGTAGGAATTTTAGAGTTTGCTAATCAGGTCATGGTCCCTCGGGATTTAAATGTGGAACCAGTGCTGTGAGGTCCTATTTAATTTGTATAATAGAAAAAAAAGTTAAGTCTGCAACAAAGGCCTGACTTGAGTTTTCATGAGCGAGAAGAATGCTGTCCCTGGTCCTGAATAATTTCAAGGACTCAGAACTCCTGCACCACAGCTTAAGTAGAGCAAATAATTCCTTTGCATTGTGAACTAATTCCTTGGGCTCCTAAATGCCACAATATTCCATGAATCGGAGAGTGGCCTTATAGAAATAAGATAGCAAATTGGGTTTTCCTTGAATCCTCAAATCAGGTCCAGTGGGACCCTAACCCATGCCGTGTTTATTTTCCCAGTCTCTGAATAAAGAATTAGAATACAGCATCGGCTCCCTAGCCTATTAAGTAAAATCTATAAAGGAAAGATAAAATGAAGCTTCCCTCTCCTATGAAAAGACTAAATTCAAAGTGATGTTGCTTGTTTTTTATGCTTGACACCGTTGCAGGAATTAGAGATCGGCTCAACACTGAAAATTTTGAGAATCATCATCATATTCCATCCCTAATTAACTCACATGTTGGTGATGGCTCAATCATAGAGTAACTCTAATTAAAACTGCCATTCCAGATGTGGTAGCTTACTGGTGGCAGGACTCCTCACACTAGGGATAAAGTTTCTTCTCTGGTACAAACTCTTTTCTCTATCATTGTAAACAGAGAATACTAGAAGCAATTTTCTTTCCTATGCCAGCTGCGAGAGTGAAACATACCTATTGTATTCAAGGATCAAATCATTTCGCAGCCTATGTGCGACAACTTACTTCACAGGAACGCACACCATCTCATCTTATCACGGGACATATATTGTTAATGACATCATACTGAAAAGATGTGAAACACACAAGTGGCGGGTATCCTGGCTGCTGGCCCATACTTTAGCTGTGTGCAAGGTCTGCAAATACATTTTGTGAAAACTCAAGCATCTGATGCCTGAGTGAACTTTCTGAGAGTCCAGTGGATATCTTGTCCAAAGCAAAGAACAAGTAACTATTCCTCCAGCTCCCCTCAATAACAAAGATGTACAGATCTTGGAAGTAGCGGCAGAGGAATCATCTGGTAGCATTACTTACAACAATGACTTCAGTGATCTGTCTCGGGATGTCAGAGATGCCAGCTGCAGATTCTGTTGCTCCTTATATCCTCAAGCAATCACTCTTGCTATGTGATTTAGGAATCGTTCCTGGCACAGCCTCGGGGCCAGGTTCTCCAGTTCCCCTGCTGATTCTGTGAGTAATCCAATCCGATGTCTGAACATAAATTCCTTTTCTGCTGCAGTCAGATTCTATTCTCACAAGAATGCTGACTGATACAGCTAATGGGGGCCTCAAATGTAATTAGAATCTGGAGTTCAACAAGAGTATAACAAATATTTATTGAGTGTCTAATGTGTGCCAATCACTATACTAGTTAAGTGCTAAAACTACATTAATAATCATTTTTGTAGCTATGATAATAGTACTTTCTTCATAGGTTTAGCAGATTAAATTAGGTAATTATGAAAATGTAATAGAATACCTTTTACACAATTAGTGATAAATAAATGCTAGCTATTATTTTTCTTTTTATAATTTATTCCGTGATTCTATGTGTGCTGGGCTG
This sequence comes from Delphinus delphis, assembly GCF_949987515.2. NCBI lineage: Eukaryota > Metazoa > Chordata > Mammalia > Artiodactyla > Delphinidae > Delphinus > Delphinus delphis. The sequence continues at coordinate 173,167,791 of NC_082683.1, forward strand.
AGCACTTTAAGCGAATTATCTCATTTAATCCTTCCAGCAGTCCTAGGAGATGGGTACTATTATTTCGGCATTTCACCGAGGAGGACGTGTGCCTTAGCAAGGTTCAGCCAATTGTTCAAAGTGACACAGTTATTAATTAGAGCCCAGAACAAAAGAAGTCTGAAAAAAGTATGGCTCCTGCCTTAATAAACATAAACTCTTCTGGGAGTTGACAGAAAAATAAAATTATTATTCCCTATATTTAAAGACTGCTTTTCTTTGGTAGACTTTTCACAAATATTATCACATCCAATCTCATAATAACCCTGCAGGGATCGGCAGGTTTTATTGAGACTTGATGTGAAACAATTTTGAATTAAGAGATCATTACACAGAGTCAACTGTGAGAGAAAAATGAGAAAAACAATGGACTCAAAGAAATATAAAAGGAGAGACCAGTTTCTATTTTTTCTGAGGGGCAGGACAATGTTTTAGTTTTCTTTGTATTCTCCCTTTACAAAAGCCTAAGACAGCACATTACAGAGAGTATGAATTAAGAATGTTTCTTAAGTGGCTTAACCAATTGACAAGATCCAGAAAGAAACAGTTGCAGTTAACTATAAACATGTATAGAATAATTCATTTGGAAAAGCAGAGTTTGAGTTTAGTCATATAAAATATGAAGCCATGAGTGGGAAAATAAAGTTGAAATAAGATGTGTAGTACAGTTCTAAGCCTTAATATTGCTATGGAAAAAGGATTTCAGGTTGAAGGAAACATTATGAGATAAAGGTATAGATAAATGTCTTAGTTTTATGGATAAGAAACTGACAAATGGGGTTCAGATGGTAAAGTTACAGTGTATGTGAATTTCAGAGTATTGATAAATAATCAAAATATCCTGCAATGACATGTGGTCATTAGTTATAAACAAAACTGTAAGTATGTACTCATGATTACATAAGGATTTTTACATCTGGTATCTTTTAAGTATCAAGCACTCTTCTAGGCACTTAATTCTCTTAATTCTACATAGTACTTATTGCTGTTAGATCCACTGTATTAAAACCATACCTATGACTTAGAGATGCTGAGTAAATTTTGTCAGGTGGGAAGCCTTGTAAGTAATGCCTAGAGAAAAACTGCTGAACACAGAAGCAGTATCTGCCATGAGATCAAATCCATCTGAAACCTTGTACCCACCATCAGAGAATCCAGAGCCACGGTGATGCTGGTGAGAATAGAATTTACCTCATACTCTCTAAATAGGAAGTAATATTAAAGGATATATCCTTTCTCTTGAAACAGAAAAAGCATGCCAGTCACCACCCCCTGCCCCTTATACACAAATCGTCAATTTTTGCAGCAGTTTTTATTTTTCATCAATAATGAAAAATGGAGGCCAAAGAAGTTTAGTGATATCCATATGAACACAGGTCTACAGAAAAGTTGAATTAATACTTAAACTAAGACCTTTAGCCCATAATCTGTCTTTTATACTATGTGACCATCTTAGATGTCATAAACATACATGAAAATATATAATCAGTATTAAAATAATACTAATTCACATGTTATTTAACTATTAGAAACTATTTCCAAACAGGACAATTTTTAAAACTATGTAAATAAAATCATGATTTTTTATAATGTTCAAATTGGCAAATTTATAATTAAATACAAGCATTAAGGTTTTTATCTTAAGTTATTCTTATATCGTTTATTCTGGGTATAGTTCCAAGTATAGTTAGGACTCTCAATACACTATAGAAAAATTATCTTAGTCACTTCTCGCTTGATGGAATCTTAATAAATTATCTTAGAACTTTGGAAAACTGAACTTTAACAAAGAGTAGACACCCCTTTCAAATAGTGAAACCTCTGAGAAAAAAGCACCCCAGATCCTGCACAGAAAGGACAGGGAGAGTGTATCAAGAGAAAAAAGGCCTCTCCACCAGCCACAGGGCGTGTCTCTACACACAGCTAGGCAGGATTGGCTCCATGATATTCAACTGAAATCTGTTTTTTTTCCTTCCTTTTTCACAAGTCCTACATACAATTGAAGTATATACTAGAAGAAAAAAATATGATAAAATATTCAGTAAAACAGCATCAGTACCTGTGGTAGCAAATAAAGGCCTAACCTATATAAACCTATATATGTGTGTATATAGATAAATATCCTTAATTCCATCCTCAAATATTTACATATTAGCTTTAATGTAGAATTAAGAGATGTTATAATCTCTATTTTTATCATGCCATGATTGAAACTGGTTCCTCGTATTTCTTGTTGAAAGCCTTTTTCTCTGAATTCAGTTAACCAAATACACTGTGTGTTGTGTTCCTCCAATAGATTTTTCATATTACTCAAATTTGTCAGGAACTTGGCTTTTTGAATAAAGACAATATGTGATGCTTCCAATTGTTCATGCTTAGTCTATTTATTCCAAATGAAAACATCTCAGACTGTGGCGTTTACACTTTCACACTGCTGGCAGTCGTGCTCAGTTGTTTATCATGAACTTGGCACCATCATCACCAATCCAAGGCTGAGAACTCTTTCCCTAAAGCCCCGTACTTGGACAATTCTGTGTTAGAGTCTGTCAATGAGAGAAACTTGTGAGGTGTGGAAGGTGGACATGAAATGGAAGCCATTATTCTCAGAAGTTTATGATGATGAACATGAGACAGTCACATACAGTTCTTTCCAAAATTCAGTGACATGGTGGCTTCTACAGCTAGACCAGGTTCCACAGAAGTGGCAACTTGCCCAAAAGTAGCAACTTCCAAATACCTCTCCCTGGGCTCCCACTTTACAGTGGGCAGATGCTCGCAGCCTCTTGGACGTGTCCACAGACTCTGCCTTTTCCATCCATTCCATGGCTTTGAGATTAAGTGGATTATAGATGTTTCTCTAATTCCCTGTCTACCCCTTTCATTCCTTCACTTTCCAAGTTCCTCCCTCATGTAAAACACTATTTCCCATTTCAAGCCCCTTTATTCCCATAATACTTTCTGTGGCTTTATTTTCCTAAGCTCAGAGGAAGAAAGCAGGTGAGGCAGCTGTGGCTGATTTCCTACTACATCCATTGTCCTCTTACAGAACATTGATTTTAGTGCTGACCGCGATGGGTCCAAATGTAAAACTCCTTGCAGCCTCTGGTGGATATATGACAACGTCTGGCCAAAGTGGCAAAAGCAACAATCTGCATCTGTGTGTTTTGCGGGGCAAGGGGGAACTTCTGTGTGGATAAAGTTTTGCTTTTCAGATTTAGGTACTGCCCTCTTTTTTCTCAGCCTTTGCTGCATCCTTCTGAGTGAACTGCTGACCGGAAGCTGGAGCAGCCATATTGTAACCATGGGGGGAAAAGCCAACGGCAAGGGAGACATTTTGGTCTTCATCTTCTTAAGCCCTTGAAGCAGTCCTGGTCTTACTACCTCACTTCTGTAATATGCAGATTGTTTTAACTGAGGATGAAAAAGAAAGAGCGGGAAATGCAAATCTTTAAAGCAATAGTTCCTTGATGTCTTATCTTGAGAGCCCCTTATGTTCTTAGAAATTACTGAAGACTCCAAAGAGCTTTTGTTTCTGTGGTGTATTTTATAGGTATTTACCATGTTAAATTAAATATCTAGGGAATTCCCTGGCAGTCCAGTGGTTAGGACTCCATGCTTTCACTGTCAAGGGCCTGGGTTTGATCCCTGGTCAGGGAACAAAGATCCCACAAGTTGTGGAGTGTGACACTCCAAAATATATTTACTTTTTCTTGTAAAATAACAATAATTAACCCTTTACATATAAACAACGTATTTTAATAAAACTAACTATATTTTCTAAAACAAAAAATAATAATTTGGGAGAGATTGGCATTGTTTTACATTTTTGCAAACCTCTTTAATGTCTAGCTTAAGAGAAAACACCTGATTCTTATACCTGCTTCGGCACTAGACTTACTGCCATATCACACACGCTGTGATTTCTAGACACCTTCACTGTACACTCAAGAGACAATGAAATTGGAAAAAAAGCAATGAAATCTCAAAATATTATAACAAGGGGCATGATCTCATGGACCTTCTAAAAGTATCTCAGGGACCACCAGGCTTCCCCTGAGGATACATTGAGAACCTCTGTTCTAAAGAAAATTATAATATAAACTGCAGTATTCAGAGTTTATGTATTAGGTAGCAAATATATATATCATGTAGTTAAGATATAAGATAGCTATATAGTTTTATAGGTAATAACAAACATTAATACTTATAATAGGGCTTAATACTATAATAGAAATAATAATAAACAGGATAAATTTCACAGTAAGAGGCAATATCACCTTTTATGTGCTTATCAACAGAAGATGGTATGTTTCTTATTTGAAGAAAAGGGAATCTGTGATATTTATTTCCCAAGAATTTAACATACAGTGTTTCATTTTTCAAATCATCTAAACATAATAATCAAAGATAAAAATCATATGTTAGTTTAAAGTTAACAGCTGCTGTATGCTTTCAATAATCTTGCCCTTTTTCATCATAGATTATCTTGGAATTTCATGGGGCAGAGAAACCGAATGAAAACAGTTATCATCTGATTTTTTTCCTGAAATGTGCTGCCAGATTTCAAAATCGAAGCATCATATTTATTTGGTCTGCTGCAGTGGTGAGCTGCTATGACCAGAGCTCTGAAAACCACCATTACTATTCTTAGTGGAGAACTCTGAGTGACAGTCATAAAAGATATAAATGATACCAAACGGCCTGAGAACCTGATGCTTTTGTAGGCGCTTGGCATTATGTACAAGTGGTCTAATAATAAAATCATGGCAATATTACTTCTTTCTCACAACAATATTTTCAATAGTAATCTAAGCAATAAAAATAATAGCAGGTCTAACACCACTGGCAATATTAAATTGAAAAAGCAAACTGCAAAGCTAATGAACTTGTTATCAGAGGAATTGATCTATAATAGAACCAATATTTCAAGCTCCCAAATAAATGTTCAGTAAAATGATGCTTCACTATTGTGCAAGCATTATGGTAGTGATTTACCAAAGATATATGACTTCAAAATATCTTGCAGTCTTTCAAATGCTGGGGCAAAACATAAAGAACTAAAATGAAAGTACATTTATTTTAATGTTGCATTGGATTTTAGTTGTTCACAACACATTACTTAACTCATCCTAAAAAAAACTAGACTCCCAATTTCAAGAAATAATTCTTTGTATTGGAAATAATGGAAACCTTAGACCTTAGCCAGAAATGTTGTTGCTTCTCTGTATGAACAAATGCACTCAGTGCATTTGTTGTGCATAGGAACAATTCTTTATATATTACAAAAAAATTACAGGTTTCTTTTCTCTACTGGATATTAAGGAAACATAAAAAAAGATTACTATAAATTTTTACCTTTACAGGTCACTAAACATATAAACAGAAACTTATCTCTGTATTTATTTATCATCAATATCTATCTATCATCTATCTATCTATCTATCTGTCTATCAATCATCTATCTATCGTCTCTTACGTGTCTTGTAATTCTCAGGAAAGGCCACATTTTGCTGCTATAACAAACTGCTCCCAAATCCCAGATGCTTAAAACAACAACAATGTATTTCTTGCTAACATCACATGCACCATGGAGCAGTGGTGGGCTCTGCTGGGTCCCAGGCTCACAGAGGCTCTACCTGGAACTGCACACCCTGGAACATAAAGCCTTCCTGATCTTCACAGTAAGGAGAGAGAAAGTGACATGTGTTTTTGTTTTTGTGTTTTACTGCCTTAGCCCATAAAGGACACCTTTTACTTGCACTTATTCTTTGTCAGAATTTGTCATATGGCACTATGTAACTGCAAGAGGACTAGGAAGAAAAAGGGGAGTAAGTAGAATATCTGGTAAGTACTCCTCTCTCTGCAGTCTGCCCTCCTAATCATCAAACATCCTTCTCTGTTCTTCCCATGTGTAGAACATACTCCACTCTCCTCCAGGGAAGATAACACAAATATTCCATCACTGTATCAAGGGCAAAGCCCAGGTTATCTGAGAGGTGTGGACTAGTCTGTAAATCAAGTTCAGATATGGCTCCCATTTGTTTACAGGACAACAAATTAAAGAGATGAGTTATGTGCCTCCCATACCTAATATAAATGGTGGGAAAAAGAACTACACTAAACACTACTATTTGTAAAAGATGTGAACAGGAGATACAAAGAGGTTGCTGTGAGCAGCCATCCTGGAACCCACCAAGGCACACACTGTAAGGGCTCTTTACCCCAGGGGAGGAGAGGGTTTCTTGATTAGGCCTGGCTTTACTGTCTGGGAGGTTCTTCCTTTCACGATTCCCCTTTACCAGTAACTGCATCCACAGTTCTTTTCCAGAGATAGTTCTTAGATCTGCTACATTTCATTACATTTTTGCCTTTCTCTCTCTCTTAGATCTAAAGGGGACTGACGACCTGGAAGCTGTAAAGATTCTAAAGGGAGGCCACATCCTTATTCTGATCTTTTACTGAACATGCATCCCTTAGGCTTTCTCTTTCTTAACTTCTTAGTGCTTGGAGTCAAGAAGCAGTTAGTTCTTTTAAGTCTGAATGCCTGAAATGTTTGGACTTTTTCCCTTTCATGTCCCAAAGAGAGCTCATTTGCTTCTTTATCATGCAGCCAAACACAGCTATTAGCTATCAACACATACCATGAAGGCTTTGCTCTTTAACCTCTTTCAGTAGAGCTATAATTGAATGAGGCAAGTGGCTTCCCTTGCAAGTAACTGCAGACAACATTACCAAAGCACAACATGGGTAGACATCATTTCTTGCTACCTATTCATTGGCCAGTTGGCCAATATCTGCTTTGTTTTTGTTTGTTTCTCATGGAAGTATCTCACTACTAACATGCAACTACCATGGTAGTCAGGGAAGACAAGGTTATACAGTGACAACAAATCCAGAGATGACATAATCTGTGTGTCTTTGTCATTATTTTGGGACTCAATGTGAAACTTTTTTGAAAAAAATCCTATACCTCTTTAATGCATAATGCTTATGCAAAAATTAAAAGTTACTTACCTAATAATTGCAAAATCAGAAAAATAATGTTTTGCTAATAAATTCCATATGCCTGTGTTTACAATATTAAAATCCAAGAAGCTCTAAAATCCAAAGAAGAATTTATAATTAATTTGACAACCAAGCCCGATCTTATCTACTTTCTCTTGGAAACAAATCTTTCCTGAAGCGATATGAGGCTACTACATACTCCCAGACAATTTGGAGTGTTGTGTAATATGCAGTATTTGTATCATGTTATCATTCTAAAAGGTGAAATATTATGAATTCTGTAGCACATATTCCCCAAATATGTTTTGCATATGGTACTATGGACCTGTAATTCCTAAATCATGTAGAATAATGGGGTATCATGTGTGACTGCTTGTACATAGTACTTTGACACACATTATGTCTCCCCATTTTTAGTATATTTAAATTTGTGACCTTTCCCCCATTCACTATGTATTTTCTTTCTGATATGTATGTTGTTATTATTGTTAGTGTTATAACCCTCTGGGTTATAAAGATATTTATTCAGCGTAATTGCCTTTTGTATAAGTTAATATCCCACTTTGCAAGTACTCATTTTTGTCAATCAAAAATCCAATACTTTGTGATAATTTATGGCATGTAGGAAAGAGTAGAGAAAATATCTAAGGAACTAGGTAAAAATATTGATGCCAAAAATCTGAACACTGGTTCTGTATCTTCCTTGCTTACCGATGAAGATTAATCACATCTCAGAACATCCATGATTGCTTTGCCAGCACTGTGATAGAGATTGAATTTCATCTTTCTCTCAGCTCCCACCCATTACTTACATAAGTATCTATAAATGTATTGGCAACTGCTGTAGAGATGAAAGAAAACAGATTTGCTATAAAAGGAATATTAAACAAATTGGGTGAGTTAACCTATAAAACAATATCTGAGTAATGAAAAAGTCAAGAGAAATTTAAGAACTATAATTGGAAGTAATATATTTAAATTCAGTAGGTTTTATTTTGTACAAAATTATGTGAAGTATTTCTATGAATAGAATGTGGTTACCAGCTTTGTGGGCATAACAGTACCTACTACATAGAGCAGACATCAGTAGAATAAGATCATACCTACCTTTCTCCTTTCTTTTATTACAATGTCAGCATAATATTTAAAATGTCCCAGCAAAGTCTTCCCTTCGCCACTTTAATAAGCAGATTTGACAGGTGCAGCACTAGCAGGGGGCTCATAATGTATTTAAGTTTGAAAATGAGGCAATTATATTACAAAGTTCTGATTGGCTACATTTTAATTTCAGAACTATGAGAGGCACTGATTTAGCTGGTGGCTTTCTGAAGTAACCTTATACATTTGCACCTGTTCATTTTATTAAAACAGAAACACCTTGCCAGAGGTGAGAAGAGGATACTGGTCACAGAAACCATGACAGCCTGGCCCCTCTGCTCTTACTATTGATTACATTTCTTGACAGTCACATGGGAAGTTAATTACTAGTAGGCAATTAACAGCCTCGCAAAATAATAAGGAAAACATAATTATATTGAGAACTCCCCGAGACTTTTTGTAATCTTAAATGTGATATTCCCAGGTCTCTGAATAGCTCTGGCAACCCAGATTTTGGCATTTCTTTTCGTCTACATTCTTCAACTCGGGTCCTGTCCTTGACAAAATGTGGTAATTATTAATACTATATTTCCTTTCAAATTACTGAAAAGAATACTAAATTTTCATCCATCTAATTAAAAACTCCCCAAGGAATTTTTCAGTGAAAGCAAGATAAAATTTACTTTGCATATAAAGTGAATCATCTTTCTAGAAAAATAGATCTGCTTGAAAAAGACTCAGGATACCTTATCTAATATTAGTTTGTAATCTCGTTAAATTAAATTTCTGCCTTCTCTATTACAAGTTGGGAGCTCAATGAATAGATTCTAAATCCAGGCTATCTAGGCTTTGGTTCCCACACTGTCTTCCAGAAATCCTATGACCTTGGGGAAGGTTATTTACCTTCTCTGTGATACATCTGTTCTATAAAGTGGAGTAATGGGTTTGCAATATTTATTGTCATTAATTTTATCCTGAACACTAGATGTTCCCGTTCAGAGAGAGGCACCTTATGAAGTACTTCACAACACATAATAACGTGTCTGCTCCTCTTGCCCCAGTCTTTACTTCGGGGCGACATGATGAAAGGTAATGCAGTTTCTTTTCCCCATAAGTAGTCCAATACCCTCATAGATGAGGGGCCAAGAAAAATGAACTGGTTCCACCTACAAAGAGAAAGGAGACAGCTGTCCCCTTCCCTACCTAAAGGTCTCCTTGGAAACAAATGAGCTTGAATCTGAACTTCAGCTCTTTGGTATGTGAATGAAATAGCTTCAGGAACCAGCTAACCTCTTGTGTTTCAAATTTTACGTAATTGTCTCACAGCCCAGAGTGTCTCCAAATTCTGGATCTTCACCCCTCCTTGAAAAGTACAGACCCAGGGAGACAGTCGCTGCTGTCTTCCTAGCCCTTTGGGGCTTAAGCAAGGAAATTAGTATGGGTTGTGACTATTTGGCTCTCTTAAAATGATAAAAGAAGTTTTATTATCCTTTGAAATCAGAGCAATCAGCTTCTGCATTAGGGAAACAGATCTAACCGTCATGGTAGGTGAACATGTCTTTAGGAGTCTAAGAATTGTTGCAGGACAGGTAAGAAATCCAGCGAAGGTATATATTCTCACAAGAAATAAGTAGCCACCTGAGAAGATCTGTGAGGTTTAAGTGAGTTAGTGATGAAATTACTTAATAAATCACTTATAATTAGCTACTCAAAAATAGCAAAAAAGAGTCTAGCTCTAACTGATTTTTCAATGACTTTAGAAGTCAATATATTACTTATTTAAAGATGAGAAAAACTTTAACACACTGTCATTTAATACTAAACCCCCTTTCTTTAAGTTTTTATTTTAAAATAATAAAAATCCATAGGGAGCTACAAATTTGTACAGAGAGACACCTTTTATTCAGTGTCTCCTACTGATTACATTTTACATCAAGATGGCACAGTATCAAAACCAGGACACTGACATGGAATAATGCAGGTGTAGAGTTCTATGCTATTTTCTCATAAGAGTAGCTATATTAATTACCACCACAATCAGGATACAGAACAATTCTCTTAATGCAAAGATATCCGTGCTTCTGCCCCTTTATAGTCAACTAATTTCTCTTCCTCTGACCATCCCTAACCCTGACAGACACTAACCAATTTTTTATTCGAAATTTGTCATTTTGAAAATGTTATGCAAATGGAATTAGAAGATATATGATCTATTGAAACTTTTTTTTCATTCAGCATAATGCCCTCGAGATCTAGCCAAGTTATCATGTGTACCAATACGATCGCTCATTCCCTGTTAATGGTGAGTAGAATTCCATGGTGTGAATGCACTGCAGTTTATTTAACCAGTCCCCTAATGAGGGACGTTATACTTATTTACAGTTTGTCTAATACAAATGAATTGAACAATTTATATTTCAGGAAATTATTGATGAGATGTGAAGGCTTGACCCTGCCATTTTATTTTTTATTTTCTTTTTTGTTCCCTGTTTTTACTTTTTTTTTTTTTTCTGTCTTACTGTGCATTGCTTGGACATTTCTTAGAATTTTATTTTGATTTAGCTATAGTAATTGGAAGTATCTCTTTGTATAGGCCGATTTTTAAATACTTGCATTAGGTATTACATTTTACACATATAACTTATTACAGTGTATTAGCATGGAGATCTCGCCAGTTTGAATGGAGTGTAGAAACATTACCTCCCCTTTAAGTCCCTTTACTCTTCTCCTTTTACAATATAATTCTCTTACGTATTTTCTCTACATACATGGAGAACCACATCAGACAGTATTATAATTTTTTTGGCTATCAAACATACTTTAGAAAACTCAAGAGGAAAAGGAAAGTCTATTGTATTTACTTATATATATATATAATTATTATTTTTTTTTGCAGTACGCGGGCCTCTCACTGCTGTGGCCTCTCCCGTTGCGGAGCACAGGCTCCAGATGCGCAGGCTCAGCGGCCATGGCTCACGGCCCCAGCCGCTCCGCGGCCTGTGGGATCTTCCCAGACCAGGGCACGAACCCGTGCCCCCTGCATCGGCAGGTGGACTCTCAACCACTGCGCCATCAGGGAAGCCCTATTTACTTATATTTTTAATGTTATTCTGTTGTTCTTTCTTTTTCCTAGATGATCCAATTGCTTCTTTTATTATTTCCTTTTTGTTTAGATAAATTTCCTTAGCTATCATTTTGGGTAGCTACGTTGGTGACAAATTATCTTAATTTTCCTTCATCTGAGAATGTCTTGAAACTCCTTAGTTTCTGAAGGATATTTTTCCCGGATATTGAATCCTGGTTAACATTTCTTTTCTATCAACACTTGAAAAATGTGTCACTTCCGCTGTTCTCCATGGTTTTCAATGGAAGTCATTCAACTTGTTCCCCGTTAGGTAAGGTGTTATTTCTCTCCTACTGTTTTCAAGATATTTTATTTGCCTTTAGTTTTCAGAAGTTGACTCTGATGTCCTCGGTGTGGATTTCTTTATGTCCATTCTGTTTGGGGAATTTTTTCAACTTCTTGATCTTGTAGCTTTATATCTTTGACAAACTAGGGAAATTTTCAGCTATAACGTCTTTGAATAATTTTCACCCTCTCCTTCTCTCTTTCCTGGCAGGACCCCAATGACACGAAAGTTAGATCTTTTTTTAGAGTACCACAGTTCCCTAGATCTCTGTTTATTTTTTTTAATTTAATTTTTTTAGTCTATTTTGTCTATCTTGTTTAGATTCAGTAATTTATATTGTTTTATCTTGCAGTTCATTGGCTCTTTTCTCTGACTTCTACATTCAGTTATTGAACCTATCTATTGTTTTGTTTCAGTTATAATGGTTTTCATTTCTAGAATTCCCAGGCGGTCTTCTCTTAATAACTTTTATTTCTTTTCAGAGTGTACGACAACAACAACAACAGAAAAAAAATTTATCCTTGCCATAAAAGAGGTCTGGTCTCTGCTCTCTGCTCTTGTGAGGTAATCTCTGTCATGCCTGTTAGGAGTGTCTTTCTTGCCTGGGGGGACTTGGGTTGTGTCACATAGTCTACCAGTTATTTAGGGAGGGGGCTGACACACCAGAAAGATAAACAATGTAATGTACTGTGGGGCTTTGGGTCACACAATATCAGTTGACCTGGAGACTGAGATTAACTACACAGGCAATCAATTAATCAACTGTGTCTATGTGATGCAGAGCCAAGTAAACACTCTGAACACAGAGGCTCAGATGAGCTTCCCTGGCTGGCAATATACCATACATATTATCAAAAACCAACACCCTGACTCTGCCGGAAGAGAGCAAAAGAAGATCCAAGTCTGGTAATTCCTTGGACTCTGTCCTATGCACTTATTTCCTGGTTGACTAAAATGTATCCTTTTCTTGTAATGAAGCATAATGAAGAGTATAGTAGCTTTTAGTGAATCTGTGAGTCCTTCTTTATCAAAAGTGAGGGTGATTTGGGGAAACTTTCAGACTTGTAATTGGTGTCAAAAATTAAAGCAGTCTTGTGAGAAATGTGTTGCCTCTACCTCAGCAGTTGGCTTAAGTTCATGCTGAGATTTTGTATTTTTTTCATTTGTTTGAAGCATGTTCATATCTGCTCATTGAAGCATTTTGTGATGGCTCCTTTAAAAGCCTTGTCAGATAAATCTGTATCATCCTGCTGTTGGTATTTATTAATGGTCTTTTCTCATTCAAGTTAAGATTTTCTGGTACTTCCTATAAGTAGTTTCAATTGAACACGAACCTTTTGGGTATTATGTTAGGGACCACCAGCTCTTATTTAAATGTGTTTTAGAAGGTCACTTCTGACACTGCTCAAGCAGGGAAGAAGGGTGTCACTTTATTAACGCCAGGTCAAGATGAAAGTCCAAGTTTCAATCTTGTCATACACTGAACCCCCTGGAAATAAGGGCTTTCCATTACTGTTAGAAGGGGGTGCATCTCAGGTTTCCCATGATGCCTCTGCTGATAAAGTCTTAATATGAGGGAATGGGGGCCTCATTACTGCTCTACACTTAATCTCCCCTGACACTGCAGGGCTTTGGTCTTCTTGCTCCTTTGATGGTAAAGTCCTGACTCTTCCCTAGGCATCCTCTGACACCATGGGGGTGAGGGTAAACACTATCACTCAGCAGGACTGAAAGTCCAGGCTCCCCACTTGGTCTTTTATGACACCAGCTCATGGGGGGGCATGGGTAACTTCATCACAGAAATCAAGGTTCACAACTTGGCCTCTGCTGGCAGGGATAGGTTAGGGCTGCAGGTTTTTCTGGGGCATTTGGCAGGAGTAGGGTATTTATTGTCTAAAAGTTTTCTATCTTTCCAGGTTGCCCCTTTTCTGGTCCTTTTACCTAAGAGAACATCCTTTCCTTGGGGTTTCTTTTTCCCCCCACCCATTGATGTTTTCATGTTTCTGGAGATTACATCACCAAGGTTTTTGACATATAAGGTCATAGAAAAGGAAAAAGAAAAGGAAAGTAGAAAACAACAACAAAAATAACAAAAACATAGGACTTACGGCTGTGTTTTGCTCATGCCCTGTGTTCCCCAGCCTGTCTGCTATCTTTTACACATCTTTTACAGGCTCATGTTTGTTTCATATATAATGTCCAGCGTTTTAGCTGAATTCTGAGTTTTAGCAGGAGGAAGAGAGAAAAGTATGGCTAAACCCTTTTATATTTTTCTTTATTAATTGTCTCACAACCACACTTACAGAAAAAAAAAAACTGAATCTCTGAGATATTACTTTATTTGAAAATTACACACTGGTAGAAAACTGACTGAGCTGGTGCAGCAATTTATCAACTTGATTCTATGGGGTTTTAATTGAAGAGATTACAAAAGTACAAAATGAATATAAATAGTGTACATATCACTGTCTCCTACACTTGTCTTACTATTTTGAATTTATATTATGCCATCTATTAGATTATAATACTCAGATTTGGACTCAAAAATGTAGCTGTAAAAAACATTCAAGGAATGGGGTTAATTAGGGCTACCCAATGAGTATAACATAAATATCTAGTCTATAAGTGAAAGAAATATTCTTTTAAAACATATTTAAAAGTAAAATTATTTCAAATACATTTGTGGAGCACCTATTCTTTTCACAAACCCAGGCCAAAAAAATGTGTGTATAAAGTACTATAATGAAGGCCACATCTTCCTCAATAGTAGATGGTGAAATCTCTGGGGCTGTGGACCAAAAGTTCAGTAACCATAAATGGCTCTCTTTGGTACTGCCACAGCATTCATTCACTCTGTTATCTTCACAAGCACTATCCTGAGCGCCTTTCAAAAACACGAACTATGTTTATTTCATATTTTAATCTTTAGGGCCTCACATTCCCATAAATAAAATACACAATTACAACTTGTTTACTTTATAAAAAAATGCCTGGGGAGAATTTCACATTATATTAGCAGTGTAATTTCTCTAAATTCAGAAATGGTGCTTGGTGAAGTGGTATGGTAATAGAAAAAGATATGTTTTTTTTTTTTTTAAAACATCTTTATTGGGGTGTAATTGCTTTACAATGGTGTGTTAGTTTCTGCTTTATAACAAAGTGAATCAGTTATACATATACATATGTTCCCATATCTCTTCCCTCTTGCGTCTCCCTCCCTCCCACCCTCCCTATCCCACCCCTCCAGGCTGTCACAAAGCACCGAGCCAATATCTCTGTGCCATGCGGCTGCTTCCCACTAGCTATCTACCTTACTACGTTTGTTAGTGTGTATATGTCCATGACTCTCTCTCGCCCTGCCACAGTTCACCCTTCCCCCTCCCCATAAAAGATATGTTTTAAATGTGTCTAGGGAACTAGAATTCTGTATTTTTGAAGGACTCCTCAGATTAGTGTAGGGTCTGATCCATTTTGGCTTTTAGGTAAGTTTCTTCATTTTACAGATAATCCATTAGTGTTAAATTGTGTACTCAACAACTCAGACAGTTGATAAAAGCACAGATGGTGTTAAGACTCAGATTCCAGTGTTCTTCAACCACAGGCTTTTCAAACTCCTGGGTGAAGCCTTGATAGGAAAAAAATCTACCCCTCCCCCAACCCAAATGATTACATATTTCTTCTATTGGAGAGCATACAAATACTTGTCTTTCAAAATTCAGAATACCATTTTAATCATGAAAGAAAGTGAAGTATATGGAGAATTAGGAAACATGGGGAAAAACAGAGTGGTTTTTCACTAATAAAATAATTCTTACATTGAGCTCACTGGGATTTAAAAAAATCACTCTACACAATCAACTTTGTGTTCAATATGACATGATTTCTGTATTTATAAAATAACTCGGTCACCATCTAATTACAGTAAAATATATTTTGCTCTCCACAAAGCTGTTCTTTTCACTAAAAAGAAACAGGATGGAAATTTTCAAGTATTATCTTTAGTGGAAAATAATTTTTAAATGCAAATAGGAAAAATGTTAGGCATTATGAGCTAGTGATCTGTTAGGCATTATGAACAAGTGATGGTGGAGATATTTTTAAGTTCTACTGGATTGGAAATCAGAGCTAAAAATATTTAACTGCATGTATAACACAGGCATGCTAATTTCTAGGATGCAACCTCCCTGAACTTATCAATCATAAATCATTTAATTTCAAAAAGAAAACTTATTTCCCTACAGCAGTGGTTCTCTTCTCAAGCTTTGGTACACATTAGCATCGTGTGGGGTCTTTTAAAAGCCCAATCCAGGTTGCATCCTATATCGCTAGATATAAAGCAATATATCTAAGGATGGAATGCAGGTATCCATATTTTTAGTAATCCCCATGACTTGTAAATGAAGCAAAGTTTGGGAACCAGTGTTTCTTTACATTGGTGTTAAATACACTATTTAAGAGTAAAAGAAAATTTTTTTAAATTTTTCTTTTCTCTAATTTTTTGGCCACGCTATGCAGCATGCGGGATCTTAGTTCCCCAACCATGGGAACCCATGCCTCTGTGTTGGAAATGCAGAGTCTAAACCACTGGACTGCCAGGGAAGTTCCCAAAATAGATTTAAAGATATAAATATATGTAACATTTTTGTTAAATAAAGTGTTCCAGTCAATGTTTATCAAATTTCAAGATTTTTAAAAAACTAAGTTTTTGTTGTTCAAATTGACTTAATTTTTCACTAATTAAGTTACAACCAATTGTTACAGAGCTGTGCTGAACCTGAGTTTTAGAAATGTGGTCTCTGAATGCTCTTATTAGCTGACCTACTATTCAAAACTTCACAGGAAATATTTATAAAGCATGGTTTTAGATAACAAAGAAGCATTTTTTCTTTATGCTTAAAAAAGGCTTCAGCATATTAGAAGACATTTTAAAGTAAATTTTAAATGGAAATAATCCTTACGCTACTGAGCTTCATGTTTGATTTCAAATAATAGTTTAAGAACAAATCAATCTTGCTCTTTAAAAAAAATCTATATAGTGTTGATTAGTGTATTGACTCATGAAAGAACATTAAAAATGCTGTTACTTAAAGGAGAAACATTAAAGTGATATTCCTAAACAAGATTTAGTTGAAAAGTGAACAGTTATTTCATTTGGTATGTGTTCTTTGCATCAGCATCTACCAAAGTGTTCCATTTGGTATCAGTCTGCAGGACGGTTTCCCTTGTCAGGAAGGGATGTTAAAGCCTGCTCTAGAAGATTCCAATTAGCAGATTCCAATTAGCATTAGCATAATCTTCCAAAAGGAAGGAAAGACTTTCAAGAGGGAGAACTATTAAGTTTGCAGGAGGTTTTGTAAGACACTCAAAAATATGCACCTATAGACAAGAAGGATAAATGGAATCAGTAGTGGATTTTCTACAAGATAAAATGTTTAAAAAAATGAAGTAGTTTAAGAAAAATAAATAAATGTCCATTTCTAGAAGCCACTCTGACTAAAACAGGCTGGGTTTTGGCTTGTGTGAGGAAGAACTGAAACAAGATGATTATAACAGCTGAAAACCAAGATTTTCAATGTTCTGCTATAATTATGGAGTTTGTTGCTTCATGTTTTGCTTACATTTAAAAAATTTTATTTTCATTGGGTGATGATAAAGCAACCTTTGTGACCCTCAAAACATATCTGCTTTACTCTGAAGTCAGTTTTACAACATTTGTACAGAAAGTAAAGATGAATGAGTCCATGACAGCTCCGAAGCTCTCATCGTTAATGTGCTTTGTGTTCAAATTGTTTGAATTTGTGAATCTCTCTACTCTTCCTGGAAACGCTGAGTGGACTGATTTATGACTGACAAGAGATGACTGAATGGGCTTCCTTTAAAGAAAACTTATCGGGCTTCCCTGGTGGCGCAGTGGTTGAGAATCTGCCTGCTACTGCAGGGGACACGGGTTCGAGCCCTGGTCTGGGAGGATCCCGCATGCCGCGGAGCAACTAGGCCCGTGAGCCACAACTACTGAGCCTGCGTGTCTGGAGCCGGTGCTCTGCAACAAGAGAGGCCACGATAGTGAGAGGCCCGTGCACCGCGATGAAGAGTGGCCCCCGCTCGCCACAACTAGAGAAAGCCCTCGCACAGAAACGAAGACCCAACACAGCAAAAATAAATAAAATAAATTAATAAACTCCTACCCCCAACATCTTCTTTAAAAAAAAAGAAAAGAAAACTATCAATATGGGGGAAAGGGGAGGGGTTATAACATAAAATAAACTTGGGAATATACAAAAGTATCTTGAAAAAGAGTGAAAGAATATTTGAAAAGAGATAAGAGGTAATGCATTGAGGCCCAAGAAGAAATTTCTGCAATTTAGTCTTGTAAGATATAAGGAAGTGTGTTAGGCAAGTTTACCCAATGCTTTTACACTTTCAAGGATCTTTTAATATTACCAAGAGGTTTTAAGAACCTTGACTATAAAAAGAGTTAGCAATCTTATTTACTATTTTGGTGATTATATTTGGTGATTACTATTTGGTGATTATTTTAGTAGATGGAAAAATGAGCAAGCAGGCTCTCACCAAACACTGAATCTCAGCCTCCAGAACTGTGAGAAATAAACTTCTTTTGTTCATAAACCACCAGCTTATGATATTTTTGTTATAGCAGCCCCAATGGACTAAGGCAGCCCTGACCTCATGTGGCTTAGAACATTTACTTTAGAAAAACTGCAATTGTAAATTCTGTCTCCGACCCTTTGAGATGTAAATCTTATCCCAGCCTCTGGACAGTTTTACAACTCAGGAATGTCTTTCTCAAGGACCTGGGAGCCGTCCCTTTAAAATATAGCCATTAAGAAAGATACCGCCCTTCTCTCTCATTCTCTGTGGGAAGGTAGAAGCCTAACTATAACCAATTAGAAAACACAGATGGCCTCTTGACATTGCTAACCTCTCCCCTGACTTGTCCTCCAGTACTTTTCCACCAGCTCACCCCAGTGTTTATAAATGCTCCTGCCTTTTGTCAAAGCAGAATTAAGGGGGCTTCCCTGGTGACGCAGTGGTTGAGAGTCCGCCTGCCGATGCAGGGGACACGGGTTCGTGCCCTGGTCCGGGAAGATCCCACATGCTGCGGAGCGGCTGGACCCGTGAGCCATGGCCGCTGAGCCTGTGCGTCCGGAGCCTGTGCTCCGCAACGGGAGAGGCAACAGCAGTGAGAGGCCCGCGTACCACACACACACAAAAAAGCAGAATTAAGGTTCATCTTTCTCTCCTATTGTAATAGTTTTGAAGAAAACTGTCCTTGCCTTTTTAATTTGTCTGTTGCGATTTTTTTCTTTGATAACATGGGCTGATTAACCTGGACTACTGGTGTGTGTTCTAAACGCCATCGTAAGTGTTATTTTGGTGGAGAGGCAGAAGGAGATTATACACAAAGTAGAGCAGGAGAAGGAATGGGACCACAGGTGCAGAGATTGGAGTGACACAGGCATAGTCAAGAAGGGCTGGCAGCAAACTGAATCTGGGGGAAGCAAGGAGGTATTCTCCCCCAGAGCATTCAGAGGTAGGGTGGTCCTACTGACACCTTGATTTTGTCCCTCTGGCCTCCAGAACTGTGAGAGAATTAACTTCTGTAGTTTTAAGCCACCAAGTATGGTAATTTGTTATAGCAACCCTAGGACATTAATAGAGTTGATCAGAAATCATCTGTGTTTAAATCTATCTTCTTAAAATTATAATAATTAAACTATTGTAAAAATGTTAATTCCATTCGAAACATTTTAGATGGAGACCACTCTTTAATTAAAGCAATGCCATAAGAGTACCATATGTTGGCAACTGTGCACTGTTTTCATAAGAAAAAGCAGTAGTAAATGAAAGCAATCATATTATTTTGTTTTAGTAGAAAATGTGAAGTATTTTTTTTCTAAGTACTATTGTTAAAATGATAGAACTAGGATAAGCCACTTAAGCACCTGTTTTTAAGGAAGATGCTGTTTAAATAGATTAATTCAGCCAGAGCCCTGGAGATACTAATGAAATTCACCAATTTAGGATAAACAGCTTCCGTATGGATTTTTGATAAGAAAACAGCTGCTTCTAGATAGAAGTAGTAGTAGCTAAAGTCTGAAGGCCATGAAATTTGTCTGTCCTGGAAGATATAATATGCAAGGAACAGATGGTTAGCATAAATAATTCAAAATCACTCTACAGTCACTTCTTTGGGTAAAAACAATGTGTTGAACTATGTTTACAAGGTTACTTGAAACTTTAAGCATACAAACAATTTCTATTTCCATTCCAAGCTTGCTTTCAACATGCAGTTTCAAAACAAAACACAAGTTTTAATCATTTAAGTGTTAGTCCTCTAAAATCAATACAGGCAGAGATATGACATGCATTATACAAGAGCATTATACGTGCAATCATATGTGCAATCACGATTAAATATATCTAGGTCTCCAATATAAATTTTGTTGAGGTTAAAATGATGTTCACTTACACCTCACATGTAGGTAAGTGAACATGTAAAACTAATAACAATGTTGATAACAATCAACAATGAATAAATGAAACTAACTTTTGCATAGCATTTTAGAGTTTATAAATATTTTTTCTAATCCTTCATCTAATTTTATTTAATTTTATATATAAAAATCTGAAATCATTCCATCAATTAAGAAAATAAAATACTAGCCCTATAATTTTATAATACTTTTTAAAGTTTTACATATCCCTTGTTAATTACTCTAATTTTTCTTTCTCTTCTTGAAAAGAGATTTAAAAATTGACAAATTTCTTTCCTTTTACTTCAAATTTTCCTACATATTATATTGATGAAGAATTCCTTTTTTCCTGCCTCATGGAAGGATATATATCTTTGCCTGTATTTACCCATGGCCACGAGCCTTTATAACATGATTCATAATCCCCTTTCTTTGGTTAGTTAATATTTCCTTTTCACTGTTTCATTCTCTTTGGTGTGAATATGGGTCTTGTGACTTTTCTAATCAAACATTTACCAGACTCTGTATTTTCCTCAGTCCTCCACTGCAAGTTTCTTCCTCTTCTCATAATCAAATTTCTTGAAAAAAAAAATGTATTTGTTGTTTCTACTTTCTTTCCACTCAATTATTCTTAAGCTCATGTTCAGCTACACAACACTAATACCTATGTATTTGGCATATGTTCTCAGTCCAAAACATTTCATGTCAAGTAACTATTGTTGACAGTGGCCAAGAAGATGTCAGCGTGAGTTTTCTGCTCTAGATCCTATGGAGGCTTTCAAATCTCCTCTGGCAACTTCCGTGTTACCATTCCCTAACCAAGATTATAAGTGTTACAGTTTCTAACCCTATAAAGCAGACATCGCCATCAGTCACTAATATATTATTCTGACCCTGGCTTCCAAGTTTCAGTCATGCTTCCCTGAATAGTAGATTCTGTGCCTTGAAAACCACTACAATTCTGCCCACCTACCAATAAGTACCCTGTCCTCTGAAGTCAGCCTTCCATCATTAGTCAGGTATGATGCCAAATGTGGCATATAGATTTAGCCTTCTTATGTGCTATAAATCAAATAGTCAAATTGCTTGCCTAACACCAGATAGCTATTCAGCTACTGTGAGATTTAGTAATTTTCTGGATATTTTATATGAGCTTTGATAGGGCCTTGAAACTCTTGTGTACATCTTTCCTCCCAAAATGTTTAAACATGTATTTGTATTCCATAGTCAACAGTTAGAATAACAGCTTCCTGAACCACAAATTCAACAGAGAAGCACACATCTAGGTATTGATATTGAACTATTAAAAGGAAGCTATGGATAAACATAATTAGGGACTTAGGTACTTCAGCTGTTACTGCTTTCTGTACCCACAGTGGTTGGCAACATTTAATAGTAGTTCATTGTTCATTTGTATATTTCTTTTCTAACACTTAGGAGAATTTTCAGGAAAATGTTTATACTTTGTATTTCAAAATCAATAATTAAATTTAAGCCATCAGTCTTCCTAGGGCAATGCTTAACTCATTGAAAGAAGCCATCCCATGAACGGAGTCTAACTAACTGCTGGGAAAGTGTCAAGGATGCTCTTCACTGTACAATTTCTCTTTCAAACAAACACAAGCAGTGTCAGGCCTAGAATAGGCCCATTGTTATAATCAACAGAACAATAAATTGTATGTTAGCAAACAGGCATCTCGTTGCCCCTGTTATATATCCATCTTCTTCTCTCTTATTCCATTATCCCTGGGGGTACAATGAAATGAAGAATAATCCTGAAATGGTACCTTATTCACCACAAAGGCTGAGCCTGAAGAAGAGGAAGACATGCCCCAGGCCTGGTAAACCAGAACATTTCACCCCAACTGCATCCCCTTTGACTGTAGTGATTAGTTCAGAGTCATGCACATAGTACACATCAGAGCTACGAGGCCCCCATCCATTGCTTTTTTTGCAACACTGGGAAAAAATATTCTTTCTCTCTTAGGCTAACCTGGCAGGATAAAATTCTAATGATGCTGATCGTTACCTTTGTCACAAATTTGAAGAAAACTGGACAAGATGAAAGTCATAACAAAGAAAAGAAGATACAATAGTTAAAGAGACAGATTCCTGATGACTGCAATCTGCTCTTCTGCTCTAGGCTCATTCTGCCTAAAATGAAAATCTGGCCATAGTCCTTCCCTTTAAAAAAAAAAAAAGACTTCATTTAAGTATAAATGAAATATTTTTAATATTAAAAATAAACTTTCATCATGTGACAAATAACTAAATTGCCAACCTCATTTCTACCCTTTTCCCCTCTATTTTATAACCTGGCGGTCCCTGACCATGACAGGCTCTTCCCTGGCTAAGGCCTACTTATCCTTCTAGGTTTAACTGAAGTGTTCACTTCCCCAGAAGCTCTTCCTCACTGCTTCTCATCAACACACCAAGCTTTATTTTTCTTCTTTGCACCAACACCACCCCAGGGCATACCTGTGTCCTATTTATATTGGTATCAGATGTTAAAATCTCTCTTCCCAGACAGATTGTGAGTTCCATAAGGACACAGTCTCCATCATTTTACATCTCTTCTGCCTATTCCTCAGTAAAGCTACTGTTTGTGATCATGGCAAATTCTTTCGGTGCCTTCTGCCTGGTTCCAAACACTACTTTTTCATCTTGAGATAGATTTTGACTTGTAATGAATTTAGAATTGGACTGGAAAGAATAGGCAGAACATGACCTCAGGCATCCTGGGGTTCACATTTTAGTCCCAACCCGAGAGAGGGCATAATACACAAGTCAGGAACAAGTGTTGAATCACCTCCCAAGGCATTTAGACTTTCAGGAAACATTTACTTCTATGTATGGGTCTTAGCAAAGTAGATATGTCAGCTGAGACATTGACATAACTCCCAAACCTAAATATCTACAAATTTTCATCATTTAGTCATCCGACGATGGAAGAAAAGGGTGATTTACTGTGAGGGCAGTTTGCCCAGCAAACAGCATCACTTATAAAATGCATTAACAGATCCACTATACTTAGGTATTATAATGGTAAATGTGGCAGCTGCAATTTTTACAAGTCATCTTCCTATGGGCTTAATGATTCCTGAGAAATATGTCACTGTATTGACTTGTATTCACTCTTCTTCGATTTTGTACCAGGATCGTCTCTGTAAAATTCCATTACTCAAATTTATGTATCATTCTCTCTCACTAAGAGTATTATTAGACATGCCTAGACTTTATTGTGGATGTGAGATGAAGTTCTAACTCCCATTTTATACATGGATATAATACTTTTAAATGAAGTACAATTCAATACAGGAAGTATATGTTTATTCAAGAATTATTTTTTTAAAAAATACCTGTGTTTGTTTCTCCAAAAGAATATGGGTGGAATTACAATGCAGAGAGAACAAAGAACATTTTTAAAAGACATGCATTACAAATGTATTCTCTTTTAAAAAAGATCTATTTATTAAAGTTTCAACTAACTGGATTCCTCTGCAGCTCCTCACCCTCCTGGGAAGGATTTTCACATCCTAGAATGTTATCATCAAAGCTAGCTTAGAATTTTAAAATGCTGAGAAATTCAAGCATTGTTTTAAAGATTGTTGAACAGATGTAGTTTCTCCTAAGAGACTTTCTTGATGGTAAATACTTTGTATTTCATCTAAAAACTTCAAAATATAAGTATCCATTTTAGCAGAAAGACATCAGGAAAGAAAAAAAATTATCAAGGATGGAAACTAAGGACATGTTGGCACTTATCTGTGGCTTCTCTTACTGCACAATTAAATACATTTTAAACTGAAAGATCAGTTTTTATTTAAAAAATTTTTAAATTTTTATTTTAAAGATCAGTGAATATTTTTCACAGAAATAAGAACACCCAATCAGAAGTAGCATAATATATTGAAAATTGGCATGTATAATGTATACTTGGGTTTGAGGGCAATTAAATACAATCTCTAATTACATTATATAGTTGTAGTCCTTTTCTAAAAAAATTAAAATGTTAAATTCTTGGGTATACAGATGTCATTTCAGACCGGGCATTAATTTTCAATAAAATTTGAATTAATTAAATTGATATTGAATAAAAGCTAATTGAATTTTGCCTTGATAAAATAGACCCCAACAAGACTTGAACAGTCCGGACAAACTTTCTAGATAAGTAAGATTCCAGCTGAGTATCATAATACAGAAATTTGAAGCCACATAATAGTAATAAGAAATGTTTAGCCTGTAAAAAGAAGACTCTATGGTAATAAATTATTTCACTTCAATACTTTTAAAAAGTAACACTATCTAAAATTTTAAGTGGCTGCCATTGGAGAGCAAAAGTGATCTGGTCACCTTAGGAAGATCACTCATCAATGTTCAGAGTATTATATAAGTGGAATTCAAATATTGGATGGGTAGGACATATTATTTGATTTCTAATATATTCATCCAACTTCAGATTGTGATGCTATGAGGTGATTTCAGAGCCTGTCTGCCAAATAACCCAAAATACCATCTATCTCATAGCTTGGGTTTTCCCTTGCATTAATTTATACAATATACATTCTCAATACTTAAAGATTTATTTAGAACAACAAGTAACCTCCCTTAAGAATGAAAATAACTGTCACTTGTTGGACATTAGCATGGATTAGTTCAAGCTAGTTGTTTTCCTTCTTAAACACTGACATAGTTCAATCTGGTGAATCCACGTTTTTCATAGGAAGTGTGATAAGACTTTGTGACTATTTCCCCATAGTTGGTAACTTTTTTGTGATGTCCTTCCCTGTGGATGAATAATACATCCCTACCCTATTAAATTCAGGATTGGTCATATAACTTCCTTTGGCCAGTAAAATGTGAATCTACATGATGTATGCCACTTCTGAGCAGAAGCTTTAGAAGCCAACGTGCCGTTAATCTCTGTCTCTTCTCTGCCTGCGATGACTATGACTGTTCAAGTGAGAAACTATTCTGTCAGCCTGGGTCTCTGATGAGTAAGGAGCAGAGGGCAGCTGACTTGCAGTACACACGCAGGGCAAAGGCTAAATCAATGTATGCAGTTGTAGAGCTCTAAGCTTCTAGGTCATTTGTTACCTTGTCCGTTCTGGCTAACATGAACAACTGGAGTTGGTAAAAGACTATTCTGAGCATTATGCATTTTCAGAAGCAGACTATGTCCCTGGCTGGGGAGAAAAAATGATGGGGTCAAAGTTGGGGTATGGTTACATATGAACCTAAGGAAAGCCATTTAAAAAAGCCAGTGTAAGCTTATTATAATTCTAAATATGTTTAGGGCCAGGCCTACAGCCAAGAAAAGGATACATCCTTTCCCTCCAACTTCTATACGTTGAGCTTCATGACATTTTGCTTCCAAACCCAGAGCAAAGGTTAATACTATAGTGACACCATGTATTTCTATTATAAGTTACATAAGCCTTAAGGACTTAAAGTGGGAATGAAATGCTAAGATGGTATTTTCTTGTATGAAAACTTTAAGACAAACTATAATTAGATAATCACCCCGTGAGGAAAAAGAAGATAGGGAAAAACATTAGGCTAGAAAGATATCCTAATGTGCTTCGGTGGATAAGTTTACCCATTGCCTAGAGCAAGACTATCCATAGCCTAAAATAATCTTTCAAGTGAGCAAGTTTTGATTTACAGCTAAATTAAGGCTCACTGCTTTTCTCCATGAGTTATATGTAGAAACACAGAAATCATGGAATGTTATTTTATGTATACTGAGATTGAAGTGTAAAAGGGAGATGAAAATTACTAAAATCAATATGGAACTCTTCACAAATTCCAGGGAAACCCTAGTATGGCTTATGACAGGGTTCTGGTATTTTCCCTGTTCTGCTCAAACAAACAAACTGCCAATGATTAATAAGAAATCATAAAAGACAATTTTAGTCCATGATGTAATCAGAATCCAAAAAGAGCTCAAGGAGTGCAACAATGGCAGAAATATCCAAACGAAGTTAAATCCAGCATTTACTTCCAAAAAGTGTGTGTGTGTGTGTATGTGTGTGTGAGAGAGAGACAGAGAGAGAGAGAGAGAAGGAGAGAGAGAAAGAGAGGGGATCTGACTGGCCAGCAGGTTATGCAAAACATACTTAGAAAATTTTGCTCACAAGTCAATGTGTATGAACAGTATGACAAAACTGCCAAAAAATTAATGGATTCTTAGTCTGCATTTATGTCTGGAATAAAGGAGGTAATTATTTTATTTTATTTTACACTAATAAAACCACATTTACAGAACTGTGTTCTATTCAGTTCTGAATTCCACTGACAAACCACAATTACCCCTGAAGGATTATAAGAATGGTTAATGGTTTATAAATAAAGGATAATCTAAGAGAGTGGGAATACTAAATTTGCTAGTACAAATACATGGCAGATGTGACAGTTTGCAAACACCTGAAGGCTGCCCTGTGGAAGAGGGAGTAGACGTTTGCACTAGTACAGAGAAGGAGACTAAGGCTACTGGACAGAAGTTAAAGTTACATATATTTTAGCACACAGCAACATCATGCTATTTTTACAGAAAAGTGAGGAATAAATAAAATTTTAAAATAAATGAGTCATCTTATAATTAGAGCCATTCAAACTCATACTCCTCAGCTTCATGATATACTAAACTTCCCAAATCTAGAACTTGAAGTTAAATAATCAACACTAAACTGTATGAAGCGAGGATTCTTCATCAGGGAGGTTTGACAAGCTGGTCACTAAAGAATCCATTAGTTTTAAAAGGTTGAGGCACGTCTCTACGCTTCAGTGGTGTTTGGGGAAATTTATCTTGTTATTCTATGTGTGTTATCTTGCATAGCCAGTGCGACACATTTGGTCAACCTTCCTGGGATGATGCTTGTTCAGAGTTCACACAACACAGCTACCTGACAATCTGACATAACACCACACACTTGTTTTGCTGCCAATTAACTTCAAGATCTTTCCACTAACACTTTGTCAACTCCTTAAATGCAGTGCTGACTCTTGCCAATGGAAGGGTGATTTCTTCTTCACAGCTAGCTGTTAAGAGATTATACTAGCAAGATAACAAAAATTAAATGAGACTCTCAGTGACAGGCCATTTAGCTGCATAGCAGATGCTATGTGCACGCTATAGGTATCACTATAAAAGAATGGAGGAGGTTGAAGGGACATTGGTTAAATCAAAGGTAATATATCTTTTACAAACAGCTTTAATAATTGTTATGAGTCATCTGGCTATGCTCCACAAAATGTGCAGTTATCAATGTACACAGAATCTTGAATTATCATAATAGTAATGAAAAAATATTTTTTTTATAAAAAGTCAGAGATACAGAAATACTATTGTTAGTATCACAGCCTAGATTACTGTATTTAAAATTAGAATCTTGCTGAAATATAGCTAGCAAATATTAACAGTGAGTGAAGGTGTCCTGTATGGAGTTCAACTCACTCTAAATAAAAATATTATGTTTGGGCTCTAGAGCCTTCTATCATTCCCTAATGAAAAAAGAAAATGATGATGTATATAATTCACTGTCAGCAGTTAGAAGAATTTAAGACATACAGAATTAGTTATCAATATCATATTTCATATACATTTACAAAACTCACAATGACAATGTCACTTCATGTGTCTACATTTATTCATTGCCTACATGTGTATTCAACTTTGATCACAAGGGCCTTATTGCAACCTCTAGGTCATAGCAAGCCACTCCCTAAGTTAACATAAGCTATGACATATGGGTGAGGAATTTCCTTATGTAATAATAGCACTTGTTCATGAAAGAGCTTGGTATGCAGTACAAGAACCATGCACTTTTGTCTGAGCTTGATTTCCTTTTGCGTGTGTGCGCGGCATGTGGGATCTTAGTTCTCTGACCAAGGCTCGAACCCAGGCACCCTGCAATGGAAGCTCGGAGTACTAATGACTGCACTGCCAGGGAATTCCCTGAACTTGAATTTTTGATTTACCACAAATTAGATATGTTGGACAAGTAACTTAACATGTGTTAGACCTGGCTTTCTTATCTGTAAAATAAAAACAAAATACAGTCATCATATTAGTACTCTGTAGGATTACTTTAAATAATAAAGGGCATAAGGTCTAAACTGCGTCTAAGTGGTCCATATACTTTCTATTAAACCCATTAAATAATGAACTTGGAAAATATAGGAAATATTTACCATGATTTCTTAGAGAAAGTGGTCAAACTAAATGTCTCATAATGCTCCATTTTAATTACATAAATAAATCATAACACCAGGCTCTAAATTTCTTTCATCTTCAGTGAATTAGAAAGTGTAGTCTTCTCATATGCAAGTCAGCAGAGGCTAACTTTTCCCAGCATAACAAACATTGCCAGGCTATTGCTAGGTTTCAACAACAAAGGCTTATTTCTTGCTCATATGATACATCCACCTTGGAGTGGGTGGGGCTCTACTGCCCACTGTCCTATTTCAGTGACACAAGCTGCCAGAGTCTTCACCATTTGGATCATCGTCAACTGCTCTGGCTGAAGAAGCAAACCTAAGAAATTGTGCCTGGTTCTCAAAGGCTTCCTCTAAGAAAGGAATGACAAGGATTGTTTCCTCTCATATTTCCTTTATTTCAGGTCGCATGGCATATCTAAGGATGCTGCAAGGTCAATTTTCTCATGTGCCCATAAGGATGAGAATCAACTATATTTTCTGAAGAGCATAACTGACAACTTTATATTCTATATCAATGTCATTAGGCAACCTGGAAATGTTGCTATATGCTTTAAATATCTAATTTTAAAGATTTTATGACTAAGTAAAATTTTCACAGGTTTTACCTTGACTTTGTGTTAATTTCTAATGCTCTATAAGTAGATTATCTGCATGAATCCAAAAGTCCAGGTTAAAATTCATATATTGTTGTCTTCATTTATCAGTGAAATAACTAACAAAGCAGTTCATGCAAAAGACAGCAAAATTAACTAACTCTGCACCCATATAAAGAGTTCACTCATTTTCTTTAGCGAAATGATTAAATTTCATAATAAATAGGACATTCTCTGAAAATGAATGAGTAGAACTACTTGTTAGTTTGCCATAAGGGGATACTGTCGAAAATGTAAATGTATACAACAATGGAATATTTAACACACAAAGTACTGAGTATACTACATTAGAAGATTTTAACAAAATTTATGAGACCAGTGTGAGGTAATTGTAGAAGGTATGAACACACTGAGTGTTGATAGCCTTTGTCATAGCTTCCTAGAATTTGGTTGAAATAAATAACTATTTTTATCAAAATGACCCAGAAGTCATTAGAAAAGTCATTACACAGATTCTTATAAAACTGAGCATATAGTAGCAAGTAAAAATTCTCTGAATACTCAGTATTATTTATTAATCTCTCTTCATCATAGTCTGTATTTATATGAGAAAACAAACACTTAATGAAGTCACCATTTATTTTGTTTTTATGATGCTGAATCAAAGCCTTGAATGATTTGTTTCAGACTAAACTGGACAGGTGACCAAATTATGAGTTCTAATAAATATACAGACTATGATAGCTTTAGAACAAACACATACATATATTGAGAGATAATTCTTCATAACAAATACATTTAAACTGATAGAAAAAGCATTATATTTTTGTGTTCTGATGTTTCTATATAATCTATCGTGTTGTTGGGAGGAGAAATACATGGCAATTGCTCATGCTATTATTCAGATTTGAGTGATAGAAAAGAAGACCCAAAAAAAAAGAAAAATAAAGCCCTCAAAATGCTTTGGTAAAAAAAAAACAATATAACATAGAGGTAAGGTATTTTTGTTTCTTAGAATTTTTTTAGAATATGCTTACTGAAAAGATGAATGGTGTTATACTTATTGTGACATTCTAAGAGGTGGTGAATGAGGTAGGTTGAACCAAAACCTCGGCAATGTTTGGCCAAACATTTATTTTGTTATCTCATTCATCAATCAATCAATATATATTGTGATATATAATGTGTCTACTAAATATGGCACACTTTACTAGTTTCTGTGCAATGATAAAAAGACATATGATGTTCTCTGCCCTCAGGAAACATCAAACTTTTTTTAGATAGTTGGGATGATGGCACTGATCTAGGTACGGAAATACATCAGGCAAACTGGAACAGGTAGAAGGCATTTGGCAGAAGGCCTTTTGGGATCTAAATCAGGAGTCATTACATAAAGCACCTGCTTGGCATTCTACAACCATCTTATTTCAGATGATGTTAAAAAATTAATTAAAGTACAAAATAAAATTTGGTTATGGCAAAGGTGATATTCCTAATATATTAAATATGACACAGCCAGGCATTGATGAATCAGAGTGGAAACAGTGAACACTCAGAACAAACAGCAGTGAAAACCAAGATGGTTCTGCTATATCAGTCTTGAAGCAGACTACTGTCTCTGGTGCTGAGGATATCTATAAATCACAGTAGAGCCAATGAACAGATTAACACAATAAACTCAAACATATTCTATACTGCGAGACTCACAATTGAGACTTGATATTATAAAAAGCTTATTTTCTTGACCTTACTCTTATATTCCAATTACCAAATGGTAGAAAATTACTGTGTGATAAGTATAAGCATATGACGGCCAAAAAGCTTTACTCATGAGAAGGCACTATTATGTGATAGCTAATTCAGAATTAGAATTTTATACCTACTTCCTCTAATCTAAATAAAGTAACTGAATGACAAATGAGGTAGCTGAAGTTTTAAGAGGTTAAGTGATCAAAAAGCTTGTTACTGATAAAGCTTGTTTATCAGGTGTTCCCCAATTTAGTTTGGACACAATTATGGGGACAGTGGGTTGACTGTGTCAAAGTTCATTTAACAATATATATATATCGCCTTTCCCTGCTAATATATAAGACTGTAGAACTTCAGATAGCAAGAGCAAAACATATATTTCCATCTAAGATGAGAATATGATATTTTTAGTTGCTGTTTTAGTTGCTGAAAAGCCAACTGTGCCTGACATTATGTCTATTCACAAATATTCTGGATCTTCTTCTAGGCATATGGTAAAATGGCATTTCTCTGTTCTTTTTGAAATTAGGCTTGGCCATGAACTGTGATCATAAGTAATGGGAGCTGCTTTTCAGCAGTTCTTATAAGAGCCAGTGACAATTTACAGCACTTTTTCCATGGCCTCCATGACCAAACCACTTCAGATGGTGACACTTCCTTCAGCCTGAATCCAGCCGTGAGGGCAATGCAGTGCAAAGACTCCAGCTAACCTGTGTGGACATGTAGACGAGTAAGAAATGAACTTTGTTTTTATATGAGATTTTAGGGGTGTTTATTACTATTGTCGTGTTACCAAGCTGATCTTGACTTATACAGAAATGGAAGCCAAAATGGAGGCGACAACCTGTGCCGAAGAAAGCAAAAGCGTAAATTTGTGACACCGACGTAGTGGATCATGGCTGTGTGTCACTTTATCAGAGGCTGGAATGATGACCATCACATTAACCAGTGGGGAAACAGCTGGTAGAAAGGCTGCCTGTGGTAACTGGGGATGAAGATCACGTACCCAGTAAACTCACAGTGCCAGGGACGATGCCAGAAAACAGAATGTTAGTTCTGATGAAAATGACTGTTTCTGGCAAGGTATGGCAAGATAGTACCCTCTGTCACAGTGACACATTGCTCCAGATGGAGGCTGCACTGTTAGCCCAAGTCCTGGAGGGAGCAGACGTCGAGAGGACTCCATAGCTGACTCGCCATGGACAAGTGGTGTGAGAAAAAAATAAACTGTAATGTCATACTCCAAAGGGAATTTTTGATTGTGCCTTTTTTAGCTAATTACCTAGATTGTGTGTCTGATACACTGCATGAAATTTAGAAGAGAATTAGTGAGTTTGAAAGCAAAAATAAAAGGGAATAAATAGCAAAACAATGAATCAGGTAGAGTTGAGGCAACTGCTTCTCAACCCCTAATATTAAGAGATAATTTATTTAGTTACAGTGGTCAAGTAAAAGTCAGTCTCATAACATGGATCAAATCTGGTGTGTGGCCTCCATGTTTCTTGTCAAGACCACAGAATAGGTTAACTTGTTTTAGGGAGTATGTCCAACAAAATGTGTAGGACCCAGTAAATACTCTCACTGGACAAGGCACAGATAAAGGAGTTTAACACAATCCAATGATTCAAATGAGAGAGGGAGGAAGGGAAATAGGGTGAAAAAGAAAAGAAAAAGAGCAAATTTGGAAAACAGATCTAGGGAAAACTGGGTGTGGCTGTTGTGTAATAGGGAAGAATAAATCTGACTCTATACTGGATCTGTTTCTTTCACTTTAACCTTTGTATTCTATTGCTTTTGCTACAAGTTAAGAATGTTACCTAGAGCCTAAAATATACAGGAGCCATTCTTAAGGTTCTGACCTTCAAAGGTATAACAGTTTTCCATTCATATAGAGATTAAAAGTTGCAAAACAGAGAATAATATTTGTCTTATCCAAGGTTTACAGGAACATTGTGACCTGGCCTACGTAGACAGCTGCAAGAACAAAGGATTCTGATACCAAGAAGTTTGCGGCAACCAACTACACCCCTTCCCCTTTCAGTATAAAAGAAGCCTGAATTCTAACTCTGGTAAGATGGTTCTTTGGGACACTATTCCACTGTCTTCTTGCTCTGCTGGCTTTCCAAATAAAGTCGCTATTCCTTTTGCCCTAACAACTCATTTCTTGATTTACTGGCTTGTTGTGCAACGAGCAATATGAGCTTGGACTCAGTAATAACTGGTCCATGGAACTGACTGAGCTCAAATGGATAAAAGATCAGTAAACTTATACATGAGTTGTAATGCGAAAGAAACTATGACTGAGGGCCAAAAAGCATGTGAAATTTAAGATTAAAATCACCTTTGATTCCCAATGTTTTCCACTTTGCATTGCTCAAACATCTCCTGTGGTTGCAAGATGGTTCTCTAAAGCTCTTCTGACTATGTTATTTTTTCATATCTAAGAAGAAAAATGTAGAGCACTTCCTATAGCTATTGTGGAAAAAGAGAGAATCTTTTGTCTCTCTGAGATACTCCTAGGAAATATATATCTGGGTCTCATTGACCCAATTTTTCAGGTATCTTGAACTGATCTTTGTAGCTGGGGGAATGGATTCTTGTGATCTGCTTGCATTAATCAGAGAGCAATTCTGGATCTCAGTATGAGCTGAATCTCATAAACTGTGCAATACTAAGAATGGGAGTGCGAGTTCCTCAAAGAAAAATCAGGATGTTTTAGTGTAAAGGAAAGAGATAGAACACTGAGAGGAAACAGTAGGCTTTTATTAAAGTTATAACATGTAAAGTGGACTGTTAGCTAAACTTCAAATGTTTTATTTAGATATACTTATTTTCCCTGGAAAATATCCTTTTCCCATAAACTGGTAGTTAAATATCATCTGAGGGAGAAACTGTTCTCGTGAAAGAAAATTAAGAATAGTCTACATAAAAATAACAAGAAGAAATACATTATTTTTTTTAAAGTTTGTAAGTTTAAAACTTACAAAAGTTAAGTATAAAAGTTAACCCAACTTTTATACTACATTTTGCCATTACAGCATTAGAAAGTTTATCCATTTTCAGATGAAGTGTCAAATGGACAGTATTCTCTAAAAGTAACACCTAGACAATTTCATTACCAGGTGGCCTCCAGCTGCCATTCTTGGTTCATTAAATGAGTATCCTTACATTTAATAGGATATGATCCTGATAAAGATCTATGTGGATAGCATACAATACACCTTAGATTTCCTATACACCAGTGATAACACCATTTTGCTAAAGAGTAAAGAAGTCATGTCAAAAATTTCTAAAAGATTTATGTTCTCTGTAAACCAAGCTCTTTATTTTTTTCTTAAGAATATATATTACTTGTATCATCATATTACATAGTTACAGCTTAAATAATTAAGTTTCTTATTTATCCCCAAAAGAATTGAGGATAATTCAGAATATTATATAGGAAAAATACCACATTGCTATCTATTTAGTGGTTTTAAAAATTTTTTCTGGCAATTTTGTTAAATGGTTTCATAATCCGAATTAAAATTGTGGTTTTAATCATTTAGATGCATCAGTAAAACTGTAAGGACTTCCAGTTTTTTCATTAGGTTCGAATCCTTGATCCAGATCTGGGTAGAAGTAGTCCCTAAGTAATTGGTAACAAAATTTTTCTTTTTATCTAATTAAATATAACATATAAACAAGTTTTTGTTCGGCACTGCTACTGTGAGGGTGCATGTGAGTTCCTTTTTTTCTTTTTTCTGTCTCTATTTTTCTCTATATCTTTCCCTGAATTTTTATCCTATATCCTCTCTTTCACTTTAATCAATGGTATATATATGCCATCATTATTTCTTATTAAACAACATTCATTTGTTTCTGAAAATATAAAGGTAGAGAATGGATAGATTTGTTTAAAATATAGTTCTCTCAACCAATACTTCTCTCAGATGGCAAGATATGAAAAGAGAAATGCATTCTATTTTGGAATTTTCTGACATTTTTATTTGCAGGGTGTGAAAGGTGTATTTTCCAGGACTTTTTTTACAGAACAAAATGAATCATATATAATCAAATTAAAAAATAGCTTAGCATTATATGCTAATCTGATCTACTGTTTGACTTTTACTCTTGGTGATAATAGAAAACAAATACAACAGAAAGATATTTACAAACAAGTTATCCTGACCCAATAAAATTCGCAATATATTTTGTTTCATTTTATGTTGTGACTGGCATTCTCATTCTGTATGGTTACTCTGTGCATTCTAATTTATATACTTCCACACGTATGTTGTAATTTGTGTTTAAGGAAGAATTTCCTAAATGCCGATGCATTATTCTATTTTGATAAAATAACAGATACAAACTTATTTTTTCCTCAGCTTCAATAAATATAACCTTCAGATACATTATTTGCATTTTAAATGAAAATTAAAATTTTTAAAAAATCAAGTTAATTTGAATTAAATGTTTGAAAGTAACCTAAGTTGCCAGCGCAATTTGTATTGTCTGTCTAGAATACACCTGGATTTGAATTTTAGGCTTGTAGATAAAAATACACAAATAACTATGTATTTTACCTAAAATTCAAGGAAATCTCTAAAGAGTTTGCTTGCACCCAGTGTCACTGCTTTCCCAATCACCAGGAAAATGAAATAAGCTGGTGCATTTCCTTACTATCAAGGTACTGAGAATATAGTCAATCAACTTAAAGGTGTCTGCGGGTGGTGGTAACAATTTAGAAATCTTTTCCCAGTGCAATCTCTGCCTCATTACTTTTTGTATTTTGTTTAACTCTGTGGGGCAAAAAAAGTTTTATTTCTCAAAAACAAAAGCTCTTCTTAAAACTATCAGGCATGCTCATGCACAGGTTTCACTACTTTTGAAAGTAGTCCAGTAAAAATAGAATGTGTTAATCAGTCGTTTAGTTCCAAGAGTGAATAAGTGAATACGGTTTTGCTAAAGAGCTAATGTACTAAAAAAAATTTTCAGTTCATTCTTTAACTATCTACACATTGAAATTGATAAAAGAATACCCTCAATATTATCTAGGATGGGTCATAAAATTTACAGCAAAGTAGGGCCACTCCTCCAGTTAAATATGAATCAGCTAAATACACTGGATACCAATTGGAACAAATAATTAAATATAAACATTTTCAGTCTTAGAGACAGTTTCAGAGATATCATGTAAAAAAACAGATTTGTCCTGTAAATCATTGTTGTCCTAACATTAACACAACTGAACTGGTATGGTAAGAGTCTGGTTTTTAAACCTAAGATGGCAACCCAAATATGAGTTAAGATTAAAATGTCTGATTTTATTAATAGTACTAGCTTTTAAGTAGTAGTTCAAAACCTCTGGACATTGAATATTTCTGACTAATTTTTGACCAATTTACTATAAATTTAGGCATACAATATGTAGCAAACTTTAAAAATATTGATTCATTCAATTTTTCTGAGATTATGTTCTTCAGATTATTTAGATGTCAAAATTCTTGTTATTTTTAAATTTTTAATTAAATTATGATATAAATACAGTAAAATGCACATAAGTATAAACCCAGAGAATTTTCAGAAACCCAACATATTACAGTAGCCAGCCTATGGAGCAAGGAATCTTGAGTTTTTAACACCAAATGAGACACCCAGACCCTTATCCATCACATCAGCCCTTGCCTCAGCAAAGGCACCATATTCCTGATTTGGAATAGCACAGCTCAACTTTGCCCGTTTTTATACTTAATATAAATGGAATCACTTAATATATATATATATATATATATACACACACACACACACACACACATATATATACACCGTATAGTATGTATACACACTATATATAAATATATATAGTATAGTATATATATACACTATATATAAATATATATATTTCAATATGGTTTCTTTTGTCCAATTTGATGTTTGAGAAATTTATTCTTATCATTCTGGATGGATAGTTCATTCCCTTTGCTTTATAGAATTCCATTGTGTAAATAGACCACAATTTTTTACTCTATCTTTGTGGACGAGAATTTGGTAGTTTCCACTTTTAGAGTGTTAAGAATAATGCTACTGTGAACATTCTTGTACATTTTTGTATATTTGTTGTTGCAAATATGCAAATATTTCTTTTGGGCTTCTATCTAGGAACGAAATTGCTGGGTCATAGGATATGACACATTTGCCTTTGGTAAATGTTGCCAAATATTTTTTCCAAAGAGAAAAAATATTAATTACACACACCCACCGTTATTATGTGAGAGTTCCAGTTGTTTTAAGTTTTCACTTATTTTCTCTGTCTCTCCTTCCTTCCCTCCCTCTCTCCTCTCCTTCTTTCCTTTTCTTGTTTTTTTTTTGTTTGTTTGTTTTTTTGTAATTTTAGCCACTCTGGTAGATGTGTAGTGATATCATATGACAGCTTTATGGTTTTATTTACCTTTTTCTGATGACTAATGCCATTGAACACTTTGTCATATGATTCTTATCATTTGAAGTTCCTCTTTTGCAAGGTGTTGAAATAGTTTGACCATTTCTTTATTGCTTTGTCTGTATTTTTCTTATTGATTAGAAGGAGTTCTGTATATATTCTCCATAGGAGTTCTTTGGTTGACAAATGTATTGCAAATATATTCTAATGGTGTCTTTTGATTATAGAAGTTTTAAATTTTGTTGTATTCAAATTTATTTTTTTGTCTTTTACATTTAGTATTGGAAATTCTGTTCGTAACATTTTTGCTTATTCAGGAAGATCTTCTCCTATGCTTTCCTCTCAAGCTTTTATATTTCTTTCTATCTTTTCGTATTTAGATCAGCAATGAATCTGGGATTGAATTTTCTGGTGTGATGAGCAAAGATTCATTTTCTTTATGCATAGACGTCCAAATGACCCAGTATTATGGAAAATACTGTTTTTTTCCTTTGCACTGCAGGGTCACCTTAAACGTAAATCAGAAGGCCATATATATGTAAATCTTTTTCTGGACACTCTTCTCTTCCATTGGTCAGTATGTCTATTCTTAATTTCCCACAATTTACAAGCTTTAAGTATCTAATAGTCTCCCAGATTCATTCTACTTAAGATTGTCTTGGCGATACTAAGTCTACTGTATTTCTATATAAACTCTAGAATCAGCTTGCCAATTTCTGGCATGGGGGGAGAATTATAAGACGTTTTATTAGAAATGTGTTGAATAGATTATTTTGGGAAGACTTGACATCTTTACATTTTGAGTCTTTTGATCCAAGAACATGATATGGTCCTCTACTTAGGTCTTCCATTTTTTTCCTCAGATATATTTTGTCTTTTTCAGTGTGTATATTTTTACATCTCTAAAAAGTGCTGTTTTGTTAGATTTATTTCAAGATATCTGATATTTTTGTGTTACTCTTGTAAATGGTATCACCTTTAACAATTTCATTTTAAATTTGTGGTATATGGCTGTACAAATTACTTTGTATGATCTTTTATGCTGTGAACTTGCTAAATTCACTTATTTATTCAAAATAGTTTATCTTTTGAATTTTCTATGTACAAAATCATATTATATTTGAATATGATAATTTTATTCTTCCTTTCCAATACTTATGCCTTTATTCCTTTTTTTCTTGCCTAACTACACTAACTAGAACTTTGTGTACATTTTTCAATAGAAGTGGTGAGAATGGACATTGGTATCTCATTCCTGCTCTAGGGGGGAAACTGTTCAAATCTTCACCATTATACATGAAGTTTTTGTAGAAATTGTTAAAATATGAGGGTTCCAGAATTCCAAATTTGTTCAAAGATTTTTTTAAAAATCATGAATAAGTGTTTTTTTTCCCTGAATTTTGTGAAATGTTCACATGATCCTATTCTATTTCTTGTTTGTGATGAAATCTGATAGATATTTTGAAACAAATTAATCTTGAATCTTGAATAAATCTTCCCTGATATTCAATTTGTTTGTTCTTTCATATATTAAATAAGCATGTTAAAATGTCACACTATGATTCTGTATGTGTTTTTTGTTCCTTTTAGTTCTGTCAATTTATCTTCATGGTTTTTGGGGCTCTGCTTTTAAGTATTGACCAAGACAGCCTGAACATACGCCACAGTTTCACTAAAGTTTAAACAGGTTTCTTCCCTGACTTCCCTTTTCTTTAGAGAACTTGCAATTGTAAAGCATTTCTTTGTCCCTTAAAGAAGTAAATCTTCTTCAAACAAGATAATGTCATTCTCAAGGATCTAGGAGTCATCTTTGACTTGGAATCATCAAAGGAAAAGGAGATAGTATGCTTTTCTCCCAGTCTCTGTGGAAAAGTAGGAGACCAACCTCAATAAGGCACAATTAGCAAATACAGATGGCCTAATCAGGTGGTCCACCCTCTACTAAAATACCAGTGGGTCAATAATGAAATCCAAGGGAAAATTAAAAAATACCTTGAGACAAATGACAATGAAAATAGAACCATACAAAATCTATGGGATGCAGCAGAAACAGTTCTTAGAGAGAAGTTCATAGCAATACAGGTCTTCCTCAAAAAACAAGAAAAATCTCAAATAAAAAATCTAACCTACCACCTGAAAGAATTAGAAAAAGAGGAACAAACAAAACTTAAAGTTAGCTGAAGGAAGGAAATACAAAAGGTCGGAGAGGAAATGAACAAAATAGAGATTAGAGAAACAATAGAAAAAATCAATAAAACCAAGAGTTGGGTCTTTGAAAGGGTAAACAAAATTGACAAACCTCTGGCCAGGCTCACCAAGAAGAAAAGAGGGAAGACCCAAATAAACAAAATAAGAAATGAAAGAGGAGAAGTTACAACTGATACTGCAGAAATGTCGACCATTCTCCCTGCTACTGTCCTCTGGTACTTTTCCATGAGCTAATCCCAAGTTTTAAAAATTCTCCTGTCCTTTGTATCAGAGGAGTTGAGTTCAATCTTCCTTCCCTATTGTAAGTCTCTATCCTTTATTACAAGAGTCTTTAGCAGTCTTACTTGCCCGTTTAACTGGTGTGGTGTAATTTTTATTTTGCAGTTCATATAAATTAATAATTATGATATTGATTCCTGTTGGATTGACTACTTTATTATTATGAAATATTTTTTAATCTCAATTAATGTATCTTGCTTTCAAATTTACCTTAGTATTTTTTGGCTAGTGTTTACTTTACATATTTCTCCACCATTCAACCTCAGTTTATCTATGTCTTTATCAGGTCTCTAGTAAACAGCAAATAGTCTTTTATTTATTTTTATTATTATTAATCACCAGTCCTACAATATTAGTCTTTTATTTAGACTATTTAGTGTAATAAGAAAATAGAATATTTAATATAATAACCATTACAGTGGAATTAATCTGACCCAACACATTTATTGTAAAGACAATCCAAACCTTCCTCTTTCCGCTGCATTGATCTATTTGACCCAGATGATTTTTCTCCTGTTTTCTACTTTATTTTCTTATTATGGAGTGATCAAATAATTTTTAACTTATTTTATTTTCTTGACTATAATTAAACATTCTTATTTTAGTAGATATTCCAGAGATTATATTATTCTTGATTTATTTCACTCTAATGCAAATTACATCTCTTAGCTCATCCTCAACAATGCCAGTACCTTGGGAGACTTTGAATATTAACACTTTCCATTCACCACCCATTATAACACTATTATCATATATTAGAATTCTACATATATTTTATGTTCACATCACCTCATAATTATTATTTTGTAAGGCTGATATTCACTTATATTTACTCGTGTATATTTGCCATGTCTAGAATTCCTCTTCCCCTCTACGTCTATATTTTCATGTAGCATTTCTTGTCTGAACACATCTTTATTTTCACCTTCATTTTTGAAACTCTTGTGGAACGTTACATAATTCTAGATTGACTGTTATTTTCTTTAGCACTTTATGTCAAAAATCTGTTTTTGTTTTTGTTTTGATAAGTCAGGCTCATTATGAGTCCAATGAAAGTAATGTCTTTTTTCTCTATGTTAGAAGAATTTTTTTCTGTCTTTTTTCCAACAGATTTACTATGATACACTTATCTGTGGTTTTCTTTGTATTAATCATTCTTTGTGTTTGCTGTGCTTTTTGAATCTGTAGGTTGAATTTGGAAGTTTTCAGTTGAAAAAAATTTCATGCATATCTCACATGCTTGCCATGCATCTATCCAATATTTCGTTGTTGCTTTTCTCACTGCTTCCATTTCTATCTATTCCATTAACCTCTCTTACTGTTCACTAATCCTGTTCCCCACTATGCCAAGACTCCTATGAAAACAAAATTTTGAGTTATTTATTTCAGATACTGCACTTTTATGTTTTAGAAGGTCCTTCAGTCCAGTTGTATAGATTCCAAATCTCTGGTGAACTTTTCAATATCTCCATCTACTTTATCCTTCCTTTCCTTTCATTTTTTGAGCATTTTAATAATAATTATCTGAAAATTGTTCCTATTAATTTCAATATCTGGTTCATCTTACATCTGTTACCTGGTTTCTTTTTGATATTAGCCATAAGGTCTTATCTGCTCACATATGTTGTAAATTAGAGTTTTATGTTCATCATAAATAAAAAAAAATTGCAGAGATTTTAGAAAATGTTTTCCTCCTCAAGACGTCACTCTCTTCATATGTAACAGACACTATAGGGAGTTGATCCTAAAAAAATCAGGATATGAGCTATATCAGTGTGGGGTTATATTTGTAGAGAACTCAGTCTGGCTCTGACTCTCCCCTGTTCTTAGGGTATGGCCCTGCAGAACTTTCAGTTAAGGACCTGGTGAGTGTTTGCTACTTCAGGCCTGTAACACTGCGGAAGACTCAATGCTATCATTCAGAGGTTTTCAGTTTCTCTCTTTAGGAACATCCGCCATTGGTTAAGGCAAATGTCTTAAAGAGAAGACTGGTCATATATTTAAAACTCCTAAGCCTCCAATTTTCTCACTTTAATCTACTATGACTGCCAAATTTTCTTCTGATTTCTCTGTCCTGGAATGCCAGCATTTTTCAGGGACTAGTCCTAGATTCTCAGCTTCTAACTCTGCCCTGAATTGATAAATATGCCCCAGGGGAAAGCAGTTATAGAAACACAGTGTCACTTCCTCATTCCCTTGGGGGTTTTCCATCCTTCCCTGTTTTATTTTCAAGCTCTTCCTTCTAGAGAGTTTTTATCTCTTAAGCACCTAAAGTCTGTGGTAAACTTCATTAAGTTTGAAAAGACTTTTGAATAGTTCTTTAGCATCCAGCACTATCTGAAATTCAGCATATATCTTGTGGTAAAACTGAACTTCTTTAGTCTCCATAATCGCTAGAAGTGTGTTGATTTTTCTTTCTCCCATCAGCCACTCTCTGCCTGGGGAAATGCAGAGCTCTCAGGCTCTGTTCTCAGAATTAAATAAATTAATGAATAAAATGAAAGAAAGAAACAGAAATAAAGAAAGGAAGGAAACAAGCTATGGATCCCACACATCTCACGCCATGAATTTTAGTCTATTTAGTTGTTGTTACTTTTATGATCTATTATGTCTTTAAAAATATAATTTTAAAAATTATTCAACTTTTTAGTTACTATCAATAGAAGTATTGGACTACTTCAATCTACTACATTTCACCTGGAAACAAAAAACCCAATGCTCATGTGGTGATTTTTAAAAATATAGTCTCAAGGCAAAATAATAGGGGGGGCAATCCTATGTGAGTTCCACAAATATGGGGTTTCTGAGATTCCCTGGTATAACACATTATACATTATCTAAAAGTGTTGCATTTCATGATTATTTTTAACATCAGATGGTTCTACTTGAATATAACATATTAG
The DNA here is from genome assembly GCF_949987515.2 of Delphinus delphis. Classification (NCBI taxonomy): domain Eukaryota; kingdom Metazoa; phylum Chordata; class Mammalia; order Artiodactyla; family Delphinidae; genus Delphinus; species Delphinus delphis. Next base: position 173,210,211 of record NC_082683.1, read on the forward strand.
ATTTCCAATACATTACTTATGAGTATTCTATTGGAAAAACAAAAGAAGAATTTGAGGTTAGAAATAAATGCATTTCAACAATGTCAAGGAGATATGACTTTTTGATTCCTAGACAGTTTTTGCTATTTGTATAGAGAGAAATATTACCCTAATAGAGGAGGATTATATATTATACACTATTTTGATCAAAATATATCTTAATAAAATCTAAATCTATTAACTCTTTCTAAATCTATTTACCTACCCTTTTACTTTATAATTTGGTGGTTCTACTACACAAAAAGATGAGGGTTTGTTGAAACCATCAATTGTGGTTTTTCTTGTCTGATGTTAGCTGTGGGCTTGTCATATATGGCTTTTATTATGTTGAAATATGTTCCTTCTATGCTTAAATTAAGTGTTTTTATTGTGAATGTATGTTAAATTTCATTATCATTTTTAAGTGTGCTTGGTTAAATGAATCACTGGAAAAATTATGACATTCAAACATATACATCTGATCTCAGGGCAGTTAAAACCTCTCCTGTCACTTTGAAAGTTAGCCATGTCCAACACTTTTGACTAAATGCTACATAATTACACTCACCACATTCTGGGGATTTTTATTATTCTATTATCATGAATGATTATATATGTTGTTATCAATATTTTTCATTTCATGTTGAGGCATTCTTAACCTTTTATTAAAGTGCACTGCTTTATGAAATGAAGGCCATTACAGGTTACACAGTCCATAAGTAACAATATTGAAAACACAATTATGCACTCATAAAAATTCAGAAATAACAAAAACAAACTGCACAAACATTAAGTCAAAACTAATCTGAATTTGGTTTAAAAAGAAGTAGTTGAGTGAAAGTGTATGTGCATGAGATTCACTTTAATGTAAAGAAAGTATAGAACATTCGCACTTTGGATCTTGCCTCACAAGTGAATCTCAGGGGCCATGCGAATAGTCCAGAGGGGTATCAGAGGTATTGGACTAAGAACGCCATCTGCCATATCAATAAACAAGAAACAAAGGCTGTTGTGGCCATCAGCCATCAGCCACCTCAGCCACTACAGCCACCCTGTCGTGAGCCCTGAGGGAACTCAGGGTGGAAACAAGATACCAGCTCTCAAGCTATCAGCCTCTGCAGCCACCCTTGTACGGTGCGCCCTGAGGAGGCTGAGGATGACAAAGCACAGGATAGGTTTCTATCACCAGGATGGCACCTAAAGCCAGGATAGCACCTCAGCTATCTGGCCCCAGATAGCTGAGGTGCATATCAAAGGAAAGAGTTCAATGAGCTTTGACTTTGCATTTTCCCATACCCAGAAAAGCACTAAATTCCTTAACTTGAGAAACCTGGTTTTCCTTAATTAACAGTATCTTTTGATACTGTTCCCACTACCTGGACTCTATATAGGAGTCTTCCAAAACTCCTATATATCCCGGCTTCTCCTTTACCTCTTTGGAGCCCTCCCTCAGAGCGATCTGAGAGTCCTGTCTCCTGGGCTTGAAGTGCTCAGAAAATCCGCCCAATAAAACATAAATACGTAATTCTCAACTTCTAGGTTGCACATTTTTTTTCAGTCAACAATTTAAATTCTTATATTGAGAAAGGCAGGGACTTTCTTCATTAAATGACTAATAAATCAGCTCAAGAGCAGGCTAGGTCCTAGTGCCAATAGTACATAGCAATACACAAAGTACCATATAGGCTTTCAGTAAAATACTGAATAACCGACAATGAAAGCAATACACGTGTCCATTTGAAAGAATAATAAGGATAAATTGAATAAAATCCTCCAAGTATGTAATAGTTTCTCCCAAAAGGGTAAAACAGTCTTCTCAATATGGCAATTTTTTTGGCAAAGTTTAGAAGTGTTAGATAAAATATATGTCTTACCTGATTCCTCAAAGTCGATGTTGTAGGATTTCCAGGTTTCAGTTATGCGAAGAAGATTCTCCTCCATGGCTTGAATGTCCATGGAGGGGCAGTTGCATTCTGGAAATCTGGGACCACACTGACACCAGCAGTCATTGTCCTTGCAGATAAACTCTCCCTCTGAATTGCAAGCAATGTAGCTCAGAGCTGCTTGTACAAAACGCTCCTGAAGGTAGTCTGGAAGGAGTACTTGCAGCCCTTAAAGAACAAACCAAAACAGTAAGTTTACTCTGATAAGGAAAAAAGCATAATACATATCTACATATTCACAAAAAGTCAAAATTTGAGTATATTGTTATGTATTTATGCATATTTTAAAACTATCATTAGAAAATTATCGAAGTCTGTAAAATTGCAAATATTTATAATTCTTTTTAATATATACTGACTCCATGAACTGCTCAAGAATCCTGGAAACGGACTTCCCTGGTGGTCCAGTGGTAAAGAATCTGCCTTCCAATGCAAGGAACGCAGGTTTAATCCTTGGTCCGGGAACTAAGATCCCACATGCCGTGGGGCAACTAAGCCTGCATGCCACAACTACTGAGTTTGCGGCCTCAACGAGAGAGCCCATGTGCTGCAAACTACAGAGCCCATGAGCTCTGGAGCCTGCACACTGCACTAGAGAGAGAAAACCCTCACGCCACAACTAGAGAGAAGCCTGCGCGCCACAGCGAAGAGCCAGCCCACAGTGAAAAGATCCCACACGCCTCAATGAAGACACCGCATGCCACAAATAAGACCCGAGCCACAACTAAGACCCGATGCAGCCAAAATAAATAAATAAATTAAATAAATTTAAAAAAAAAGAATCCTGAAAATTATAGAGGTGTTTAATATCTCAGACTATTTGATTTTGTTTTTTAAACTGATTTGATTGGCATTTGACTTAATTGATCAGAATATTTGGTTATTTTTATATAATGTAGATGGAACCTATCTTCCCATACTTTTGAAAAGAGATGTATGCATTTATTTTACACTACTTGATTTCAAATAGTTTTCAATATTTTCATATACCTTTAGCTCATGTTCTATCAGCTCACATCTACATAGACATCATAATACAAAGGGTTTGTGGCATCAGCAAAAGAGTTATGAAATATTGCTATAATGCTTATCTCATGCCACTAACAACACATAACTTTATATGAGTTTATTTTTCATATGATCACTTAGATTGACTACAGGGAAACTATTAGACTGATTTAATTATTTCACAGTTTATTTCCTTGTCATGTATTGAGACAGCCTTAGTGATACAGTTTATTTCTTTTCTACAAGCAAGTTTAGTAAATTTGCTAACTCTTAAGAAAATATAAAAAATGAAAGTAAGGCTATAAAATTAACATTTGGAGATCTCTACTAGTTTTATATTTTAGCATTTCTTGCTATGGAGAAAAATCTAATCAAAAGGGTAAATATTCAATATAATAAAATAAACATAAAAGTAAGGGAAAACTTAGTCAATACCTAATTGCTATTTACTACAAAATTTGATTTTTACAACTTTTATATGTCTCCTTTCTAACAAAAACAAAAAACACAATTTTTTGATACAACCATCATCTATGAGATTAATTCAACTAAAATCGTGAATTAGCATTTAGGAAAAAATTCTACTTTGTAAATATCTTGACAATTATACCTATCTCATTCTTTCAGATTAATTCTCCCATAGGTGGGTCAGGAAAAGTACTTTTAGCACTTACATATTTACTTTATTATTCATTTTAATTTTACCTCAAATAAATAACATTTATGGAATGCCTTCCATTTGGAAGAGACGTTCTAGCGAAAGTACAAGTATGAAGATGACCGAAACATATCCCTGCCCTAAAGGTACTTGCAATACACTTAGGAAAAAATAAAAGAAGTAATATAATATGTAATATTAGAAGTATGTAATAATATTATACAATAGTACTTAATAACTACTAGAGTTGGGTTACAGATATTTCACTAGGTATGATTAATTGTTCCATAAAAAAGGTAGACTGGAACAGTATTTGACACGTGGATATGCTTCAACATTAAGAGAGGTTTTTTTGTGGCATAGGATAATACATTAACAACATCACACACAAATGAACTGTGGAATATATTTTTTAAAATAGCAACTAGCAGTATTGTTTTAATACATATACAGTATAAGAATGCAATGAGTGAGTTGCTTAGAAAAATAAATCTAGAGTAATGTTATTGGGGTTCCCATAACAGGGTGAAGTATATGGAATTAATTCATTTGTATTTAAATGATGTTTAACAATGAAGGTACTCTGAGTGGTACATTATTTCGATATAGAAGATATAAAGAAAAAAGATCAGTTTAGACGGAAGACTAAAAAATATCTAAACTAAGGAAATGGTGATCAAAAGGCAGTTTAGGAGACAGGAGAAGAGGAGTTAGAATCTACTAGACACTACTTTATTTGATGTAAGGCAGGTGAAATATGTCAAATGACCTGAAGGAATAAAATGATAAAGCTAGAAATATTCTTAAATGATTAGTCCTGTGGGTCACCAAATTACTGTATAGTTGAGAAATATCTAGTGATTGCTTCTGACAATTCTGCCATTCAGTGTTAAAAACAAAGTCAGAGTCTCTGTTAATACGACTCAGGAGTCCAAATATACTTATTTTAATATTGCATGTTTTAACATCTCAGGTAACTGTAAGTCTATGGACCAGATATATGGAACCCGCTGATTATGTCAACCTTAATTTTATAAAAAAGCACCCCCCAAAACAAAAAGAAATTCGAAGAATTTATGTTACATTTAAAATGTCATAAACAAAGTCATAATTATCATAATTTTCAGTCTGTAAAAATGATAGTGCCTTTGCAGAAATAGAGAAGGCTGGAAAAGTAATTTGAGGAGGAATGATTGGTGGCAAGAAACGATGAGTTCAGTTTTAGACATGCAAGGATTTCTGCTGTATTATCTGTCTTATCTATCTATCTATCTATATCTATCATCTATGCATTTATCTATCTCTAAAGAAAGGAAACTGACATTCTGTAAAACCCACACTAAAAATAACAAAGATTTTTTGGAAAAGAGCTCTACAGACAGACCACTCAAAATTTTATAATTTTATAACTAGACCACTAACGTAAACAATAACTGATACCTAGAGAGAAAACTTGAACTGCCTTGGTAGACAACTCAGAGGGACTGGGGGCTGTCCTATAGACCATTTTTTTTTTTTTAGGTACAGAAACAATAGAGTACAAAATATTGATAAATGAATTGATAGAGCTAGACTTTATGGGGTTTTTTTGCTAGAAATATAAATTAATATAAATTATTTCAATATAAATTATTTGCCTTCCTTTAAATTTTATATGTGTAAAGCTTTGAGAAAATTTGCTCCAACATATCAATAAACAATAGGAAAGAAAAAATATTTTTAAGCAATATCATCAGATTTTTATTACAAGCAAAAGATAATTGTATGGTGTCCCATCTTTAAAAGTTACATTAAATCTTCTATTTGATAATAATGCCATCCTTTGCCAATTTTGATGAAATAAAACATTAGGAACTAACTGATCCGGAAAAGCATTTGTTACCTAGTCATATGGATCATTCACTTTCTGGGAACTTTCCTAAAAAGTTACTGCCAAGATTTTATAACTTTTAATTACTACTGTTACCCTTTCACTCAAATGTACCTTGCTTGATATGTTAAATTCATAAGGGGTTGAGGAAATTGGAATATCGTTAATTTCAATATGTATTTGCTCACACTTCTTATGAATTACTTTTTGTCATATGTTTTAAATATGTTTTATTAACAATTTGGAGTTGTAGATATGGATATTTCAGTTTTGTTTTTTTTTTAATGTCTGTTCTGTACCCTAATTGGCAAAGCCAGACAGACAAGCAGGTAAATCCAGCTTACTCACTGCCAGAAAACATTTCATTTCATTTGTTTTCAGTCAAAATCAGTGTGTTAATGTGTAATGCATCTCTCTGACATCTCATTTATGAATGTCAATTCCAATGTTAAGTCATGGAATTCTTTCTGAATTTGTTGCCTAATGCTGTAGCTTCAATAATTCTTACTGATGCTTTCTTTGCTCTGATAAAATTCTACTTCAGGAGTAATTCTTCTTTTTCTACAAGAGTAGAGTTTTGGAAGAAGAAGGTCAATACTGAAAAACTCTTATAATTCTAGATTCCTCTCAATAATAGAGGTGAATTCAGAAGATCTCCAAATGGGTCAAACACTGATTCTAATGTTTCACCTTGTGCTTACAAACAAAACAGGAGACACTAACTCTTTCTTTCTCTCTCTCTTTCTTTCTCTCTCTGTATGTATATATATATATATATATATATATATATATATATATATATATATATATATATATATATACACACACACATATACATATATATACACATATATATGTATATATATATACACACACATATATATGTATATATATATATACGCACACACACACAATATGTCATCTATGTCTATATCCATCTATCCATAAAACCAACCAACTTACTATATAACTATATAACTAACTATGAAAGACACAAAGACCTCTGGTGGTACCTTAATAAAAGATTCTTCAGAGACACAAGTTTTTCCAATTGCCACATATAGTGATCCAGAGTTTTTTATACCCTTTAAAGAAATGTACATTGGTAAGTTTATTCCAGAATTTGTGAGTGCTTTGCATTCTTTTTCAAAGTGGAGAAAAGCTACTTTTAAAGGTAGATTGAAAGGTGAATCAACCTGATACTTGTACTGTAAGTACAGATGAAATTTAAGAAAGAGTACAAGGGGAATTGAGGGTCTCAACATTGATCTCCTAATGTTATGTTTGGAAGGATCTTTGTTCATTGGGGTACAAATACAGTTGCAATAGACAACTGAAAATATAGGCCTAGCCGATAAAAAAGGTGAAAGAGATGCAGATTTCTGCCTTACAAAAATTGAGGAGAGTAGAAATAGTAGTTATATAAGGAGTATTGATTCATTTATTCCTTGTGTTAATTTTTCTTCAAAGAAGATTGGAGGATGAAGTTTTGTGTTTATAATATAATATTTTTAAAACTGAATACAGTGATTCACAAAGAGTAAAAATCAATAAATAGTGTTAATAAATAAAATTTAATAATAAATTAATTGAAATAAACATTTGATATAAACATTCTTTCTCTTTTTCTATTAAAGTTAATACTCTGATGGAAAGTTAATACACACATTTAAAAAGGAATGACTAGTAGAGAATTACAAGTAATATTGATAGATTGGGTTTCTATTTAAATTAGAGAAAATATCTCAATAACTGTAAATCTAAAATTGACAATGATAAATTGGATAGCATTTAAAGTTTAAAAATGTTAAGTGCTTTCTTTGTGATTTTTATACAATTTAAAATGAATGAAATTCATTTATTATTTAGGGTAAATTTAAATAGCCTGATGCCATTACATTTTTTAGATGGAAAAGTTGAGGAAAAATGGCATATTTCTGAAACTTTTAAGCATTTTTATGTAAAACTGAATAATGTAAATACAGATCTAACCTCTGCAATTAAAAAAGGTAGACTAGAAAGAACAACTCAGAACTACCCCTTTGATCAGTCAACTTAATTTAGATGATCTGTCATCACAAAGACATTTCTGAACTTATTCAACTAGTACGTGTTTAAACATGTGGATTCATAACCTTTCCCTGCCTGTATGAATGAGTGATATACACATCCTTATAACCAGTTAGGATAATATGTATTTGTTAAAGTTATTATTTTAAAAAGTCCTCTATTGAATTATCTCACAAAATACAGTAACAGAAAGAAGATGATAAATTACCTTTATCACATAATGTATCTCTATAAATGAAATAATGCAAGTATAAGTATTTTGTTAATATATTCTTAAGTATATTTCTGTTTGTCAGAAGAGAAATGAAGCCTTAATTATCATATTAGGTTATATTTAAAATGTCAAATGTTCACATCACAGTATGCATAAATATGGTTACGATTTTTATCAGGATCTATAAGGAAGAAGTCAAAGCTCGGAAGACCTATGGAAAAACTGCTACTTACTGAGACAATGGTTACTGTATGGAAGAAAAATATTATCACAATACATTTTCAATTGTTATTGATTACTTAATTTAAGAAGTAAAGTGAATTTTGACATTCCCTTCATCTGGTCTAGAATGTTCATATCAGTTAAAAATTAGGAGATTAGCCTTTTATGAGAACTCTAAAAGCCTAGTACTGCACATACAGCTTGAAAGAAAGAAACAAAGAAAGAAACAACCAAACAAAGAGAGAGAGAGAGAGAGGGAGGGAGGGAGGGAGGGAGGGAGGAAGAAGGAAGGAAGAGAGAAGAAAGAAATCATAACTGGATAACTGTCATGCAGGCTCATAGAGAATTAATGAAATTTCACCTACATACCTTGCAACTGAATCTTATTCTCAGGACTCTGAACCAGAACAGAACTGACAGAATCTAGGTTGTCATAGTTACTGCAGCCAAGAGGACCCGTCCGTGTTTCTGTTACCTAAAGAACAAAACATCAACTTTATTTTATATACCAGACTTTACCGTGTTCTTTCCATTCAATGTAGTTGTCACACACTGCTATTATACATCTGACAGTAAACATCACTAAAAGGTCTAGGATCTGATACACACCAACAGTACACCTAAGCACAGAGGAGACAAATGACGCCCTTTATCTTCAATTCCATTTCCTTCTCTTTGGCCAGTCATCCATCTTCAGAGAAAATAATGGAAGCCCTCTTTGGTCAACAACATCCTTGATATAAGCTCACTGATTTTACCCAAGATAAGACAGAGCACGCTTTTAGGTAGAGAGCAAGTTTGACTCATATGAGAATTATTTTTTGTTTGTTTATCTTTCCTCAATAAATCAAAACCATTTACCAGGCTACGGTCTAAAGACTGATATTATTATTGTATTCTTCTACTTAAAAATCTATAATTTCCCATTCTTTTATGGTGGTATCAATGTCTAAACTCTTCTGCTTGGCTTCTATCTGCCCCACTTCTCCCAGCAGGCAGGCGATCTTGCTGTCCAGTTGGACTTTGTTAATTCTATGCCTTTGCTTATACAACATCCTTCACCTTATCCCACCTTTCTCCTTTTGGACTAACTGGTTTTCTCTATCCTCAAGATCAACGTCATGTTCAAACACCCACACAAAGTAGTTCCTAATGATTCCCACTTGCATTACTTCACCATTTCTATAAAGTTATGGTTTGCAGGGCCCAACCTTAGCACCTAATTATGGAATCACATATTGAAGAGTAATTTTTTTCCCATGGGTGTCTTGGATGGATGGTGTCAGGAGATGAGGAGGCATTTAATCAATTATGTCAGACTGGAAATTTGTCCTGAGGATATTTTGTTTTAAAACCAAACATTTTAAAGCAGAGGAGTACTGGAATCATTTTTGTGTTTTAAAAAGATATTCACAACAACCAGAATGGTTTGCAAAACATCATTCAGCTCATTTTATTTCACAGTTCACAGCCACATAATGGCTTCCCATCTAGCTCAGGGTAAAAGCCAGAGCCCTTTTCCATGGCTAAAAAGATGCCCTATTTTCCAGCTGCCTGTTACCTCTCTGAACTCATCTCTCTTCCACTTTTCCTCATTTACTCCACTCCAAGAACACTGGCTTCTTTGCTGTTCCCCAAACACATGCTAGGTATCCTCCTGCTTCATGATTTTTGACTTGCTGTTCCCGAACCTGGAATGTTCTTCCTCGAAATATTTCTAAGCTCACTCGTTCATTTTCTTCAAGTTTTTGTTCAAATGTCTCTCTCTCTGGACTTCTTGGACTAACCTATTTTAAATGAATATACCTTCCCATATTTCCCTCTTCCAACCATTATTTCCTTTGCTCTTTACATTGTTCTATCTTTTCCACAGAGGTTTTCAGCTTCTAACATGCTGTATAATTTACTCACTTAACATGATTATGGTCAACACCTCTTATTAGAATGCAAGCTCCACAAGTGCAGAGAATATTGCCTATTTGTTTACTGAAGTATTCACGGAACATATTATGTTCTGGTATAAGCTCATAGGTATTAATATTAAGACAAAGAGAAGCGGAGAGTGTGAGGGGAAAACCAAACCAAGGAAGATGTTAAGGCCTTTATCAAGATGATGAAGGTCTGAATGGAGCAGTGGCAATGTGATTTATCTGAAGAAGATGGATTTTGAAAAACAATTAGAATAGGCAAGATTATGAAACATTGAAAATGTACATGATGGGAGGAGGGAAATTCAACAGAAGTTTCTAGCATAAGTGATAACATTAAGATATGAGGCAAAGAAGCTCCACTGTGAAGAGAATGTAAGGAAGCCTGGTTTCGATTGTTTTGACTCTGAGTTGAATAACACTCTTAGTTGGAAACATCCAGTAGAAGAAGTGACAATGTAGATATATTTCTTAGAAGTTACGTCGAAGATGGGATTACTATTTTAGGAATCAAAAACTTATAGGTGATAGTCAAAGATAGGGCGATGGACATTTTAGCTCAGGTGCATGGAGGGAATGCATAATTGTATCATGACAACTCTACCACATTTTCTAAACAACGAGTTCGTTAGAATAACCGAGATTGGCTATGAGCACACAGCAACAATTGGGAATGTGATTTACTCTTTCTCTAACACCACACTGACTGTGTAGTCCTCTACTGCTGTTCTCCAGTGGTGACACAGAATATCCCTTATTTTGTTCAGGAAAATAATTTCTGATGTTGATATGTGTCACATACATGCATGTGCATGTATACGTGTATATGGTTAATATTAAATATAAATGATTAATCACAAATGAGTAAAAGGAAGATTAAGGTACCAAAGGAAATATTTAGAATTTAAGATCATTTAAATCTTCATCTTGTCCTATCAAGTAGCTTAACTATTTTCCCCCAACACACACAAATGTATACACACCACATTAATATAAAGAAATTCCAATGTTTGTCGTTTTTAAGGAAGTTTTCTAAATAAAAGTGGCTTAAAGCACATACTCATTGACATAAGAGATCTTAGAAATTGGTATGCAATCTCCTGAACACTTAACCGTTGAAAGAGGATACGTAGTATTATTTTATCTCATTACAGACAGTCCCTTATATTCAGTTACTGTGTTCTTGAGAATAAATTCAGGAGATGTAAATAACAGTCTTATAAACTTAGAGGTTTGAATATCTCTATCTACCTCTATAACTATAGATCATTTTATTCCCTTACCTTTCACAGCATACAATAATAAAATATAGTATACCCTACTGATGACTTAATTTTGTTCTTTACCATTCACAGCTGACTTCACTGATCATTGTCTGATTTAATATAAAAATTCACAAACTCTAGCACATTCAATGATGCAAATCCATTTTTCCAATTGTATTATATTTTAAGAACCTTACATGTCAGCATTAATAAATGTGCCAATACTTATTTTATATGTTCAATACTAGTGAAAGGAATAAAAATGAAAAGAAAGTAATAAAAACTAGCTTATTGTACAAACAGTTCTATAGAGATGTTAACTCTACCAAAAAATGAATTGTGTAGTTGTGCCACAAAGAGCTTGAACTTTTGTTCATCAGCTGATGGATGAACATCTGATTTTGGAGTCTCCATGTATAATGTAACAAAGGAAGAGTTATTCAATAGCTAAACTTAAAAATGATTAAGGGCTTCACTGGTGGTGCAGTGGTTGGGAATCCGCCTGCCAATGCAGGGGCACAGGTTCAAGCCCTGGTCCGGGAAGATCCCACATGCCACGGAGCAGCTAAGCCCATGAGCCACAACTACTGAGCCTGCGCTCTAGAGCCCACGAGCCACAACTACTGAAGCCCGCGTGCCTAGAACCTGTGCTCCGCAACAATAGAAGCCACCGCAATGAGAAGCCCGCCACGGCAACGAAGAGTAGCCCCGGCTCGCCACAACTACAGAAAGCCTGTATGCAGCAAGCAAGACCCAATGCAGCCAAAAATAATAAATAAATGTTAATTAATTAATTAATTAACTTAAAAAATAACTCTAAAAAAATGATTAAGACTGACAATAACCCAGTACTGATAGCATTCAGTGTTTTGATAAATGACATATAGAATGAGAAAAAACTTTTTTTTTCACTTATCTGTTGGTGAGAAGATGTTGAAACAGGGAACACTGTTTTTAGGATACAAAAATGATGTCCTTTTTGAGGTGTTACATTGATTTGTGGTTTTATCTGAATATTATGAGGAAAATTAATGTTCTTGAGGGGCTGGGAAATTGAAAAGCAGAGTGGAATGTACAGAAATGGAAGACATGGCTAGGCCAGCTGTGGAATGTAAATTCAAAACTTTTCAAAATGTATTTAGCACAAATTTGTCTTCAAAATGTAACAAATGTGCTCTTCTCTAATTGACCACTTATGTGAACTGTGTTTAAATATATTGTTAAAATTCAGAAAGGATATTAAAAGTATAGTAAATGGAAAAAATGCCCATGTTTTCATTTCAACTTTTCCTATATTGTTTCTATTTCGTTTCATTAAACTGATGCCTATTATTTTCACAGTTGGAGAATTTTACAGAGAGTAAAAGAAAATAAATAATCTTCCTAATTCAAAGAGACGACTTGGAAGTAATTATGTAAACAATAATATAAATTCAACTTTATTTAGGTTAAAATAAAGTGGTATAGATAATTCAGTTGGAAATAAAAAGTCTTTGTTATTTTTGATCAAATCTTCTGAGTCTTACACATTCTTAAGATAATATCATGCCACAACAATGCATTGGAGTTATAAAATTAATTCAGCAAGAATTAGTTGAAGAAAAACTATCTCAAGCAAAAAAATAAACTATCTCAAGGAAGAAAAAAGTTAAAACAATGAAAAAAAAGTGGGACAAAAAAAGAGTAAACAAACAAAAACACATCACATTTCTAAAGGAAAATAGAACTACTAGTACTATAGTACTATTAGAGAGTCCATTGTCTTAAAATTAACACATTATATATATTTAAAATATTTCCAGTCAAAATCATAATCATGTTATATAATTTGAAGAAAATAGACTTAAATGAGAATGCTCAGGTCACCATCATAACTCCACTGCTTACTAGAGAGGAACCGATCTAAGATTCAAGTTTCTGTCTGGTGAAATGGGTAAAATTTTCTTACAGTGTAAAGAGGTTGTGAAGAAAAATGAGATAATCCATGATATGTGCTTATCATGGGCCTGGACCACAGTAATGATTTCATAGTAAATGTAAAATGTGTGTAAATGTTTACTATTAAAAGGCAGAGGCACAATAACTCTATGGTAAACTTACTGGAATCATTCATAGCCCACCTCTCAATTAAGGCTGTAAAATCCTATTATTTTTTCTGACATCAGTGCTGCATGTTAACATTTTTCTCTGTAGACAGAGAAAGGGTGCCTGTGTTTTAGAACATCCTAAATCAAACTAACCCTTAAATGAGGCTATGCACAAATTTTGTATGTCACATCGATAAGCAAATCAAGTACAATATAGTAAGAATAATGCACAACAAGACTAAATCAGAAATATTGGTATAGAAAAAACAATGGGTAGTTCAACTGCATAGAACAGAAAAGAACATGAACGGAAAAGAACAACAGCAACTACACTGAAAATAGAAAAAGTTTCCTTATCTCTAGTGTAAAAGACAATCAAGGAGTCTCTCAAAAAAGTATGCTTGTATGAGAAAATCTTTATCCACACTGAATGAAAAAAGTGAAAGAAAATGTATACGCACTTTGTAAAATTATACATACACGCATATTATAAATAGCTCTGTGAACCTCCTATTGCTCTAAGCTTTTTTCAAAATGAAACAGTTTTAGTTCACCATTTTAACTGAACTGATTATTGTTTATCAACAACATAATAAAATGCATGATTGTATGAAGTGTATCTCTTATTGCAAATCTGTAAATACACATTTTTAAAGTTTATAATGTTCCTAGAAATTTTATCTGAAATCAAGAGGGAGAAATATTTTTACCTCCTAAACTCAAAAAAAGACAGGAATGTGTCTATTCTCTATTACAATGACTTGTTATCTATAAACTATTTATTGATCATATGATAATACATATGGAATAGCAGGATTATCGTTTGTTCCAAAATGTCATTTTTAATGACAAAATTAATAAATGTGCATGCTGGAAATTCAAGCAATGAAATAAATTGAAAAGCCCAGAGGAACAACTACTTTCCCCTGATTATATATTTGTCCTCATCTTTTTATCAGACTTGAAAATGGTTAAAATTAGGAGCAACTGCTATTCATGGCCATCGTTTATTCACAGCACCAAATTTTCATGTGCTTACATTTTTACAGCCATTTTCTCCTTAAAAAATATTGCATTTAATTTGTTTCAAAATTATATTAGAGTATATTGAAACAGTTTTTGAATAATTTCATATCACCATTGATTATGTATATGAAACAATAGAATATTGCTAAGTACAATCTGGCTCATTTACAAAGAGTTATGTGCAGAGAGAGGATCTAGTGTCTCCCTTGTGGATTTGATTATCTCTTCTAGAGACCTACATCTTAGCTAGATAATACAAAAGAAATGCTAATATTTAAGATAGGATCTTGCCTATTCCATATTATAGTAAGAGAAATGCATTTACACAGGGGGCTGGGGTAGAAGGAGCAGTGAAATTGGTTACTGGTACCTACATCTGGATGAACTGCAGTACCAGATACTGTGGACCACATTCTTTGTTTTTAGTGTGGACCACATTCTTTCATATTTCATTCAAAAATGCCATACAGGGCTTCCCTGGTGGTGCAGTGGTTGAGAGTCAGCCTGCCGATGCAGGGGACACGGGTTCGTGCCCCGGTCCGGGAGGATCCCACATGCCGCAGAGTGGCTGGGCCTGCGCGTCTGGAGCCTGCGCGTCCGGAGCCTGTGCTCCACAACAGGAGAGGCCACAACAGTGAGAGGCCCGCGTACCGCAAAAAAAAAAAAAAAAAAAAAAAAAGCCATACAATATAGTACACTTCAAATGCCACTTCTTCCAGAAATAATCTTTTTAATCTTTAATCACCTAACACACTTAAAATTTTTTTTGTTACAAATTAATTAGAGGACATCAACCATATTTGTCTCATATTGAACTTTCAATGTCTTAACAAGTTTTCTCACTTAATATAAGAACTGGTAATTTTTTTCAAATAAAAATAAAGATATATTATTGTATAAATTTTTCCTCAAAAGTTATTCATTTTACTATCTCTTTCTTTATTAAAAAACATCAGTTAGCATCATTGAAATCTAATAAGTGACTCATATCCAGAATATATGAAGAAATCTATAGGACTTCTGGTTTCCAGTTCTGCATATATGGAGGTTGGAAGTCACTACTCCCTCCTAACAACAAGTCAAACCCTAACAATAATAAAAACAGACTGAACAATCAACAACTCTTCTTGGACCCATCAGAGAAGGAAGCAAACTGCTACCCACAAGATTGAAAAGACAGGGAATACAGGGAGTCACAGCTCAGAGCAGAAACTTGAGAGTTGAAACAAGTATGGAAATCAGTGCTAAGGTAAGAAAAACTGAACTTCCACTGACAAATGGCTACAGAGTAAGTGTGTGGAAAAGTCTGGGAGTTAAAAACTCCAGAGGGACCCAGTCATAAAAAAGAGTCCTCATCATATTTTGAGATTTACCTCCAGGGGCTCAATCAGGTTCCTACAGTAAATATTAAAGAAAAGTCCCCTCTTGCTTCCCACAGTGCGAGGGGAAACGGAACCATTTTGAAATACTGTGGAGCACTCTGCTCTCCTCTGCCCTCAGGGGAAACTAGTTAACCAGAGCCTAACTCTCTGTGGGACTTTCTGAGCCTAACTGACCTAGGGGAAGAGGAATACCTAATTCCAGCCCACTTTAGCCATCTTGTCCCACTCCAGGGGTGAGGAAGAAAAAAACTGAGAAACTCTCACGAAGTTTACAGTCCAAAGGCATAGGCTCCATAAAAGACAGACCAAACTATAGGACCATGGAATGCTTCCCCTTCCCCACACCTCATCATCACATTACTAAAGGCCTGTTTATAGTAGCTCCTTTTACCCAGTACATCATGTCCAGCTGTCAAGAAAAAAAGTACAAGTTATACCAAAAGGCAAGAAACACAATCTGAAGAGACAGAGCAAGCACCAGAACAAGACATGACAAAGATGCTGGAATGATCAGATCAAGAACTTAAAACCACTATGATTAATATGATAAGGGCTCTAATGGATAAAGTAGACAGCATACAAAAACATAGACAATATAAGCGGAGAGATGGAAATCCTAAGAAAGAATGGAAAAGAAATGCTAGAGGTAAAAAGCACTGTAACAGAAAAGAAGAATGCCTCTGATGGGTTCATCAGTAGACAGGTCTGAGGAAAGAATCTCTGAGCTAGAGGATATATCAATAGTATCCTCAAAAATCAAAAGCAAAAACAACAAAGACTGATTAAAAAAAAACAGAATAGAATATCCAAGGATTGAGGGACAACCACAAAGGGTGTGACACAAACATAATGAGAATACCAGAAGAAGAAAGAGAACAAGGAACAGAAAAAAATATTTGAAGCAAGAATGACTGAGAATTTCCCCCAAATTAACGTTCAAGGTCAAACCACAGATCCAGGAAGATCAGAAAACACCAAGTAGAAAAAAATGCCTAAAAACGATACTAGGCATATCATTTTTAAATTACAGAAAATCAAAAATAAAGAAAAAATCCTGAATGAAGCCAGAGGAATAAAATACGTTGCCTATAGAGGAAGCAAGATACAAATTACATCTGGCTTCTCCTCAGAAACAAAACAAGTAGACATTGAAATATTTACAGTGAAATATTTATGGTGTTGAAAGAAAAAAACACCAACCTAGAATTTTGTACCCTACAAAGTTAACCTTCAAAAATGAAAGAGAAATAGACTTTCATACACAAAAATTGAGGAAATTTGTTATCAGTAGACTTGCCTTGCAAGAACTATTAAATGAAGATCTTCATAAAGAAGAAAAAATATTATAGGTCAGAAACTCAGATCTATATAAAGTAACAAAGAACATCAAAGAAGGAATATGTGAAGACAAAATAAAAACTTTTTATTTTTCTTATTCTTAATTGACCTAACTGATAATAGTTCATTCAAAATAATAATACCAAAAATGTATAAATTATGTATGTTTACATATATATCTTATGAGTATATATATCTTATGTGTGTATTGCATATACATATATACACATATGTGTATATATATATAAGTGAAATGAATGACAAAAATGATAGAGTAATACAAGGGATGGGAGGGAAAGTTAAGCTTATTTTGTTATTATAAGGTACTCACACTACCCATGAAGTGGTATAGTGTTATTTGAAAGTGGACTTGAATTAGCTATAAATGTATATTGCACACTCCAGGATGATGACTAGAAGATGTTAAAAAAAAAAAAAAAGAATTATAACCAATATGTTTCAGAAGGAGAGAAAATGGAATAATATAAAATGCTCAATTAAAACTACAGAAGGCAGACAAAGAGTGGAGGACAAAAAAAGGAAAAAAGAACAAGGGCAACAAATAGAAAACATTAATGAATATGGTAGATATTAATGCAGCTATATCAATAATCACTTGGAACATCAATACGTCAATTAAAAGACAGAGATTGTCAGAATGGAGCAAAAAATAAGGCCAAACTATAGACTGTCTACAAGGAACCCCCTTTAAATGTAAATCTACATATAGATTAAAAGTAAATAAATGGAGAAAAATACACAATGCTAACACTAATCAAAAGAAAGTAAGAGTATAATTACATAACTCTCTCTCTTTTTTTTTTTTTTTTTTTTTTTGTGGTACACGGGCCTCTCACCGCTGTGGCCTCTCCCGCTGGGGAGCGCAGGCTTCGGACGCGCAGGCTCAGCGGCCATGACTCACGGGCCCAGCCGCTCCGCGGCACACGGGATCCTCCCGGACCGGGGCACGAACCCGCATCCCCTGCATCGGCAGGTGGACTCTCAACCACTGCGCCACCAGGGAAGCCCACATAACTCTCTTAATTTCAGACAGAGCAGACTTTGAAGCTAGTAAAGTAACAAGGGATAAAGAAGGGCATCACACAATGATGAAAATGTCAACTCTCCAAGAAGATATAATAATACTTAATATGTATGTGCCTAACAACAGTGCATCAAACTATATGAGGCAAAAATTAATAGAATTGTAAAAAGAAATGGATGAATCCAATAGCTTAGTTGGAAATTTCAACACCCTTCTATTAGAAATGGACAGGTACAGCAGGCACTAATGTAAGTAAACCTTACTTACAACTTACTGTTGTAAACGAACAGTAAAATGGCAACAGCAATACTTAAAAAAACACTTGACAAACAGACAACATTAGCATCTAATGATCATGAAACTCTGCAATTTCCTTATCAGGGAATTTAAAAGAACAATGAGGTAGCATTATCCATTCCCAAATGTCTTAAAATAGTATAATGATAGAATACGCCAAGTGCTGATAATAATGCAGAAGAAGTGTAATTCTCATACACTGCAGCTGGGAGTGTAAATTAGTACCACCACTTACACTTTAGAAAATTCTTTGAAACTATCTACATAAGCAGATGGAGGCAAATCTTATGAGCCTGACCTACAGCCAACAAAAATATGAACATGTGTGTAACCTAAAGACACATGCAAAAAAAAAAAAAAGACACATGCAAGTAGGTTCATAGCAACACCATTCTCAATAACCCCTAACAGAAAAAAAATCAAAATGTTAATCAATAATTCAATGTATAAGTAAATTGAGGATTTGAATACTGTACCACAATAAGAATAAATTAAAGTCAATGGCACAGAATAACTTGAATGAATCTCACAAATATAAAGTTAAGTGAAATAAGCCACATATATTATGCTTCCTCCAATATGAAGTTCAAAGTCAGACAAAAATAATTTATCATGTTACAAGCCAGGATGGTGGTAACACTTTGTGAATAGAAGTTATAGTAGAGGATACAGGGGGACTTCTTGGATTTTGGTAATGTTCTGTGTTTTATATAGATGATTGAAGTTCAAATGTGTTCCAATCTCAATACTACGATTGTGCACTTTTCTGTATATATGTTATATATGAGTAAAACATTTACCAATAAAAGTTGGTTAATATTATTCTCCTCATGAATTACATCAGGGCAGGTACCATGTCATCTACATCTACATCTGTATGGATATCTATGTATCTATCTATCTACCTATCAATTTATATTATATCTGTCTGTCATCTATTTATACTACAATACTAGCTTGGATCTTTGCACATGTATCCTTTCAAATTATTATTATAATGTGATTTTGTAAAAAAAATGTGCTAATCTGACACTGAATGATTGTGAAAAACAAATGACTTATTTTTAGATTATTAACATAATAGCTTACTTAATCAAATCAAATCCCCTTTTAATCATCTTAAAATATCATATTTATTTTATCTTTTTTCAAGGCCACAATTATGTCTATTCTGTAATTGCACATATGCACATGATAAATCAATTCTATACACTAGGCACTAACTTATAGATTAATCATTCATTTTTATTTTGTAGTTACTCATAATTCCAAAATATATACTTATCTCTGATAAAAAGAAAATAGCCTCTTCCTAATAATCTCATCTATAGGTATAACAATCAAATTATGATTATATAAGCAAGCTAATTAAATATTCCATTTTTCCTAATGGGAATTAATTTTTAAGTTTACTTTGGTTAAAAGTTTTGAAATCCTTTGCAAATAAATCATTGTTTGATATTAAAAAGATAAGAGTTTACTGAATTTCTATAATTAATACTCAAAACAGAAACCCTAATAATGACAACAGTATCAGAAAAAGATCCCATGGGTCTCTTTGGAAAGACTTCTGAAAGCAACGATGTTTTAAACAAAATTAAAAGCACTATTTCCCAAGAGTAGAACGTTATTTGAGAGAGTAAATATACTAAGAATCAGGAGACTGAAACCCTCAAGATATTTTAATATCTTACTCCTTTTTCTTATCACAAAATTTTCTTTGTTTCAATATGGCAATTATAAAATTACAATCATCTGCTTCCTTTTTTTTTTTTTTTTTACTTATTTAACTGTAAACTCCCTATTCATAGTTAAACACAGTACCTGGCACGTGGTAGAAATTCAATAATTGTGAACCAAATTGGTGGATAAATATTTACCTTTTAGTTAGAAGTCTTTATTTAAAAATACGTTAACATTTTTGAGAACCTCTTGAAGAAAATGGAGCAGTGCTAGCATATATAAATTTTAGAGCTATCAGGAGTCTTAGAAATCATCTAGTCTCACCGTCTCATTACACAAATGAGGTATCTGGAACCTAGGGAAGTTTTACCATCTCCCTATCACATAAGTGAAATGAGCGCTGCAACTGGGTCTTGAACCTCCTGACTTATAAATCATATACCCATTCCAAATATCATATCGGCTTTCCAAGCTCTAGACTTAATGTTTTTGAAACTTTGCTTGTCTTAATTGATCTTACTCATTTTGTCTCTCTCTTTCACTCTCTCTACCAATAAAGTTAAAACAAAGCACAATTTAATTGGTCTGGATTGAAGTACAAGTCAATTAGAATGGTGTAGTATCTTGGTCATTCTCATGAACAATAAATATTGCTATGAATGTGCAGTCAATATAACTTTGATGGGAAGCCAAATGAGTTAGCTTTTATTCTAAGTATTAATGCTTTGAAATATAACTTCCCACATATTCTTAAATTACTCTAGCCCAGACTTCTGAAAAGGAAAATACAAGTGTTGATTAGTTTCTACTATGTCATAAAACAGTATGCTTGTTCTGTTCCTACACATATAGGATCTTTTACCATTGCATATGGCTAAATCTATCAAACTAACAAAAAGCTTTAGAACATGTTGATACCAAAAAAAATGTAATTTTGTATATATAAATTTATATATATAGTATATGTTATAATTGATTATATGTGATAATTATATCATATGATATAATACTTAAACATATAATTTTATGTATGCAGCTATATAAATTTTATATATTATAATATATAAACTATAGTTAAGTACATATGAAACTATACCATATGATATTGATATTACATATGATAATTATAAATTGTATATAATTAGAAATTAAATACATATATAACATGTTTCTTTCAAATGTGAATATTGAGTTAAAAGACATTTTATCATTTTTTTCTTCTGCCAGTCATTAATTTTTATTTCAAAATTTTACTAAGAACTTAACATCAAACTTCAGTTCAATATAGTTCTATTTTTTTATCCTGCTGCAATATTTCTTGGCCTTAATATTTAATTAGAAATGAATTTTCAAACACATTGTTAACTATATGAAGCATATAAAAATATTCATATTGGAATGAATATATCAGTAGCAAAGACTTCCTTAATTTTTAAAATTATTTTATTACTTACAATAGTTTTGTGGGAAAAGTGCAAGTTTGCGTGTAAAATGTATGTTCTCAAGTGAAAAATACAAAAGTATATCAATGCTAAATTTCCTTGCATCTCCACACAATAATACACATGACAGTACATTATTCACAATTAATATCATGATTTAAAATATATTTGACACTGTCAATGTTTTTTGAACCTGCTCCAACAATTTAATCGACGTTTAAAATAGTACATGAGATACAATCAGTGCTCAGACGACTCATATCTTTACATGAAAATCACAAACATGAATCAAAAATAAATTCAATGTAAAGGAGCAGTACCATTGTTGAATTATTTACCTATGCAAATGACTTTATATTGAAAACTATTTCCCCTAATTCAATTCCCCATAGTTTCAATAGATAACACACTTTCATCTATTAGAATCATAGATTTATAGGATTGTGGGGTTTTTTGACACTTTAAAAAATTGAAGTATAGCTGAAGAATTGTATTCTTAAAAGCTATCTAGAGTTTATTCTAGGGAAGAACAGTGATACTTTAAATGTGAGGATAAAAAGTATAATTATAAACTATATTAAGTTATGTATATAAATTATAAAATATAAGGAATGAGAAACAATGTAGATAAAATATGTAAAATAAACTATTAAGTTTTGAGGAGAGTAATACAAAACACATGGCACACTTTTAAATTAGGGAGAAAACAGAGTATGTCTTCTTGGAGAGCAATTGCTTCAGTGCAATTTCCACTTATACTAGCTACTGTGAGTCCAGGCATGGCTACAATGATTGACCTATTTTCTCATACCCTACAAATTATCCTCTATCAAAATAACACACATGTACATGACCCACAATCACCCACAGGTAAACCTGTTGAGAAAGACTGTGTGTGCCCTTTGAGCGCACGTTAAAATACAAAATTGCACAGGAAGCTAGAAAAGAGTTTTCTCAGGTTCTTAAAGTGTCTATTCAGTGTGATATGGAATAAGGTGAACTGGACACAATTTAGTCAGAAGAAGTCCAAATAACATCAGGACTCCTTTATGCTTAAACCATGGTTATCATGGAATTTAAATGTGTGGCACTTGATTGGTCTTGGAGAGGCCAAATCTATATGCTCACCCTTACAGATGTTATTTTGATTTATTTTTTAAATAACACAAAGCTTAAGATCACAGCAATTTTAAGAAAACTATAGCAAAAAAAAAGAAAAAGCTTTCATTAGATTTCTTTTCTTTTTGGCTTTCTGGGTCTTTTATTTGTACCCATGTATGTCTGTCACCCCCATGAATGGGCCCAGGAGGATCAACTGACCTCCTAGAACACTTCATGCAGTGAGGGGATGGGGTGAAGAAAGAAAGAAGGAAGTGATTCTGATGCAGGGGTCACCCTCCACCCCTCCTCACTGGTGCGGTTGGGCGGGGAGAAGGGAGGGCCTGATTGTCCTGGTGGCTCAGCGTTGCAGGAGACTGGGGCCGGGTGTGGAGGAGGAAGGGCCAGGCTGAAGGCTGGGCTGTTGGCGTCTCCTCCCACCGTTCACTCTGGGCTTGGGTTTGCCATGGCTTCCTTTGGTCCAAGTTTTGGCCCGGTGCTTAGTCCTGTGTCCTGTCTGGCTATTGGCCCAGAGGCCTTTTTATGCTACTGCTGCTGCAGGGCCAGCTGCGTGGCCCAGATTCTCAGTGGCCGCATGTAGGCCAGCGAGCGGAACACCCACTGCTGGCAGTACGCCTCCGGGGTCTGAAAGGCCAGGCCCAGGCGTTCCCCCACAGTACGGTAGCAGCCTTCAGCCATCTGGAAGCCTTTCCAAGTCAGGCCCTCTTGGATCATGGTGGCTGCCAGCCCGTAGCCCACAGCCACACAGACTTCATCAGACTGAACACTGGATCTATCAGGAACACCATGGACTGCATTCCATTCAGGGCTCCCATGGCCCCTCCTGCAAAGGCCTGGACATTGAACTCAAAGATAGTTTGGAGAGCACGGACCACATGTGGGGTAGGAAATACCTCACTGTCTCCTTCTCCTAGGCCACTGGCCCTTAGGAACCACTGGCCAGCACACTGGTCAGACATGATGCTATAGGACTGAGGCTGAGCGCTGCATAGTTGCAATAGCGGCCACTCCACAGCAGTCTCTCACAGGCCTCTTGACCCCAGCTAAGGATGGAAGAAAATTTATCCTGGACCTCCTGTGCCCCACACAGAGCCGCCATCTTGACCATCACAGCCACAGCTGCCAGCCACATGTCCTCCAGAGTAAGCACTGGGGTCTGTGGTGACCCATCCATCATAGGTTTGGTCTGCATAGCCTCCATTCTCAATGAGTTCATCTTGGTCCTTGTCAAACTTCATTTCAGACCCCATCACAGCCAGACACACAGGCTACATGTCCCTCAGGAAGCACTGGTCACCCATCAGGTAATAGTCCCAATAAACCTGCAGCACAAACTTCAAGTTCAGGCCCTTCCAGTCTGCTATTAGATTGCTAACTACATATATATATATTTATAAAACTGACATCTTTTAAAAAGCTGCATTTGTGATAGCTATAACTGACGATGTTACATAAATGGTAACCTTGTACCTCATTATATGAAGTCTAAAGGGATATTGTCATTACACTATAATTGGCTAAAAGTTTTCGATGTATTCAATATTCATGTGAAAAAAATAAAGCTTCACCACCACAGGGCAGTTACAAACAACAAACACAGATTGCAAGCCGGTTCAGGGCTGTGGCATACCACCTGCACTGTGGCAAGAGTTATTAGGCCACCACTGCACATGTTAATGCTACTGTGAGCCTGAATGCCACTTCTCCCGGACCTGAGAAATTACACTTTAGGGAACTCAGGAGCCAGAGGTTTTTTTCTGTTGCTTCACATAAAAAATAGATGTAATCTCAAATAGCATTCATTACATTTGTTTTAGAAATGAAAGAAACAGAAAAGGTAAAACATTAAGAATGATTTTACTTTCTTCATTGTTTATTCTATGACTTGCAATCTCATTGCCTTTTAGTTGTTAAAGCTACTTAAAATTATCACGAATTTTAAAACGCAATGGCAATTTCAGAATACAAGTACAATTTTTTTGGAGTTCGTGTAAATCATGATATAAAACTAAGTGTTTTGTAATCATTTTCAACAATGATGTTGTCAGCTATCCTATACAAGTGAAAATTCAAAACTAGGAGTTACATGAAATGCTACACTGAATACAACAACATCACTGAAGAAATGGGATTAGGAGATTCTTCAGCCCCTATTGCCACTCCCTTGGAGAAAGTAATCTCTAACTGCAAAGGAACATGCATGGCTGTTTCCTCTGGTTTTTCTTATTCATTTCCCAAATAGTTTCTGTACCTCTTGATCCAACCACTCCAAGCTGTTCCTCTATGTTGATGTGTTTTCTCTCTTCTTTGATGGAGTAAGCAAAGAAGCAGTTAGGCTGAATATACCAAAGATGTTATAGACGCTAACCTACAACTGAGCAAACGCCATTAAGTTCACAAACAAAAACCTGCTGCCAGGACGAGTGAGCAAAGGGTAACACTAAACAGAGCCACTTACTTCATTAATCCTGTTACATAAATTATTTTATCAGTGTATTTCTAAATCTATCCAATCTGCCCAATTGGTACTCACCTGGAGTCTCAGTCAAGCAGTTAACTGTGAGCTGATGCTCCAGATGATATAAACACTAACCAATTGACTTATCTACTTTGCTTCCTTTTGACAGAGTAGCTAAAAATATGCAGATGCAAATGTCAAGTGCTGGAGGAAAAGCACCCATCACCATATTAGAGGACGATGGCAGCTGAATCAAGGGTGCTGCCACTCTATCATGGCTGGTAGGGCATATAAAGCACACCCGGGACAATCTGTCTGTCAAAATGCCAATTGCAAAATGCTCTGCCATACTAAGATACTGAAGCAGGGCACCTGGTTAGAATAGGCTTATGTTGTGTCGCAAATTTAATAAAACTATTTCATCATTATTATTTTTAATTTTCTCCTTTAATTTAGGAGTCAGTAGAGTATCGTAACATTTCCCACAGCTCCCACTATTTTATTTCAAAAAAATACTTTCGCTAAAATTGTCGCATGACTCCTCTGAAATTCCACGTTTAATATGAGTGCTCCGAACTACTTATTAAAACATTTCTTACTGCTTCTGATTAGAAATGGAAAACTTTTTATTATAGTCTTTTGAAGTTTCAGCAGTATTGAATATTTCTGAATTTCTTAAGCATATCAAAAGCTTCTGACTTCAGTTATCTTATTATAATAGGACAACTAATACCTGTGCACAGACTGGCTAAACTTTCATACCAAGAGTGTCATATTCTTCCATTTGTCACCCAATTAAACAAGCGCCCAGAGAACTGATAAGTGCACCACACTGAAACTCAACAGACTGAGGCATAATTAGAGAGACAGAATTGGATTTCTTGTTTCAACTGTCCATTACAGAAACGGTTCTGCTGTCATTCTTTTCTTTCTTCTTTCCTTTCTCTCTTTTTTTTTTTCTTCTTTCTTTCTTTCCTTTTTTTTTTTCCAAAAAATAAATTGGCTTTGCTCACACACAAAACAGTTGGGGCAAATTCAAATTCTTTAGCAACTGATTATCACTAAAAGTCAGCACTAAGATAACTTCAAATGAATTGAAAAACTGTAAGAGAAGGCAGAATCTTATAGTCCACATAAATTACATATGCGTTATTAAAATTCTAAGGGCCAGAAAAAAGCAATAAATTGGCCAAGTATGTCAGCAATATCAAAATCATATTCTTCAGTGCTGTTCTCCGTCCACTTTTTCTTAGTTGAAACATAGACTGAGGATTATAATTAAGATAATTCTTTATCATAAAAAATTAATGGAAGCATAACAAAAGTGGCAAGGACAAAGTTTCATTTTCCAAGTATGTGTTTGTGTATTTCCTGGAATAAATTTAGGAGTAAAATAATAAAAAGCCAATGTGCACTCTCACTGAAATTTTTATTTTCCTTTTCTATTACTCTTGCCCAAATCCTATCTCCGTTATATTATTTCTTTTTATTTCCTTCAGAAACCAGGGTGCCAAAGGGACTTCTGGACCTCCATGCCACCTCTGGGACTTCATGGAGCCTTGCCGGCAATAAGCATTTCAGTGAGCCCCAGAAACCACGTGCACTGGAGTCCCCTGTGGTTATAAAGCACCAGGTACATGAACTTTGAATCTCTGGAGGTTCTCTTTAGATATACAACCAGGTGATTTTCAGCCACACTAAACACTAAAACCCTCCATGTTCACCATCCTAAAGGAGAAAATGATTCTTCAGTGTGTATACAATTTTGATTTTGTATCTATGAACAATTACAAAGAAAACACCTATTGATTCATATCTCATTCATTTAACATTGTTAGGAAAAGTTTTTTAAAGGAGCAATTTACTCTAAGCAACTCAACCTTGGCTAATTTAATTTTTTTGTAAAAAAGCTTTTGTTTTAATTATTCTCTATGGAAGATTTTCAAAATTAGAAAATAATCTGCCTTTTAAAACAAATTATAATTTCATCTTTCCTTGGCTCAGTTGGAAAACAAGTAGTCTTTACTTGCTAACATTGAGTGTATGAGTATTTGCCCATGTATTATATGAGGCCTGATGAAAACATCTGAGCTGCTACTTCAGCTGTATTATGTTGAGGTGTTATTTCAGCTGTTCAGGTTGGTTGCCTGCTCCCCCTACTTTACTATAAATTTAATTTCCCTTATTGATACAACCATTGTGTCTCCCACTAGCAGCCATTTTTGTCTCCTGAAAGTCTATTACTAATCTATTATCAGTGAGGAAGTCAGATAAGCAAGCTGGGCAGATTTGTTCCTGAATAGTTTCTATGTGAAAATATGGCAGACGCCATATCCTAAAGATATGGGCTTTAGGAATGGAAATCTCTTTTGACTGATTACTCAGGAGTCTTCTCTACTTGCCTTTAAGTTTTCTGACATAATATAGTTTAGGTTATTGAAAAATAACACTCAAATTTTTTAAAGTGATATATTTCAAATTACAAGTATCAGGATTATGCTTAATCCTATAGTTATGCTAAATTTTCAAGCATAGAGGATGAAGCAATTAGGTTACCAGAAAGGGAAAAAAAACCCCTAAAGTACAGATGGGAATTAATTTCTATTTCTAGGTTTGTCACCTGTTAGTTGTGTAGCTACAAGTAAGAAGTTGCTGAGATTCCACAACAGCCTCCCCATAGATAAAGAAAAATACCTTACCTGAATTACCTCGGGAAAAAATAAATTTTTATATATATTATATTGTATTATATATTATACATATTACATATATTATATACAATGAACTAGTTAATTTCCATACAAATCCAGGTTTTTGTTATCATAAAAAAACTAAAGACTCCACGGTGTACTTCTCATATTAGTCAAGTTTCTGTTAGCAAGGTGGTAAAGTTCTTAGCTATCAGAAATTGTGTATTTGTCCATGTTGATGGATCTGATATCTGAACTGCAAGTAAGAATTGCACTTGACATACATAAGTACTCAATATATAAGATTTTCTAAGAAAGATATTCCAAAGATAGGTAGGTAGATAGGGAGAGAGATAGAGAGATAGAAAGGGAAAGATATCTCAAGAGATCTATATCTGTATCTATATTTATATATAATCTATATATTTGTGTAATCTCTGAAAATGTAGATCAAATTAATTGACAATTTTTAAAGAAAACTATATATTTTGAACTTAAAATAATCAAACAATAAAAAGATGAGTTATATAGAAATATCTGAGTCATTCCTTATGGTACAGTTTTAAGACCTAATGTCAACATAAAGATGCTAAAGTTATTCTACTGTTTACCTGTCCTTAATAGTGTAAAACTGAAGTGAATAGTTTCTAGTCCTCTGTATTATACAGAATGATAATCTATCAAATCAGGTTATACCTCCTCAATATTTCTAAATTTTGCACTCTCAATAAAGAAACCTGGGTTCTAGTCCTAATTTTGTTCTTCCTTTTCCTGGAAGAAATCACCCAGAATAATTGGCCTTAGCTGTCTCACATATAAAAGGAGATAATTTAAGAAGATGATCTCTAAAGCCCTTTGATTAACACCTAACCTTATTTCAAATGGTGGTGGGTGGTAGAGGGAGGTGAAAAAGGATACCCCCCCTTTGGTTTTCTTTTTCTTTTTTTTTATTATGGCCTTTTTTTGCCTCTCACTGATCTCCTCTACACAATATTAATTGAAATATAATTATATGTATACATTTTTGAGAGATTAACACATATATGTTAATATCTTTATATTAAAAACTTGTTTCCATTAGTTCAACCATCCTTCAAAGATACTCCATAGAGTCAATATTGTCACTTGTACCTTGTGCCCAATGAGACTAAACCTTGGAAGGTTCAAATCCATCCAACTCAGCAAATGCTATCAAGGCAAAAAGCCTAGTTTAGTGTCCCTTCTTTGAATGGTTTCTTGTTTCACTCCTGTTTCAGAATTCCTTTCATGTCAACATATGGATTCATAGAAAAAAAATGTGTTTTTTAAACAAAATATTTTATCCATCTTTCTTAGTTATTTTCAGTGGAAGATCTGCATTACCTCTTGCTACATGAGAAGAAGGCTTTGACTTTCTTAATCACATTACATTAATTTGCTCTTTCTTTTTTATAGTCTCTGTTGTTTTGTTTTCCTGTTTGCTTGTTTGTTTCAATGGCAAAATCCAATCCATTCACATTTTGCCTTCTATTGATATTCTTGATTTGTATCCTTTTTTATGTTAGGATTGTTTTTTATTTTCTTTATTTGATTCTTCTTTTTCCCTCATTTCACTGATTTAATCACATTGTTATTTACTTCTTTTTTTCTCATATAATATAGGATATACTGTTGCACCTCTGTCTTCCATTAATATTTAGTTTCCCTTTGTCAATACTAATAATCAAAATTATTCTGTGCCATAATATGAAAATTATATTCCACAAAACTCTATTCCACAATGTGTCCCTTACCTAATAAGATGATATCTTTTGAATATTTTCTTTTCTCACCATCTATTCTTCACCTTTCCCCAAATGAATAAAGACCTTTGGAATCCTATTTTCTTCCACTTTTCAATCAAATACAAGATTTTTGTGTATTTTTCCCCTAAGTTTTTATAGTTCTATACTTCATAAGAATTACTTTTGCATTATGTGACTTATGTTTAAAAAATCTTGACTTAGAACTTATATTTTGTATTTTCAAAGACTGTATCCATTTACATTTAGATTGAACTCTATGACTGACTGTACGTGCACGCGCTCACGCACACACACACACAGACACACACATACAGTGTGGCTGAACCACACGGACTCCATTTTGTCAATTCTGTTTTAGGCCTTCTGTCCTACACCTTCCCTTTCTTTTTTTTATTTTTTTTATTTTAACATTTTTATTGGAGTATAATTGTTTTACAATGTTGTGTTAGTTTCTGTTGTATAACAAAATGAATCAGCTATATGTATACATATATCCCCATATCCCCTCCCTCTTGCGTCTCCCTCCCACCCTCCTATCTCACCCCTCTAGGTGGTCACAAAGCACCAAGCTGATCTCCCTGTGCTATGCAGCTGCTTCCCACTAGCTATCTATCTTACATTTGGTAGTGTATATATGTCAATGCCACTCTTTCACTTCATCCCAGCTTACCCTTTCCCCTCCCTGTGTCCTCAAGTCCATTCTCTACGTCTGCATCTTTATTCCTGTCCTGCCCCTAGGTTCTTCAGAACCATTTGTTTCCATTTGTTTTTTGGGGGTTTTTTTTGGTTTTTTTTTAGATTCCATATATATGTGTTAGCATATGGTATTTGTTTTTCTCTTCCTGACTTACTTCACTCTGTATGACAGACTCTAGGTCCATCCACCTCACTACAAATAACTCAATTTCATTTCTTTTTATGGCTGAGTAATATTCCATTGTATACATGTGCCACATCTTCTTTATCCATTCATCTGTCGATGGACACTTAGGTTGCTTCCATGTCCTGGCTATTGTAAACAGTACTGCAATGAACATTGGGGTGCATGTATCTTTTCGAATTATGGTTTTCTCTGGGTATATGCCCAGTAGTGGGATTGTTGGGCCATATGGTAATTCTATTTTTAGTTTTTTAAGGAACCTCCATACTGTTCTCCATAGTGGCTCTATCAGTTTACATTCCCACCAACAGTGCAAGATGGTTCCCTTTTCTCCACATCCCCTTCCCTTTCTACAGGAGTGAGCTTCATCCTAACTCACAAGAAATGCACCCAAACCAGATAAGTTCCCAGTCAATTTTTACCCTTGCCTGCATCTGTTATAAAAAGTGGAAGAGTGCCTTTTGCTGAGGCAGATGCTTAATAGTCATGAGACCCCCAGCAGGGTTGGTGCAGACATGCTTCTCCATTGGTAGTCAGATTCTAATTTTAGCTTTGGCCCCTTTCACTGCCCCTGTACTCCTTTCAGCAGCATGGAGTGCAGCTGAGAATGCCTCTGGATCATCATCTGCCTGATCCTGCCTGTATGTATGATACCCACAATAAACTTCATATTGCACATTATAAAGCTTCCTGCTTCATTTTTCGGTCTCAAAGTTCCTTCTCAGTTCAGAGGATATTATTGAATATCCTCGGCTTCCAATGCATACACACATTTGTATATTTTGAGATCCACCACTTACCACTACTTCCAATTCTCATCTTTCCTATCCTGTGATCTCTGGTTTTAACATTTATTATTTGGTTGGAATCCTTTTTAAAAATATAAGCTTCAGATTGAGTGCATGAATGATATATTTGCTCAATTTATGCATATTCATGAAATATTTTATCATTACAAACATTCCTATTTTCATAGTTATATTTTTTGAGTTATATATTATTTGAGTTGAAGATGTTTTACTTCTGTAGATTATAAACTTTATTTCTCTGTTATTTTTTATTGTGTGCTTTTTTCTTTTTTGTGAAATTTCTATATTTTCAAATGATATATATCTCCAGGATATATTATCTAAATGTCATCCTAATTTCAGATTTTTGTAGTTTTCTTTGTATTCATTTTTTTAGGTTTGAGATACACTTTCTGTTATTTGTTTATTTGTAACAATTCTCCACTAATTGGTATACTTAATCTCAACCACAAAGTATTTTGGGCTATATTTTCCAAGTTTTCAAGAATTTTCTCTTTCATCTATACTTATTTAGAGGCTTAGAGTGATTGTACTCTATGCTTTCTCTTTCTGATCTGACTCCACTTAAATAGGTTGACATTTTTTCTTTGTTTACTCACTGGGACTCCACTTCAACTGCTAGAATATTAGAATACTCCATTGGCAGTAATTCTGAGTAGTGAAGACTGTGCCATGTAGTTGTGGCCTCAAGTAGTACAGCAGTAGCTTATCCATAGTTCTCTTGCTCTGCTATTAAGATTTAGTTTCTTTACCCTGAAGAGCTTTCCATGCCTTAGGTAGTAAAACTTGCCCATTTATTCAACTACTCTTCAGCTCCTAAGGGTCAGGGAAACAAAGCTAAACTCATATGGTGCCAGACATCTTTGAGTGCTAAATTTTCCCTGGTAACAGTTACATCCGAATCCTCAAAATTAAGACTTTCAGAAGCTGCTTCTCAGGTTTGCAGTAA
The DNA here is from genome assembly GCF_949987515.2 of Delphinus delphis. Lineage (NCBI taxonomy): Eukaryota > Metazoa > Chordata > Mammalia > Artiodactyla > Delphinidae > Delphinus > Delphinus delphis. Next base: position 173,242,396 of record NC_082683.1, read on the forward strand.
TCTCAGATGGAAGAAAATGCTTCGCATATTCTCATGCTTAGTCTGTCCAGGGCCTGTTTTCCTTTGGGTATCTAAGTGTATTTGGCTCAAGAGGTTTGGATGGGTGGCAATGGGAGTGGGGGATAGAAGAAAGTCAATCCTCTCTTTAACCTGCTGTCGTGCCCAAACTCCCCTCTTATCTTTCAAACCGATAAGCTCTCAGTGATTGATCTAATTCACTCTCATCTCTTCATTTGTTACCTATATATTAGTGATTCTCACATATCTTCTCCTTATTAGATTCTCTCTTGAACTCCAGGACCCATAATTGCAACTATCTTCTATATGTTGCCATTTGGATTTTCACTAATACCTCACAAATTTTATGTCACAAACTGAACTTACTATCTCTATCTATAAAACCTGTCTTCTGTCATGCCCTATCAAATTAATGGAAGCACCATATCCACCAATTCTCTCAGGTTTAAATCCACTTTTATCTTCTCTAGCTTCTTCCCCTATATGCCTAACATTGGTTAGTATACAATAATGTAAATTCTATTTTCCCAAACCCACATGGTTCTCTACTGCTACTGCATGAGTTAAGCCTTTTATCCACTCTTCCATTATTTACTGCAATAACATCCTAACTTATTTATATGCCATTAGACTTTTCTAATCTGATAAGCTCTCCATTATGGTTCTGAGTTATAATGTTGATAAATTTTTCATATAACAACAACAAAATTACTGATATGTGAAAAGATTGCTACAGACCCCCCAACTGGCTTCTTGCTTTCTTCACACATTTTTGTAACTACCTGGAAGTAGTTCTACACTCAATGAGCTGGTGCTAAAAACTGCTTTATTTTGATTTATTCTCAGTGGTTTGAGTGTATGCTACAATGGCTTGGTCAGGCTAACATTGAGCTCATGCTCCTGGCTGTGTAGTGAGCTCAGGTCTGCTCTACAAGTGTTCATTCTAGGTCCCAGGCTAAACAGATAGTGATTTTCTAGAGAAAATCTCTCACATGACAATGATGGAAGCACAAAAAAATCTCTCACATGACAATGATGGAAGCACAATGATGGAAGCACAAAAACAGAAACGTAACCACAAAAATATATTTCGAACCTGTGTGTCATGTCCAGTAACTTTCTATTGACCAAAATCACATGACCAAGGATAATATTAAAGGGACAGAAAACATGTTCCCTAGACATCATCAGAAAAATTACAAACTCATTTGGCAAACGGTTTGCTAAAGGCATGGGTAAATAATTGGGAAAAGGTAAACGCATGGGTAAAGAACTGGGGGAAAAAAAAAAAAACTCGATTTATGTCATTATAACTTTGCTAAACACTGCTCTTCGCAAATCAGTTGCAGACTCCTTCAGACACGCTGAAATTCTCCATATTCTTTAGCATGCCATATTCTTTCACATTTTAAAGCTTTTGTCTTCTGTCCGGATTTAACTTTCCATGATACCGCCTTACTATTTATCCTTCAAAACCCAGATCAGATATTTCTGAGTATTCTTATCAATTCTCTCAGACAAGAATCAATGAGTGTCCTTGCAGTAAATTTATTTTTGCCATATTGTCTTTCTCTGTCCAGATATCTGCCTCCCCAGACTAAATATGTCAAGGCTAAAAATCATATTATTTTAATTTATTTAGTCCTAATACCTAGCAGTGTTGAGTACATCACAGATCTTAAATGAACATTCACCAAATAAGCAAGTTAATTGGGTAATTTGTAAACTTCTGGACAATCTTACACTGATATAGGGCACTGAACACTATACCTAGCAATGACAGGATCATATGTTATGTATATGTGTTGCTTTAATTTCCAAATCTATTTATTCAACTAAGAGAAATTGTTTTAATTAATCTTATTAAAATAAAAATTTAATTATTAGATGCTTCAAATTTAAAAACTAGCAACTGATTTCTATCAAAAGAATCAAAAAAAAAATCAAGAAAATAAAAGGTTTTAAAGTAAGTAAAAATTGTATGTATTCATTTGAAAAATAAAAGAAATAATTTAAAATCTTAATCTCCTTTTTAGGTTATAATTTTCTCTGGGCATGATTCCATTTTGGATGAGATTTTTCAAACTTTATCTTGGACCAAATGTGAACTTGTTTGAAAGTTTGAACTAAATTGCTTTAGCCATTTTTGAGTTATGTGAAGGTGAGAGTACATTTTTCATGCACCTAAGATAGGCTCCAACCTTTTCTACTTACGTAAGTCACAAATGACTAATGCTATATATTTTAAACTTGACAGGATTATTACATTTCTCAAAGAAACCTCTAAATTTAAAAGAAAATATCTAATCATTTTTAAAATGACAAAATTTTCCATTTATGTGTCCAAAGATTGCTAAAAGAGGACTGTAGATTGAAAGTAAAGAAAATACAATTAAGGTCAACTCAGATTTCTGTCTAGATTAGATAGAAAAAGAGATATAGGACAAATATCAAATTAGTGTAGCATTTCAGGGCAGAAATGTTAGGAAGTTAATGCACTTTAAAGTGCACTTTAAAATGTAAAAGTAATTTAACCTCAACCTTTTGCAATCCAGCTGGAGGAAAATGCAGCAATCTGAAATATAAATTCTTTGCCCAGCACATTCCTGAATGAGTTTTGATCACTTAAACTTTGCGATCCTCTTAAGCAGTGTGATAGGAAAAATAGCCGTTATCAAGTGGCATAAAATAGATTTGGTATTATATATCACATCACAAATTCCTTTTTAAACCTAGCTTAGTCTTCTTCAATTCCCTGGGCAAAAGTGTTAAACTTTTAAGGTAGGAAAATAATATATTAAATATTTAGAATATTACAGAAGAAAAATGCAATATCTTTCTTTAACTTTACATTTCTATCAATGACATGCCATATTTTCACAATCATTTGCACTCTGGCTCACTGAGATGGTTTTGGATCTCTATTCATTTCTTTTCCAGTTTCCACCAATTTGTTCAGCTTGTCCTTTATATTGTTACTCTAGTCAGTGATGAAATGGCTGAGTAGGAAACAGTCAAAAGCACTGCATCATTCAAATCTAGAGGCTACTCCCTATGGAGCCTTAGATGTAACAGGAAATAAGTCCTCCAAGTGTTGAACAACTTTGTAGTATGGTTCAAGAAAGTATTGTGGAGGATTTATCTTGAGATAGTATGCAGGCTGCATTAGAAAGGTAATAAGACAAGGTAAGGGAGAACATCTGGGAAGGTTTACAATGGGAAGTGCCTCAACTAGATTCCCATAATGAATGGAAAGGAAGGAATGGAAACCAGAGAAAGTTGCAGTACTCATAGACTGATTAAATACAGAGAATAAACAGAGAGAATAGCATACAAATAATTCATTTGTAATCATTTAGAATTTGATAAAAATGTGATAAACAGAGGAAAACATTTTAGGTTACTGAAAAAATTAGAGGGACCTTGGGTTTGGAGATGGGAATGGCAGTACATATTTAGGGGTTGCTGACATAGTGTTGATGGTTGATAAAATATAAAATACATAAAACAGATGGTCTTCTTTGACATAACTTATTGAATGTCAATACTTCTATTAGTAAAAATGTATCTCAAATTCACAATTATTTAGTAGCAACATCCTCCTTATATTGAGTTAAACTGATAGTAACTGGTATGTAGGTCATTTATTCCCTTATACTATACTTCATACCTTTTACTTTTCTATTAAGCTACAAATATTTAAGTTTTTTATTCTCTCTGAAAAGGTTTATTTTGAAGATGATCTTTCCTAGGATTTTCTCATTTTATCAACCAGTTAAAAATTGCTATAATTTCAGAGGGGACATATCAAATTTTCTATCATCTCCTTTAGTCATGAAAAACAATCACTTTGTTATAGGATAAAAGGCAAGTCAAGAACATCTAGACCTAATAATCTTATTACCCATAATTAATGATAAACTAGCAAAAATTGAACTTGACCACTCATGAGAAGAAGGTTGTCTAGATTTGAAAGCTCTAAAATTCTGCTTATTCCCCGAAACTTGGAAAGGAGAATTTTGGAATGTTCTACAAACCCTTTTCCCCAAAAGCCTTACTGTGACTTTGAGTGACTATACATAAATTCATCAGAAAGCCTAGCCTCCATCTCAGGTGTAGTGAGTTTTCATAAATTCCAATAGAGGACTGCTGCATTGTAGCTTAGTTCTAATTAGTAATCTACCCTTTTCTACCCCTTGATTTGGTTCCCTCTTTAATAACTGACTTCTTTTGAAAAGGGTCAAGGGATCCTGACTTATTTCTTCTCTCTTTCAAATTGTTTTTCTGTATTAGAGCTTGTTCCTGAGTCCTCTGTTTATCTGCTTCATCTTGTAACCATGGGCATAATTTTTAAAATTTACATTTATATGGCACTTAATAGGTGTGAGGCACTGGTGTATAGTACCTTAAATATATTAACTCTTTTAATCTCCATGACAGCCAGATAATCTAAGTGTTATTATTATCTCCCTTTTACAGATGGTTAAACTGATAGAGAAGACAGTTAACTTGAGCAAATCACACAATCAGTAGATAGTGGAATTGGGGCTCCAACCCAGGGGGCTGTGGCTGCAGAATCAGGCCTCCTCACGGCTCTATTCCCTTGGCTCTTTCTGACATGATGTGACATACTAAACCAGGGAATATATAAAAATATGTAGAGAAAAAGTAAACAACAGGATCTATCACTCTTAATTATTTGACTCTATCCCCGGGAACGTAATAGAAGAAATTGAGAAAAACGTGTAATGTCTAACAGTGGCTGGTTACCATCTGTTGACAGGTAGATGCATCAAATTCAGAACAATATGGGAGGTGGAATAAAATTCTTTTTATGTCATTTAACTTAATATGATATTTAGTGGTTATCTTTCTGAATGGAGACAGTAACAAGATCAGTGGTTGCCAGTAGGGGGAGGAGGGAAGGGATGAGTTGGTGGAGAATTTGAAGGCAGTGAAAATACTGTGTGTGTGATACTGTAATAATAGATGCATGTCATTACACATTTATCCAAACCCATAGAATGTGCAACACCAAGAATGAGCCATAATGTAACCTGCGGGCTTTGGGTCATTACAAGGTGTCAATACAGGTTCATCAGTTGTAACAAATGTACCATCTGGTGGTGGATGTTGATAATGGACGAGGCTGTGCATATGTGAAGGCAGGGGGTGCATGAGAAACATCTGTTCCCCTTAGTTGTATTGTAAACCTAAACCTTCTCTAAAAACAAATTCTTAATTAAAAATAAACAAATTTTAAAAACCCAGATAACTCAGAAACAATGCATATTCATTCCCATTCCAACTTACAGTTTCTTACTTTACTTCCCAGAGCTGTTATCAAATGCAAGAAAACCAACCCAGTTTTTATTTTTTTTTTTGTATTCATACACTAACAGTTCATTAAAAGATAATTTTGAAAAAACCAAATTCCTATTCGCTCAATGAATGAGAGAACACACACTGAGAACACTCAGCCTCTCTACACAAGGGTAGTCAGATATAGTGTAAAAAGGATTCAACAGATAGTCAATCTGTACTTAGTTAAGGAAGCCGATTTTTCCCTTCTAAGCACCTTTATCACTGGCAGCTGGTCTTTCACAAATTCAACAAAATGGTCAGTCACCAAGTACAGTACTGCATGTGTTCCATGCTTAGTGCTGCCAGCATTTCAAAGACCAGGAGATTCTGCCAAAGAGCTTCATGTGTTATTTACAGTGATGGGATTTCCTAGTTTAGCAGTGCTGTGGTCTTGATACTTTGGAGAACAGGAAGTAGAATATACAGAATTATAACAAAGGAAAAGAGAAATTCTATGCTCTTACTAAAAAATAAGGTATTTCCAAAAGAGGGTTTTGAATTTTCTTTCTGCTTATTAGAAGAGCTGTTATTCTGCTACTCAGAGGCAGAAGATACATGAGGATGCTGAAAGATAAAAGAGTATCGGGGATTCCTGTAAAACCTGTCAAAGCTGTTTCAGCATCCATGCTATAGTTGCAACCACTTACCTAATTTTAGCAATCTGAAACTCTGGGGTTGCTGCAGTTTCTGATTGCTACATCATCAATTCTGCTCATGCTGAGTTAGGTTCATTCAATTTCAATTAGCATTTATTGAGCTCCTATCTTGTACTGAGCTCTGGGTGGAGAGATCAGAAGATAAATAAGCTACTTCTTTGAATATTACACAAGCTCGATAATTACATGTTAAATAATTACAGCTAACACTTTATAGCACTTTTACATGCTAGGCACTTTTCTAAGAGCCTTTCAAATATTAACCCATTTGACCCTCACAACAAATCTATATGATCCTCATTCTAGAGACAATGAACCTAAGTCAAGGAGAAGTTGAGTGTATTAATTCATCTAGGTGTCATGGGATTTAGAAAACAGCATCCTGCACGAGACTATTTTTTTAAATTATCTAGCAATTTTCTGAAAATCCAGTTCTTTCCCCAGTCTATATCTTAAGTCCTCTCACTTTTATGCTACTGAAAGTTTGAATGGTATCAAATATTGAGGTGTGATCATAGGAGGGTAAGAGAAGGTCTTGAAATATATTATTTTTATATAATATAGAGTCTATTTTCTTACAATATAGTCTATTTTTATATAAATACTTATATAAATATTTTATATAATATAAAAAATATATTTTTATATAATATACACTAATATACACATATATGTGTATATATATATGTCTCATTCCTAAGCTATTAGAATTATTCACCAGTCATTATAAGAGTTATTCAATAATTTATATTGGTTATTAATTATTAAATTGGTTATTTTTAGGATCTTCAGATTACTAGAGAATAGTACCCAGAGTTGCTATGTGTATTATCTAAACTGTCCTGTTACATTACCAACCAAAATGTATGAGTCATGCAAAGAAATAGGAAATTATTATCTGTACACTGGAAAACAAGCAAGAATACAAATTACTTGTGAGAGCAACCAGATGTTGTATTTAACAGAAAAAACCTTCAAAATAGACATTATAAATATCCACAGAACCAAAGGAAAGCAAGACTAAAGTAGCAAAGGAAAGTCATTGTCACATCCAATAGGAAATATTGATAAAGAGATGTAAATTATAAAAACAACCAAATGGAAATTCTGGAGTTGAAAAGTACAATAACTGAATTTTAAAAAAAATCACCAGAGGGAATCAACAGTAGGTTTGAACTGGAAAAACTAAGAAGTAGTAAAATTGAAGACAGATCAATAGATATTATGCAGCCCTGAGAACACAGAGAAGGAAGCACACACACACACACACACACACACACACACACACACACACAAAACAGAGCCTCAGAGAAATGTAGAACACTTTGAGTGCATCTACATACACAGAAAGAGAGGAAAGGAGTAGAAAAATAGTTGAAAAAATAATGACAATAACTTCTCAAGTTTATTGAAAAACCAATAACCTACATATCCAGGAAGCTCAACAAACTCTAAGTAATGTAAGCACAAAGAGATCCACAAACTGACACATCATAATAACAATGCTGACAGTAAAAGACAAGGAGAAATATATAGTTGTAAATGCCTAAAACAAGAAAGAAGGCACTGGAGAAAAAAGAACAAACAAACCCAAAGCAAGCTGAAAGAAGGAAATAATAAAGATTGAAGTGGAAGTTAATAAACTAGAGAATTAAAAAAATAGTTAAGAAAATCAATGAATTAAAAAGCTGGGCCTGTGAAAAAAATCAAAAAAATTGACAAACATTTAGTTAGATTGACCAAGATAAAAAACAGAAGAATCAAATAACTAGAATGAAGAATTAACAAAGGATATTACTATTTACCTTAGAGCAATAAAAAGGATTTTAAAAGAATGCTGTGAACCATTGTACAACAATAAATTAGATAATTTAGAATAAAAGGAGACATTCCTAGGAAGACACAAACTACCAAAACTGACTCAAGAAGAAATAAACTGTGTAAATAGACCTGTAACAAGTAAAGATATTGAGTAGTAATCAAACAACCCACAAAAAGAAAGTGCAGGCCCAAATGGCTTCGTCACTCAATTTTACCAACCACTTAAAGAATACTTAAAACCAATTCTTCACAAACTCCTCCATAAAATAAAAGAGAGACATTTCCCAACTCCTTTTATAAAGCCAGTATTACTCTGATACTAAAACCAAGAAAATCACAAGATAACAACAGACCAATATCTCCTACAAATATGGGTGTAAAAACCCTCAACACAAGGTTGGTTCAACATCCAGAAATTAATTAATGTAATACATCATCTCAGAATTTAATAAGTGAAAGGCATATGCTCACCTCATTAGACACAGAAAAAGCATTTGGCAAGATCAACACTTTTCATCATAAAATCATTCATCAAACTATGAATTGAAAGGAACTTCCTCCACATGTGAAAGAACATCTATGAAAAAACCCACAGCTAACATCATACTTAACGGTAAAAGAAAGGACGCTGTCTTCCTTAATCAGGAAAAAATAAGGATATTTGTTCTCATTACCTCTATCCATCATTATAAGAGACCTTCCAGCCAGGGCAATTAGGCAAGAAAAAGAAATAAAAGGCATATCCACTGGGAAGAAAAAGAAGTAAAATTACCTCTATTTGAAGATGACATGATCTTATATATAAACAATTCCATGGAATCCACTAAAAAATAAACTGACAAATTCAGCAAGATTTCAGGATACAATATCAATTAAAAACTTCATTGTATTTTTATACACTTACTGTAATAATTAATTTTATGTGTCACCTTGATCAGGATACAGTGTGCTCAAACATTTGCCTGAACATTATTTCTGGGTGTGTCTGTGAGGGTGTTTCTGGATGAGATGAGCATAAGGGTAAACTGAGTAACACTGACTGCCCTTCCCAGTATGGGTGGGCATCATCCAATCCACTGAGGGCCTTATAGGGAAAAAAAATGCAAAGAAATAACTTGTTCTCTGTTTGACTATGGAGCTGTGATATATGTCTTCTCCTAAACTCAGACTGGAACTTACATCATCAGTTTCCCTGTTGATTTGGGCCTTTGAACTTAGCTGGACTTACACCATTGTCTTCCCTGGTTCTCAAGCTTTCAGGCTTAGACATAAACTATACCAGCAGAGGCCAGATCATGAGACTTCTTAGCCTCTATAATCATGTGAGCCAATTGCTCTCTAGATAGATAGATAATAGATAGATAGATAGATAGATATAGATGTAGATATGGATATATAGATATAGAGATATATATCTTCTATTGGTTGTTTCTCTAAGAAACCCTGACTAATATACTTGCTATGAACAATCTAAAAACAAAATTTGAAAAAAAATTTCATTCACAATAGCATGAAAAGGAAGAAAATCTTCCTTGAAGATGCCTTGAAATAGAGCTTATACTTTAACTTCAGTCTTGGTGATTTCTATGACTATTTCTTAACTGGTTCTAAAGTCTCTAAGGGGGGAAAAAAGTGTATGATGCTAGAGCTCATGCACTTCAACAGGAATAATGCTAGAAATGTTATGGAGTATAAAATAAAAACCTGGAGTGTCTTAATAATCTCCAGGAAGTTTCTATGACCTTACATGAGAAAAAAAACTGATGTGATCCAATATAGTGTTTTGAACAAATTTATATAGTTAACATGGGATTCAGAGAAATAGGAATGAAATAGCAGAGGCTACAAGTAAGGACTTCCAACTCTAGCGAGGATGTAGAAAATCACAAGAGGCCATTGTTCTCACCCTAACAATGAAAATAAGTCAGATAAACTCAAATTCAAAGTTTCTTGATTTAACTATAAGAGTACAGTGGATGCTGTAAATGAACTAAAGTCCAGAAAATCACTAGCTCTTTCTGGGAGGAAAGGAACACAAGGCTGTTCTCATCTCTGGCAGAGAGGGAGGAAGATAAATCTGCCATTGATAAGGTAAAGGGAAACTAGAAAGAATGCTTAATGGCTGTGTCAGTCCTGATACGATGGATTAAAATACCAGGAAGTACCAAAGTGAGTATACACCCACCCAGTAAATTGCTGCCATTAGCCTTTAGAGAGTACATGAATACAGCACATGGGAGGTTACGTGCAAAACAGCAGAGCTGAGAGAAATACTCTCGGAAGCACCTGGGCTTTCCGCAAGTACAAGGCTTTGGGAGAAACCCTCCAAAGTGCTTTTGGCTTTCACCAAGTTCAGGGCACAAAATGGGAAGAAGAGCTGGGAAAGATGCCTTTGAAGCATTTCCAGCTTCTACCAAGTACCAGGCACTGGCTTTCCAAATGCTGGAGACATGGCAGCAAGGAGGACAGAGATCCCTCAGTATGTAGAAAGAGAGGGCAAGACTAAAAACCAAAGATAATTCTGCAGGAGACTGGCAGCCAAGCCTTCATGCAGAGTTTCCCCATGATTTAGAAAGTTGGCAGCTGGGTTGTGAAGATGTGGTAATTTCCTGAATCTCACTCTTGGCCAGATCCTTAGCCCTTCTAAAAGCAAAGTGCTGATGCTGTCTTCAAACTGTTTTAAGCCAGAAGTCAATAAATCAAGTTAAATTTTGAAGAAAGCACAGGTCTACCTCAATTCCAGATTAGACTGACTCAGCTTCACATAATAGCAGCCTAACAGAGGAAGGGGTATGCTTATTTTCAGTGGAAATATTATTTACTTCAGTGTCTTTTTTGGTCTGTTTTTTTTTCTTTTTTTTACACACGATGTTTGTCAATAAAAATAATATGTGAAAAAGCATGAAAATGTGAACTCAAAGGGCAAGACAGGCAATAGTCAAGGGAAGCAGACTCAGTAATGAATAAGGTTGAATCACCAGACAGAAATGTTTAAATAATACTAATGACTATGTTAAAATATCTAGTAGAAAAGTTAGACAATATAAATAAACAAATGGGGAATTTCAGAAACTATAAAGAAACTATAAAAAATAAACAAATATAAATGGTAGAAAAGAAAAACATATCATAAAGGAAGAATTTATTTAATTGGCTTTACATTACACTGGACAAATAAGGAAAAAATGAATTAACTAAAGACGAGTTAATTCAGAAATTAATAAATTCTGAATTTATTAGAAATTAATAAAACTGAAAAATTATTAGAATTTATTAGAAATTTATAAATTAACTAAAGACAAGTTAATTCAGAAATTAATAAATTCTGAATTTATTAGAAATTAATAAAACTGAAAAGCAAAGAGAAAAAGAATGGCAACATAATACAGATAGTACAAGATTTTAAGGACGATATCAAACAGTCTAGCATCAGAGTCCCAGAGGAGGCATCCCAGAAGGATAAATGGGAAGAAAACCACACCAAGGCATATTACAGTCAATCTCCTGAAAGTTCAAAACAAAGAGAAAGTGTGAAAATCAGTCAGGGGAAGTGAAATATTACATTCAAGAGAAAAACTACAATAAATACTAGCTACTCATCAGAAAAAAAATGATGGTCAGAAGACAATAATATAATAGAAAGAGAGAGAGAGTGAGAGAGAGAGAGAGAGAGAAACAAAAAGAATGGACTGATGGATGATATCTACATATATGAATGGGGATACACACATGTATTTTTTTTGTGTGTGTGTATTTAAAATAGAATGGAAATAATAAAATAACAACTAGATTTAATTTAAGTAATTTTGGGGTTTTCAGTATATAGAGCTTTTAAATCTTTTGTCAAATTTATATGGTATCGATTTTAATTTAAACTTCTGATTGTTGCTTATATACAGAAATACACATAGTAATATACATATATAGAATTACACATGAATTAATCTTGTATCCTTCAAATGATCAACTCCTTTTTATTTCTTGTACCTTTTGAAACTATTTCACTGGATTTTCTATAGGTACATGTCTTCTGCGAATAAAAACAGTTTTACTTCTTCCTTTCAAATCTGAACGCCTGATTTCTTTTTATTGTTTAATTGCACTGTCTAGAACTTATAGTAAAATGTTACTACTAGAATGTTTAGTACTATTATTAGTAGAATGTTTAGCAGTATTCTACTACAATAAAAGTAGTGATAGCATAAATCTTTGTCTTGTTCCTGAACATAAATGAAAAAGCATTTACTCTTTCACTGTTGAGTATGATGCTACCCACAGGTTTGCAAATCCTCTCTTTATCAAGTTGAAGAAGTTCTTTTCTCTTTCTAGTTTTTTTTTTAATAAGAAATATGTCAGATTTTTTCTAAAGATTTTTCTGCAAGCCCTAAGAAGATACTATCTATCTATCTATCTATAGCGACATGTATTTTGTTGATATAATAAATTACATTGGTTGATTTTTTAATACTACTCATCTTGGACTTCTAGGATAAATCCCAAGTAGTCCTGATGTGTAATCCTTTTGATCTATTGTTGGATTCAAATTGCTTAAATTTTGTTTAAAATATGTGTATATATACACATGAAATATATTGATAGTTTTATTTCCTTGTAATATTTTACTTTGTTTTTATATCAGAGTAATGCTGGATTTAAAGAATGATTTGATAATTTGTCAAGTGTCTCAAATGTTCTAGAAGAGTTTATATAGATTGTTATTATATTGCTTAAAATGTTAGAATTCAGTAATGAAGCCATCTTGGCCAGGAGTTTTCTTTGCAGAAAATGTTTTTATCTAAACATCAATTTGCTTAATAAATTTAGGACTATTCATGTTATTTATTCTTGAATGAGCCTTGGAAATTGTCTTTCAAGAAATGTGTTTACTAATTTTCAAAGTGATAGTCACAATGTTGTTCGTGATACATCCTTACATTTAGAAACCTGTGTAATTTTACTGATGTTACTTCTCCCATTCCTGATACTCATAATTTGTCTATTCATTATTCTATTTCATAATTCTGGCTAAATGTTTTCCAGTTTTATTCATACACTAAAAAAACCCCACAGAAACAAAACAGCTTTTGGTTCCATTTTTTTCTCTATTACTCTTCTGCTTTCTATTTCGTATTCTATTTCTATTGCTTTCCATTTTATTTTACTTTGGGTTTAATTGCTCATCTTTATCATTAGTTTCTTAAGGGGAAATCTTTAGTCATTGTTTTATCACTTTTTTCCCCAAATAAAAACATTGTTTGCTGCAAATTTTCCCCTCAGTACTGCTTTACCAATATTTGACAGATCTTGATATGCTGTATTTTCATTATTACATTCAGTTCAAAATAATTTCTAATACGCTTTTTGCTTTCTTCTCTGAGCCATGGGCTATTTAGAAATTTGGCATTTAGTTTTTAAATATTTGAGGATTTTCCCGATATGTTTGTATTATTAATACATTTTCATGATTCGAATGATAGTGTTGTTTGAATCTACAATGCCCTTGCTGATTTTCTGTCTACTTGTTCTGTCAAAGATTGAGAGGAGGCTGTTAAAATCTCTGACTATAATTATGAATTTCTTTATTACTTTTTTCTCTCCTAAAATTTTGAAGCTCTGCTACATGTTTAGGATTATTATTTCCTCTGGATTAACTGCCAAGTATATCACTCTGAAATGACTTTGTCCCTGGTAAGACTCTTCACTGAGACATATTTTTCTTATGTTAAAATAGCCACTCCAGTGCTAGCATAGTATACCTACTCTCATCCTTTTACTTTTAATTATTTTCAAATTTTAAGTGATTTTCTTGTACACAACATATAGTTTAATCTTGCTTTTTAAAAGAATTCAATGTGACAATGTGTCTTTTAATAGGAAAGTTTAGACTACTGATATTTAATATGACTATTGATGCTATTAGGTTTAAGTCTATCTACTAGATATTTGTCTCGATTTCTCCATCTGTTCTTTCTTCCCTTTTGCTTATTTTTAACTTCCTTTGAATTAATTTTTAAGATAATTCTATTATATCACCTTTTTGTCCTATTAACTGTAACTCCTTATTTTGTTATTTTAGTGGTTGCTTTAAGGTTCATAGTGTACACACTTATCAGTCTACCTTTAAATTATATTATAGCATTTTACTGATAATACAAGAACTTTAAACTTTTATACCTTTGATTCTTGAACAACAGGGGGTTAGGGGCACCAAGCCTCCACACAGTAGAAAATATGAGTATAACTCATAGTTGGCCATCTCCAAGTTTCCTCTGTATCCTCAGTTCTGCACCCATGAACTCAGCCAACCATAGATTGTGTAGTACTGTAGTATTTACTATTGAAAAAAATCTGCTTGTAAGTAGACCCTTGTAATTCAAAGCTGTGTTGTTCAGAGGTCGACTGTACTTCCAGTACACTTCTTCTGATCTTCATGCTATTGTTGGCATACTGCTTATTGCTACATGTACCTCATCATACATTGATTGTGGTATTGTTTAAAGAATTGATTCTCTTTTAAAGAGATAATAATAATAATGACGATGATGATAAAAGATATAATGACCCAGGGCTTCCCTGGTGGCACGGTGGTTGAGAGTCCGCCTGCTGATGCAGGGGACACGGGTTTGTGCCCCGGTCCGGGAAGATCCCACATGCTGCGGAGCAGCTGGGCCCGTGAGCCATGGCCGCTGGGCCTGTGCGTCCGGAGCCTGTGCTCCGCAATGGGAGAGGCCACAGCAGTGAGAGGCCCGCGTACCGCAAAAAAAAAAAAAAAAAAAAAAAGATATAATGACCCATGTTGGTACCATTTTCACTCTTCTTCACTCATTTGTGTAAATACATATTTCTGACTGACATCCGCTGCCTTCTTGCCTGAAAGATTTCCTATGTCATTTTTCAAATTACAAATTTGAAATTTTTCAAATTACATTTTTCAAATTACAAATTAACATGTTGTGAACTGCCATATGGAGGAGGTCACTTGGCAAATAGTTGAGGGTCACCTCCCACCAACAGCCAGCAAGAAAAGGGTCCTTTACACTGACAAGGACATTATTGCTACCATCAATCATGTAAGCTTGGAAAAGGATGCTTCCCAAGTTGACTGTCAGGTGAAAATCTAGATCTGGTGGACACCTTGATTTGAGAATTAGCTAAGCCATGTAAGCCATGCCTGGACTCTTGACCTTCCAAAAAAAAAAATCCCTAAGGCATGATAATGTGATAATGTGTTTTATTATGTCTCTAAAGTAACGATAACATTGCTATATAGCAAGAGGTATCTAATACTTCCCTCCACCTCCAGCCTCCTTTGGGGACTCTAACTACACATATTTATGGCTGCATGAAGTCCCAGAGCTCACTGTTGATTGCTTTTTGCATTTTGTTCTCTTTTTGTTTCATTGTAAATAGTTTATATATCTATGTCTCAATTTCACCTGTCTTTTCCTGTGCAATAAATGACAATGATTATGAGACAGACACAACTGTAGGTGTCTAATCTTATTCAGTGTATTTTTTATGTCACACATTACAGCCAATGTCAGGTCAATTTGGTTCTTTTCTCTATCTTCATGTCTGTACTAATACTTTAAAAAATATGGAATACAGTTATAATATCCATTTTAGTGTTCTTGTCTGGTAAGTTTAATGTCTGTGATCATTCTGAGTCAGTTTTAATTGGCTGAATGTTCTCTTCATTATGGTTTGTGTTTTCCTGCTTCTTCACTGCCTGGGAAATTTTACTGGTTTTTATCATTGTGAATCTTACTTTTTTGGATATTAGATTATTTATTTTGCATTCCTATAAGCAGTCTTGAGTTTTGTTCTGGGGTGTAGTTCTTGGAAAGGGTTTGATTCATGTTGGTCTTGTTTTTTATAATTTTTGAGGTGAGTCCAGAGAAGAACTTAATCAAGGTTGATTATTCCCCACCACTGAGGCATGCCATTTCTAAGCATTTCATGCAGCGCTCCATGAATTATTAGTATTTCCTTTCTGGCTTATGGGAACACTTTTCTAGGCCCTGAGTGAGTGCCAAATGCTGTTCTAGGCCCGGAGTGCATGCCAAATACTGTTCTCTAATCCTAATCCATGGTGTAGTTTTCTTCCCTGATGTCAGGTAATTTCTTCACATGTATGTACTCAACAGCATTCTGCTAAGTATTTGAGGGCAAACCCCTATGGTTCCTGGGGTTTTCTCTCTACATGGCTTTCTCCTCTTTGGTGTTCTGTCCAACAACTAAAAACACCTAGGTCTCTCAACTCTGACCTCTATCCTCAATTTAAGGAATTTTTTGGTCTCTGCCTGGATTTTCTCTCCCTGAACCACATCCTGGAAACTCTTTCAAGACAGCAAGCTGGGACAATCACAGCACTCACCTCAGTTGTGTCCATTTCTCATAATCATCATCCTTTATTACCTATTGTTCAATGCCTGGTAGACCATTATTTTTATATCTTTTATCACTGTCTTTGATTGTCAGGTAGGAGGGTAAATTCAGTCCCTGTTAATCCATCTTGGTTAGAAGCAGTTCTAACTACTTAGAGATTTAAAATTTTATTTAATATTGTTTGCTTTGCTTGATTTTATTTTTTTCAGGCTTCTTCAGGTCAAATATTCTTTGTATATGGAAGAGATAATTTAGCGCTCAGTTATAACACAGAAAATATAATTTTATATAACTTGTCACAAGAAAGATAAACACAAGATGCATTTTGAGTGAAGATAGTAAGACAACTGCGATGTGAGAGAGCAGAAAACAAATAAAATATAATGGCTTCAAACAGTATAGGCTTTGTCACAGGAAATAAGATTTTTGACTAGGAAAGAGCTGAAAAAAGAAGTATGGAATGAAACAGATGTTAAAATATACCACAAATTGAAGTTTTAATTTTTTCCCCTAATTTATATAATTAATATTTAATCTAAAAAACAAAGCTTAACTCTATTTTACAAATTTACCATTTGGTAGCCACTATATATATAAGAAGTTATTTTGATTAAAAAACAAACAAAAATAAAAACAGATTCTGCTTTTGCCCTCCAGCAAATTAGGGTTGTTTGTCAAAACTAGAGAAGACATGGCAGAGGGGAAATAAGTATCTATAATGCAAACTAGAAAAATATTATAAAGCATGTGAAAGTTCAGAATATGAAAAAAATATGATTCTTAATTATTCTGGAACTTTTTGCTTTCATGAATTTAATCATGACACTCAATTTACACATATTAATTATTACGGAATGATATATTTTTCCTTTATACTAAAAAAATTGGGGCAGATAAATAAAAAATTCAGATAGGTTTGTGGTCAACTTGATCAAAATTGTCCAACTTGTTAAATGTACTAAGCTAAAAGTACAGCTTGTACTAAATAATTAAATACTTTTATGTGTGCGTAAGTTAAAACATTCTTTTGAAACCCTAAGAGAGTTTGCTATTTAAAAGAGAGACCTTCCTGAAAATAAAACTAATATATGAAATCAAACCTCTAATTATTATGAATTATTTACATGTAAACTGTTTTACTGAGTTTTCTTGAATTAAGAGTTTTTGAACATATAGAAATTTAAAAATTAATTGTAAACTTTTCCTAATTTAAATTACCCCAAATCAAATAATTTACATATCAAAAATGCTTCTTGGAAAATTGTCAGGCCTAATTTTATCAATAGCTTTTCAAATTTATTTTTGTTCCCTGTGCTATACAGTAGGTCCTTGTTGTTTATATATTTTACATGTAGTAGTTTGTATCTGCTAATGCCAAACTCCTTATTTATCCCTCCCCACTCCTTTCCCCTTTGGTAACCATATATTTGTTTTCTACATCCATGAGTCTCTTTCTGTTTTGTATCCTTTTTTAGATTCCACAAACAAGTGATATCAGATGATATTTGTCTTCCTCTGTATGGCTCAATTCACTTAGTATGAAAATCTCTAGGTACATCCATGTTGCTGCAAATGGAATTATTTCATTATTTTTCATAGCTGAGTAATATTCCATTGTATATATACACCACATCTTCTTTATCCATTCATCTGTTGATGGACATTTAGGTTGCTTCCATGTCTTGGCTATTGTAAATAGTGCTACAATGAACATTGGGGTTCATGCATCTTTTTGAGTTAGAGTTTCCTCCAGATATATGCCCAGAAGTAGGATTGCTGGATCATATGGCGACTCTATTTTTAGTTTTTTGAGGAACCTCCATACTGTTCTCCATAGTGGCTGAGCCAATTTACATTCCTGCCAACAGTGCAAGAGGGTTCCCTTTTCTCCACACCCTCTCCAGCATTTATTATTTGTAGACTTTTTGGTGATGGCCATTCTGACTGGTGTGAGGTGATACCTCAATGTAGTTTTGATTTGCATTTCTCTAATAATTAGCAATGTTGAGCATCTTTTCATGCGCCTGTTGACCATCTGTATGTCTTCTTTGGAGAAATGTATATTTAGGTCTTCTGCCCATTTTGTGATTGGGTTTTTGTTGTTGTTGTTGTTTTTGAGTTGTATGAGTTGATTGCATATTTTGGAAATTAAACCCTTGCCCGTCTCATAGTTTGCAGGTATTTTCTCCCAGTCCATTTGTTGTCTTCATTTTGTTTATGGTTTCCTTTGCTGTGCAAAAGCTTATAAATTTGATTAGGTCCCATTTGTTTTTTTTGTTTGTTTGTTTGTTTTTGCTTTTATTTCTATTGCCTTAGGAGACTGGCCTAAGACAACATTGCTACGATTTATGTCAGTGTATGTTTTGCCTATGTTCTCTTCTAGGAATTTTATGGTGTCATGTCTTATATTTAAGTCTTTAAGCCATTTTGAGTTTATTTTTGTGTATGGTGTGAGGGAGTGTTCTAACTTCATTGATTTACATGCAGCTGTCCAGCTTTCCCAGCATCACTTGCCAAAGAGACTGTATTTTCTCCATTGAATATTCTAATATTCTAAGGCATATCCTAATTTTATGAATAGATTTTGAAATTTTAATTTAATGTATTTTTATAATTTGAGAAATAGAAATGTAGCTCTAAGTTGTGGAGCCTCTTCTCAACATCACCTTCAACACCCTTAAGTAAACTATGCAGCACTAAAACATCACTTGGAGATAGATTTTTAGCTGGAATACTGACCTGTAAGTTAATTTTATCATAGTGTTTGTGCTTTTTCCTAAATTTGTTGGAAAAAATTCTAAACACTATAATTTTTAAAATCTTTCAAATAATTTTTCTATATTAGAAAAAATGCTAGCAATACAGTATGTTATTTTTTCTTTTAGAAAAATAACTTAGCTCTTTTAAATATTTAACAGTTACAAAAATTTTAATTTTATTCACTGCATGTAATCTGATATTTAAAACTTAAAGTATTAAGGAAATTTTTGAAAATCCATATACCATATCAGGTAATAGATTGGATTTTTCCCAAAATGTATATTTTGATTTTCTCATCATTGTCAATCACATATTAAAGTTTATTTGACTATTTCAAAAGAAACCTAAAGAATATGTTAGTATGATTATTTTAGATAACTTGAGTCAACTGAATTGAATCTTCTCAAAATAATTGACAATTCTAGACGTTATACTTGACATGTTTTTGCACTAATAATTATATTGAGAAATAATATTTGATATAAATGCCATTATGAAATAGTATAACAGTTAATTACGCTCTATGGGCATTTGAGCCATTCATTTTTGTTTACAGATGTGTTAATAAAGTTCAACCGACATTTACATTCATAATTAGAAGAGGTTAAACACAACCATTTGTTCTATTCCATTTTCTAGAAACTGGCTCAGTTAACGCTATGTGTCCAACTCTTTTGTGTTTTTGCAAGAATTAGCATGATAAAAGAAGGCGTGCTTATGCAGATTTAATCATATTTTTGCTGTTATCAGATAATGATTTTATTTGACTTTATTTTTTAACAAAACTCTGTCTCCTAAATTCTGTGAATCAAGGGACATCTTCATACAACATTTGTCCAAGAAATTAAATGCCCACTACACGGCACTTAAAAACCCAAGGTGTTTTTATCTAATCAAAGAAATTGTAGACTTGCTACCCTTCATATGAATCTTTAAAATATAAAAGCAATGCACTGAACCTTTAGAGATTTAGTAAAGGAGTTAAGCTTTTGATTTCAAATATCTACAGAAGCACTTTGCATTGAGTTATTTATTCAAGTATAAAGGATTTCAGTAGTTGAATGCCCTTGGATTCCGTTTACACACCCACTACCCTCACCACTCAGTCCCTCTTACCCTGTTAACTCACATCTAAGCAATTAAAATCTTATAATTGTGGGGAGACATCTTTTATCTGTGTAGGGATACATTTGATAACTAAGGAAAATAAAAGATACTCTCCCCAGGAAATTACACAGGAGCATAAAAGTGTGCATGAAGTTCAAGGGCCATGTCGACCTGCTGGAGCATTTTTCCTGGAGCTTTCACAGTAGCCCAGGCTGCAGCTGACCCTGGGCCAGATAATCACTAGTCACTTAAAACTATAACTGCCTCAGGTGAGAACTCCATCCAGGCCTAAATTTAATCCTGAAAAGTCTGATCTCCCTCCCCTCTTTCCCAGTCCCTACTACCTCACCCTTGCCTGCCCTATGTACTTCCAGGATTATTTTCTTAGTCATGTTGCTGCCAGTACACACACCTCATTCTCTTTTTTTTCCCCTTAGTTATGCACAAGATATGTGTACTTCTCTTTACAACCCATCTCTGTATCATTCCCATACTTTTCTCTGTTTCCTCTCCTTGATCTAAAGTTCCACTTTTCCTTCCTGTTCCCAGCCCCACTACACACACTTTAAAATACTTCCATTATGTGCTCTAGAACTCCCTTCTAAGACTAATGGGCTCCAGCATTTTCTGGAGTCCTTTCACGGTGAGGCTGTTCACTCTCCCACATTCCAGGTTACTCCTTTGTCTTCCCCAGAGCTGTTCTTAGATCACTCTTTTATGAAAGTCACTTCCCCTTCAGGGCTAGCTCATTTCTACCACACATGAAGCTTTATCATCTCCAGTTGTATCATCAGGGTCTAAGAACAATGCCTGTACACAATAGCCTGCACCATTAAAACATGTGCCTTTTGTGATACATACTTCTCTTGTGGGAGAAAAGAGTATGTACAAATATCCATTAAGTTTTGACATGAACTGTGAATGAATATTTCTTACTCAGTATGGATACATAAAGTCTACTGTATAATTCTACTTGGCACTGAGCAACAAAATCAATAGCCGTATAATAAACATATTTACTACTAGGATGTCTTCTTTTAGAAAATACACTTTAAGTTTCTGTTTATATCATTGAAATTGATTTCTGAAAAAGCCTATTTCTTCTCAGCAACCTCAAGCTAAATACCTACAACACTATCCTACCTTACAACATTTTTAAATTAACTACAACGTCTGTGTTCATGCTGGCTACATTTTTATCTATTCAGCATAAATATTATTTATACACTTGATTAGTCAATATAACGTAAGTCCTACAGTCAGGAGTAGACTAACTATAATTGTATAATCTATATCTACAGAAGTCTTTTACTTAACCTCATCTACTAGCAGTATTGAAGATGGGCAGTTATGGTTTGTGTAACCCTTAAGCTAAAGATATTTTCTTTCTTTTTTTTTTTATTGGGGTATACTTGTTTTACAATGTTGTGTTAGTTTCTACCATACAGCGAAGTGAAGTAGAGTTCCCTGTGCTATACAGCAGGTTCTTATTAGTTATCTATTTTATACATATTAGTGTATATACATCAATCCCAGTCTTCCAGTTCATCCCACCTCACCCCCCCGCCCCCCGCTTCCCCCCTGGTGTCCATATATTTGTTCTCTACATCTGTGTCTCTATATAGCTAAAAGTATTTTCATGTCATCTTTTATTCTCTCTGGGACAGTCTTGAACAAAAGATGTACGTTGGGCTAATTTTTCTTAGCATTCTCAACATATCAACATACTAACTTTTCAATTAACTGAAAAAAAACACACATTAATTTTAATCTCATAAAGCAATAAAATGATATGTTTAAAAGAGTGCTTTTTACATTAATTATGAAATGTTACATTTGAAACAGTGGGAAATTCTCTTTGTGTTTTATTTTGCTCTTATTAACTTAGTCCAGAATCACACTATCACATGTGCCAACTCTTTGGTCTGTTAGTTTTGCAGTGGCCACTGGCCAAACACATTAACATGCTGATCTAAACTGCCAAAGAAATATGTCAAAACATCTACTGTTTTGGAAACCACTGCCTTTCTCTCTCTGTCTCTGTCTCTCTCTCTTTCTATCCCTTCATTTCTTCTGAAAATTAAAGGTATCTTATTCTCCCATGCTCTCAGTTTTTGTAAAGTCAACCTTAGTTGTTTCAAAGGCAAAGGATTTTAGTGAACATACAGAGTTTATCCAGTAGTTCTAGATTATGGTGTATCTTGACTTCTAGAAACTTATAAACAAATAATTGTACTTCTTTGCTGTGTCTTAAAAACATGGGGGGCAGGGAATACTCCTTGAACCAGACTTAATGATTTTTGTGTCACTGACCCACTTTGAACCTAATAGAGCCCCTTCTCAGGATAATGTTTTTAACTGCACACAATAAAATATGAAGTTTTACAAAATAAATCAGTGTTATTAAAACAAAGTTTCATCTATGTATGTTTTGTGAGGGAGTCTGTGTACCCGAGGATAAACTGACACTACTCAAGTGTATTTCAATTAATGTTCTGACATGAAATACCTTGACCCAATCATCAAGTTAACAAAATTACATGAAAATATATACAATTTCATCTTAAATGTACTGCAACACTTAAAGCAGAAGGACACATTAACTTATTTTTCAGGACACAATTGTTTAAATCAGCGAGACATGAACATATAGAGACATGGATTTTAGAGACAGAGAACAAAATGGTATGACATAATTCTAGGGTAAACATACTCATACCTTTATGGCAGTGGATGCAATTTGAATGTGGTGAAGTCTCCGAAGGGTGCTGTCCCTGTCAATGAAATAGGAAGCAGCTAGTTGATGTAGCGTCTCCAGAGTGACCGAGGAGCTGTTGGTGCTGGGATCACTTCCTTCAGATCGTTTGCTCAGCTTCCGCTTGTCCACAAAAATTGTGAGTGACTCCTCTCCTGCATTAATAATATTTTACATTATTCCATTTCCCACTTCAAATCAATTTTTTCAACTACCTGCAGGTGAGGAAGCCTAGATTACAGCCATAATGAAACAAAAGAGTGATAAACAACAAACAGGCAGGGAGTTTTACTTTTCTTTTGTTCACAAAGATTTCCCTATTATACCGAGAAAAGTACCCGGGATGTTGATGGTTGTGAATACATATTTCATAAATATTAAACAGCAAGCTTTTGCAGAACACGTTCTCTAGATTTTATTGACTTTCTCATACAGTTTAGCTTACCTAACACTCATTGGGTCTCAAAGCAAATTAAGATAGGAAAATATGTAAAACAAACTCAACCTTTACTACAGATCAGCATGGTAAATGGAAACATGACCAAGCATATTACAAAACATTAGCTGTTTTCAATTGTACCTTTAAAATGCAGAGAAAACATATACATGCATATACAGTAATATAAATATTTATGTATTAAATTCAGAGGTTTCCTACACATGGCATTAAATATTAAAATATTGTGTGTTAATAAGCTCTATGGAAATCACTAACCTCCATGAGAAGCTTTAGGTACTTGACAATGGATCCTCTAAGGTGAAATTTAAAGCAAATTACAATTAAGCTGCAATTTTCAATGTTTGAATATTGACAAAAAAGTGTCAATGCCATTCAAGTCTAACATTAAGAACTTGCCATCCTCAGACTTCCAGATTCTTAGATATTCAACTAGCATATAATTGTCAGACTTGAAGCTTGTTCTCATTCTTTCAGAAACCCATCTGTTTAGGTGGCATTAGGCCCACTGACAATTTGTCGAGCCAGTTTTCTAAAAGACCAAACAAGATTTTCTAGCGGACGAATAGGTTGCATTTCTTCTCCAAATTAAAAATAATACCAAATTTAAAATGCCGCAGCCTAACTGACCATCCAATTCTAAGTGACAGTTCATACTTCTCTGCAAGAGATCAGGTGAATTGGTATCAGAAATAAGGTGTCAACAATGTTATTTCGGAAAGTTGCATTCTCAGTTTGTATTTGGACATCAATATGCAAGCTGGAAATGAAGCAGACTAACTAGAATTGCTGAAGGAAAAAAAAAAACTCTCAAAAATATGAATGAGTGGGTCAAGTTATCAACAGCGTTAAGTCATGTACATGATAAACAGCTTTCGGTGGGAACATCTGAAAGCAAAAAGGGAATATATATGTCAAATATTATAGAAAATAAAATCCACGCTAATTATTTACCCCCAAAGAAGAGGATGAACTGGTGTGGAAATCTGAGGGAATACATTCTCAGAAAGACCACTGAATCTGAGAAATTCACCCATGTGCCCAAACAAACATCTTGTACATGGAGACAGAAAGAACAGCGTTGTGATAGTCTAAGAATTTATAATGCAGCTCGACGACACATGAAAGTGCTATGGTCTGAATGTTTGTGTCTCCCAAAATTCATATGTTGAAATTCTGTCCTTTTAAGATGATAGTATTAGGAGATGGGGCTTGTGGGAGGTGTCTGGGTCATGAGGGCAGAGCCCTCAGGAATGGAATTAGTTCCTTTGTAAAGAAGGCTCCAAAGAGATTCCTTGTCCCTTCCGCCATGTGAAGATACAAGGAAAAATCTGTGACCTGGAAGACAGCCCTCACCCAACCGTGCTGGCATTCTAATCTCAAACTTGCAGTCCCCAGAACTGTGCTGTTTATAAGCTACCTTATCTGTGGTATTTTGCTATAGCAGCCCGAACAGGCTATGAGATCAAGAGATATATCTTCTTAAGTAAGGTTAAAAACAAAATGATAATGATATCTTGGTGAATGTAATAAAAAAGGAAGCAAAGTTAATGATCTCTTCAGGACAAAATTATTAAATGAGAAAATGAAATAGACTGAATAGTGCTAAAGACTAAAACTTGCAAAACTGCTTTAATTGCAGCACTTTTCATAAAGCAGAATATACAGAAGATATAGGTTAAAATATACATAAACTGCCAGTATTACAAGACTCCAGCACACACTTTCTAGACCTAGATAGACTCAGTGGGGGTAAAAATGTAATGATAGAGATACACACAACCTACTTAATAAGGTAGATCTTATAGGTAAATATTAAACTTTATATTAATAAAGAGGAAATGAAAGCTCTTTTCAAGAGTACACAGAACATTTAGAAAAACTGGCCATATATTTTGTTAAAAAAAATCCTTAGTAAATTCCAAAAATTTGAAAAAAAAAATATCATTTGATAAAGACTTTCTCCTTGACCAAACGCTAGACAGGCTCCTATGAGCTTGTTTCTTGGGCATGTTCTCAAGAGCCCAGTTTTAGGAAGAATCCTGTCAAGTCACTTTGGCAAGGATCCCCTACCCTGGACATATGATCATCTTTAACATCTGACCAAATTCCTCATCCCCTACCATCTCCCTGGTGATATTTGATAACCCTGCTCTGCTTTCAGCAAGAATCATGTTAGGTCTCTTTAGCAAGAATTATCCTACCCTCTTTGTAATTTTCCATCCACTAATCTGCCTACTCTGCTCATTGTCAATAAATTCCCACTTTTCCTGGTTCTGTTCAAAATTGAGCTCAGTCTCTCTCCCCTCCTGTAAAACTCCAATGCAGGAGACCCCCTGAATAAAGTCTCCCTTACTGTTCTTTAACAAATGTCAGAATATTGTTTCTTTAACACATTTACTGACTACAATATAGTACAATTAAAAATTGATAGAAAAATTTTTAAAAATTCATATGGATAAATTTTCTATTGTGTAATTCTTGAATAATAGGATACCTGAAAGCAAAATGACAAATTTTCTAAGAAAACCTGAGGAAAACAGTATATAATACAATCTAAGGGACATGGCTAAAGCAGTACTCAAATAAATATTCACAGCATTAAATATGTACTTTATGTAGATTATGAAAATATTTGAGATAGCCATATAACTCTAAAACTAAAAAAAAATGACAAAAATAAGCTTCTATAAATTAAAAAGAACTAAAAGGAAGAAAACTAGTGTTAATGAGTTAAAAAAAACAGAAGAAAAGAAGGAATAATAAATTCAAAAACAGCTTCCTTTGAAGGGAAGAAAAAAAACAGATAAATACACCAACTCGTCAACCTACCTTTTTTAATAGAGAAAGAAAAATAAATAATAAAATAACAGAGTAAAGTAAACATATTATTTAAAAATAAAATTATTTTGCAAAGCTTTTGCAAATAAGTTTAGGTGTCATAGAACACCTCCACAAAATTAAAAAAAAAAAAAATCAATCGGCCAAGATGGTTTCACAGGAGAGTTCAGACAAAACTCTAAAGATCAAAAAATCTGATACTATTTACTTAAAATGTTTCCAGAGGATATGAAATGAAGGAAAACTTTTAATTAGTTGTTATATATTGAGTAAAACATTGACATAAATATCTGGGGAAGATCACACACACAACAACAAAAACAACAACAAACATTATTACAACTTATTATTAGTGATGCAAAATAATAAATAAAGCAATAGTAAACAGTAACACACAGTAAGTTTTAAAAATGTATATCTCAAAAAGAATAATTCTAGGAGGGCAAGGGTCATTTGATATTAGGAAATCATTAATATAATTCAGCATATTAACACATCTAGAAAGAAAAACCTTGATGTCCATTAATGCCTCAAATGCATTTGATGAATATTTATACCTATTGCTGGGTAATTTTCAGTAAGTTAGGAGTCAGTGGAAAATTCCTTAAAAGGATAAAATATGTGTTTGTCAACCTAAAACCAACTGTCTTACTTAATCAGAAAACTCAGAAGTCATTCCCATTAAAATCATAACCTGACAAACAAACCCACAACTGGTACTACTTTTTGACATGATATTAAATATATTAAAATGTAAACATAAAAGAGAATAAAATTAGAGTAATAGTTTTTTAAAAACATTTAAAATTATCTCTTTTTGCAGATAACATGATTATTCATCTGGAAAACTCAAGAAAAGCAACGGACAAACTACTATGCAGAGTAACAGAACTTAGTAACTGCAGAAAATAATAAAAACTTTACTAACTCAAAAAATTGAAATATACAAATAATAGTTAGAGGTAATAATGGATTAGCATATACCATTTAAAATACCAATAAAAATGCAATACATATATGAAAAATTATATGCCACCCCTGAAATAACAAAAGTAAACTGAAAATGGCATGGAATTTCAAATAGGAATATTTAAACTAAATATATCAATTTTACTTAGGTTAATGTATAACTTTAATGCAAATATCATTTTTTGTTTGTTTCCTTGAACTAGTCATGTTTATTATAAATTTTTTAGGTAAAAATTAGTCAAAGAAAAGTCACCAGAAGCTTTCCAAAAAATAGGCAACAGTGAGAATGCCTTGCTACATATGAATACATATTGTAAAATATGTATAATTAAGACAGTGTAGTAAAGAAGCATGAATAGACAGACCACACAAACAGGAAAATTAAAAAAATTTAGTACATGATAAGGATGGAATATTAATTCAATTGGGGAAAGGTAGACCTTCTAATAAATGACACTTTGACATCAGAATGGTCATTTGCAAAGTAAAGGATATGATTGTACATGAGGAGATATTGCAAAAAACTGGAGACATGAATATTTAATAAGATGAAACTACTCAACTAGAAAAAAAAAGAATGAAAACACATGAGTGGGAAAAGCATTCCTAACTATCACTAAACGTCTGAAAGTAATAAAATAAAAGATAGATGAATCAGACCATATAAAAAGAGATTTTTTTTTTCCTAGCACAGAATCACCATAAGTAAATTTTGCATTGGGAAGAGATGTTTGCAACTTACATAAGGGACACACGGCTAATACCTCTAACATTCCAAAAACTCCTAAAACTCAAGGAAAAAAAAGAAATAAGTTTCGGGCATAAAAAATAGGAAAATAGTATTTAGATAAGAAGAGACAAAATGGCCCATATAAATTTGAAAAGGCTTTCAATCTGTCATAGTATGAGAAATGCAAATTAAAAATATATTGATATATCACGTAGCTATTATGGAATTTGCCAAAATTCAAAAATTTGACAACTTTGTCAAAGCTGTTGGCAAACTAGAAGGAAACGG
This sequence comes from Delphinus delphis, assembly GCF_949987515.2. Lineage (NCBI taxonomy): Eukaryota > Metazoa > Chordata > Mammalia > Artiodactyla > Delphinidae > Delphinus > Delphinus delphis. The sequence continues at coordinate 173,270,550 of NC_082683.1, forward strand.
GCCCTATGATATACTGCTGCTGGAGTGCAAAATGATGTAACTATGAAGAGAAATTTGGCAATAGTTAGCAAAAATTGACTCTGCAATCCTACTTTTAAGAATCTATCCCAATTCTCAGAAATGCACAACCTGCCGAGACTGAAACAGGAAGAAATAGAAAATATGAACAGACCAATCACAAGCACTGAAGTTGAAACTGTGATTAAAAATCTTCCAACAAACAAAAGCCCAGCACCAGATGGCTTCACAGGCGAATTCTATCAAACATTTAGAGAAGAGCTAACACCTATCCTTCTCAAACGCTTCCAAAATATAGCCGAGGGTGGAACACTCCCAAACTCATTCTACGAGGCCACCATCACCCTGATACCATAACCAGACAAAGATGTCACAAAGAAAGAAAACTACAGGCCAATATCACTGATGAACATAGATGCAAAAATCCTCAACAAAATAGTAGCAAACAGAATCCAACAGCACATTAAAAGCATCATACACTATGATCAAGTGGGATTTATTCCAGGAATGCAAGGATTCTTCAATATATGCAAATCAATCAACGTGATACACCATACAAACAAATTGAAGGAGAAAAACCGTATGATCATCTCAATAGAAGCAGAGAAAGCTTTCGACAAAATTCAACACCTATTTATGATAAAAACCCTGCAGAAAGTAGGCATAGAGGGAACTTACCTCAACATAATAAAGGCCATATATGACAAACCCACAGCCAACATCGTCCTCAATGGTGAAAAACTGAAAGCATTTACACTAAGATCAGGAACAAGACAAGGTTGCCCACTCTCACCACTCTTAAACATAGTTTTGGAAGTTTTAGCCACAGCAATCAGAGAAGAAAAAGAAATAAAAGGAATCCAAATCGGAAAAGAAGAAGTAAAGCTGTCACTATTTACAGATGACATGATACTATACATAGAGAATCCTAAAGATGCTACCAGAAAACTACAAGAGCCAATAAATGAATTTGGTAAAGTAGCAGGATACAAAATTAATGCACAGAAATTGCTGGCATTCCTATACACTAATAATGAAAAATCTGAAAGTGAAATTAAGAAAACACTCCCATTTACCATTGCAACAAAAAGAATAAAATATCTAGGAATAAACCTACCTAAGGAGACAAAAGACCTATATGCAGAAAATTATAAGACACTGATGAAAGAAATTAAAGATGATACAAATAGATGGAGAGATATGTCATGCTTTTGGACTGGAAGAATCAACATTGTGAAAATAACTCTACTACCCAAAGCAATCTACAGATTCAATGCAATCCCTATCAAACTACCACTGGCATTTTTTACAGAACTAGAACAAAAAATTTCACAATTTGTATGGAAACACAAAAGACCCCGAACAGCCAAAGCAATCTTGAGAACAAACAATGGGGCTGGAGGAATCAGGCTCCCTGACTTCAGACTATACTACAAAGTTACAGTAATCAAGACAGTATGGTACTGGCACAAAAACAGAAATATAGATCAATAGAACAGAATAGAAAACGCAGAGATAAACCCACACACATATGGTCACCTTATCTTTGATAAAGGAGGCAAGAATATACAGTGGAGAAAAGACAGCCTCTTCAATAAGTGGTGCTGGGAAAACTGGACAGGTACATGTAAAAGTGTGAAATTAGAACACTCCCTAACACCATACACAAAAATAAACTCAAAATGGATTAAAGACCTAAATGTAAGGCCAGACACTATCAAACTCTTAGAGGGACTTTTTTATAAGAAAGTGCATGATACAAATATATGGATGGATTTCTTTTTATTTGGGGAAAAAAATAAAAACACTGGAAGGATTAACCAAAATCTTTTATCTATATTTACAGAGTGGAGGTAACACTTTGGGAAGAAAGGCTTCTCTGAATATACTTTGTTAAAGTTTTTTAAACACTGGAAAGATATTTTTAAATATTTTATTTATTGTAAAAATCAATCAAATCAAATAGAAAAAAAATCAATCCCTAAGAATTAAAAACAGAAGCCAATGTTTCTAAATGCTTATTGTTTAGAGAAGTAATTATTTTAAGTGATTACAAACACAGTACTTTAAATGTAATCCAGTTTTGGAATATATTCTGAGGACAAAAAATGTAAAAAGGATCAGAAAACTTCATTCTGTAGTCTATTTGTAGGTAGGAATATTAGTAGTTGTAGTACAGTTTTATATAGTTTGTATGGTTACATATGGGTGTATGGGCACTCACTGTACAAGTCTCTCCACTTTGAGTGTGTTTGAAAATTTCATTTGAAAAAAATATCATGGCATAAGTGTTTACGTTTGGCCCACGTTTAAAATATGTTTAGTCATAATAAAATTTTCTTAAGTAATTAGTAAACTCATGACTTTAATATTATGACTAAAATAAAATTCTAAATGATTTGACAGTTTCAGATGATTCCATTTGTAAAATACATCTAAATCCAAGCTCAGCCTCAGTGCATCAGTAATGTTTTCTACAGATTCCTGTATTTAGAAGGACACTTACTGTAATCTTTACTTCAATTCAGCAATACACAAATGAAGTTCAAAACACGGGTTCAACTGATTATTGGACATTACTTTTGCCTTCTGGAGAGGCATGAAAGCCATATAAATACGTGAAGAGAATCATCTTCACTATGTCTCTCTTGCATTGTAGTGATTTTCCCATTACTAGAGGTGTCCAACATTAATTATATGTCATAGAGCAGAAGAGATAATTAGACCGCTATAAAGGATTCTTTCACTGGATTATGAGGTTCTGTATGAAAAAAAAATGTAGAATTAATTATTATGGTTTAGGTGTAAGTCTACCAGCTACTGGTACCAAACAGATTCAGGTTCTAATGCTGGCTTCTACTTAGTAATTGAATGATCTTGAATATATAATTTATGATTCTGCTTCCTCTTACATAACATGAATATAGTAATTTCTTCTTCAAAGCATGGCTATAAGCATGAAACAGATAATATCTGTAAAGATATCTTACCACATGACTAGAATTCAGAAGTTGCTAGTACACATTTTTTTATTCATCACAATTCCTTAGAACTGCATAAAGCAACTCATTCCATATCTGGGCATTTCTAGTAATTTTAGCTATTTTGTCTTATTTGTGAGGAACAGAAGACTGTCCTAATTCTTTAATGATCTCCTTCTTTTATAAACTTATTAACTCTAGTCCTAGTTTGCATTCACATATAGAAAGTAAAGATCTCCCAAAATAGTCCATTATATACTGTATCCCCCTAATCCCCCTATATGTCTTCACTCTTCAGGTGAAATATGCTATACCATTAATTCTTCTTAATAGGACCTCTATTGAGTCCTACCTCACCCAAAAAGGGAAAATAGCATATGCTAATTTTAGAAAGCAAATTAAATCTTACACCTACAGGAATTAGAAAAAGAAGAATAAATAAAACCCAAAGTTAGTAGAAGGAAAGAAATAAAAAAAGATCAGAGCAGAAATAAATGAAATAGAGATTAAAAAAAACAGAAAATATCAATGAAACTAAAAGCTGCTTCTTTGAAAAGGTAAACAAAATTGATAAACCTTTAGCTAGACCCATCAAGAAAAAAAGGGATGGAATTTCCTGGTGGTCCAGTGGTTAGGACTCTGGATTTTCACTGCAGAGGGCGTGAGTTCAGTCCCTGGTTGGGGAACTAAGATCCCGCAAGCTGCATGGCACGGCCCAAAAAAGAAAAAAAACAAAAGAAAAAAAGGGAGAGGGCCCAAATCAATAAAATCAGAAATGAAAAAAATTACAACCAACACCACAGGAATACAAAAGATTATGAGACTATTATGAACAACTACAGGCCAATTAAATGGACGACCCACAAGAAATGGACAAATTCTTAAAAAGGTACAATCTCTCAAGACTGAACCAGGAAGAAATAGAAAATAAGAACAGACCAATTACCAGTACTGAAATTGAATCAGTACTGAACCGGAAGAAATAGAAAATAAGAACAGACCAATTACCAGTACTGAAATTAAAACATCCCACAAACAAAAGTCCGGGGCCAGATGACTTCACAGGTGAATTCTATCAAACATTTAGAGAAGAGTTAAGATCTATCCTTCTGAAACTACTCCAAAAAACTGCAGAGGAAAGAATACTTCTGAACTCATTCTATGAGGCCATTGTCACCCTGATACCAAAACTGGGCAACAATATCACACACACAAAAAAGAAAATTACAGGCCAATATCTCTGATGAACATAGATGCAAAAATCTTCAACAAAATACCAGCAAACTGAATCCAACAATATATTAAAAGGGTCATAAACCATGATCAAGGGACATCTATCCCAGGGATGCAAGGATTTTTCAATATCCCCATATCAATCAATGTGATATAACACATTAACAAAGTGAAGAATAAAAAATAATATGATCACCTCAATAGATGCAGAAAAAGCTTTTGACAAAATTCAACATCCATTCATGATAAAAACTCTCCAGAAAATGGGCATAGAGGGAACATACCTCAACGTAATAAAGGCCACACATGACAAACCCACAGCAAACATCATATTCAATGGCGAGAAGATGAAAGCATTTCTTCTAATATCAGGAACAAGACAAGGATACCCACTCCTGACCCTTTTATGTAACACAGTATTGGAAGTTCTAGCCACAGCAATCAGACAACAAAAAGGCGTAAAAGGAATCCAAATTTGAAAGGAAGAAGTAAAACTGTCACTGTTTGCCAATGACAGGACACTATACATAGAAAATCCTAAAGAAGCTACCAGAAAACTGCTAGAGCTCATCAATGAATTCAGGAAAGTTTCAGGATACAGAAATCTGTTGCACTTCTATAAACTAACAATGAACTATCAGAAAGGGAAATTAAGAAAACAATCCATTTACCATCACATCAAAAAGAACACAATACCTAAGAATAAACCTACCTGAGGAGGTAAAAGATCTTTACTTGGAAAACTATGACACTGGTGAAAGAAACTGAAGATGACACAAACAGATGAAAAGATATACTATGTTCATAGATTGGAAAAATTAATATCGCAAAAATGACCATACTACCCAAGGCCATTTACAGATTCAATGCAATCCCTATTATAATACCAAGGGCATTTTTCACAGAAGTAGAACTAATTTTAAAATTTGTATAGAAACAGAAAAGACCCAAATAGCAAAACAATCTTGAGAAAGATGAACAGAGCTGGAGTAATCACACTCCCTAACTTCAGACTACACTACAAAAGTACAGTAATCAAAACATTATGTTACTGGCATAAAAAAAGACACACAGATCAATGGAAGAGTATAGAGAGACCATAAATAAACCCACTCACTTATGGTCAATTAATCTATGACAACGGAAGCAAGAATACACAGTGGAGAAAAGACAGTGTCTTCAATAAGTGGTACTGGGAAAACTAGACAGCTGCATGTAAAAGAATGAAATTAGAAGACTTTCTTACCCTGTATACAAAAATAAACTCAAAATGGATTAAAGACCTAAATGCAACACTGGAAACCATAAAATTCCTAGAGGAAAACATAGGCAGAATACTCTTTGACATAAATTGTAGCAACATTTTTTATGGATCTGTCTCTTAAAGCAAAGGAAATAAAAGCAAAAATAAACAAATGAGGCCTACTTAAATTTAAAAGTTTTTGCACTGCAAAGGAAAGCACTGACAAAACAAAAAGACAAACTACTAAATGGGAGAAAATATTTGCAAATTATATGACAAATAAGGGGCTATTATCCAAAATATATAAACAGTTCATACAACTCAAGATCAAAAAAACAAACAACTGGATTAAAAAATGGACAAAAGGCCTGAATAGACATTTTTCCAAGGAGCACATGCAGATGGCCAACAAGCACATGAGAAGATGCTCAACATCACTAGTAATCAGGGAAATGCAAATCAAATCCACCATGAGATATTACCTCACACCTGCAAGAATGGCTATCACCAAAAAGAACACAAATAACAAATATCAATGAGGATATGGAGAAAAGGGAACTCTCATACACTCATGGTGGGAATGTAAACTGGTGCAGCCACTGTGGAAAATAGGCTTCTCAAAAAACTAAAAATAGAATTACTGTATGACCCAGCAAAATTCCCCTCCTGGGTATATATACAAAAAAACCAAAAACACTAACTGGAAAAGATACATGCGCCCCAATGTTCATAGCAGCATTATTTACAATTACAAATATATGGAAGCAACCTAAGTGTCCATCAACAGATGAATGGATAAAGAAGATGTGATATATATATACACAATGGAATTCTACTCAGCCATAAAATGAAGGAAATTTTGCCATTTGCAGCCACATGGATAAACTTGGAGGTTATTATGTTAAGTGAAATAAGTCAGAGAAAGACAAATACTTTATAATATCACCTATATGTGCAATCTAAAAACTACAACAAACTAGTGAACAATACAAAAAAGAAGCAAACTCACAGATAAAGAGAACAAGCTAGTGGTTACCAGAGGGGAAGGGGAAAAGGGAGGAGTGGTATAAGGGTAAGGGATAAAAAAAATAAAAAGCAAATTCAAACTAATTTGATTTAAGAATATTTTAGAAATGTTAGATTGTCTCATGATACAACTGGAAAATGACACAAAATAAGAGCTAGGGATTAACTATTTCAGAGTGTTTCTAATTATAAGAATATGAAGGAGAAGACAAACATTAATATATGTTTCAGCAATCAAAGATGAAGGTAGGAAAATGATGGCCCGTGAAGATCATCATGAATATTTGAAGTTTTCATTCTCTATCTACTGGAGATTTTTGAAATATTTCTTTTGTTTTTCACAGAGTTCACATTTGCTTGTAAGGTACAGGTAAATGTGTCTTTAGCATTCTATGCTGAGAATAAATATATGTTACAGACAACAGGGAAAATCAAATGGAAAAACTTCGTTGTAAATTTTAATATACTTTTATTATTAATTATGCTGTTTATTTTTTAATTTGATAAAATTTAATGATATATTGAGGTAAAGGAAAGCATGAGTTTTGGAGTCAGGTGTATGTGAGGGCTTAATTTCATAGATATTAAATTTCACCACAGAAACCTGATCTTAGTCAAAATTGTTTTCTAGTGGAACTTTTAATCAGGATGTATAGGATTACTAAAGATAGTAGTTGATTATCCTTCCAATAAGCAGATAAAGAGAAGCCATTCATAAATTGCTTGTGGTTGTTCTCCACAAAGGAACATTATTCCATGTATGCAAAAGCTTTCATTGCAGTCAAGCATGTAAGGCAGTTTAAATCTGCAGTTTAAATTATCATAATTGTTCTTTTATGAATGCTTTGTTTTAAACCCTTACTTACAACAGACCAGACAACTAGGTGATGTAAGCTGGCTAGCTTATGCCACATTCCAAGTTTTGTAAATCATGGATTGTTAAATATCTAAGATATTTTGACAAGGCCATTCAGTCTAAATGGAAAATAAGGCTATTTCTTTCCTCCAAGAGATCTGTTTTTCAAATTATACACAACTACCATGCTTTTGTGATGATATTCATGGTCTTTACCTTCTTTGAGACTTTCATAGTCGTCTTAAGAAAGAAGAATGCATTCTCAACTTTAATTGCAAATCTCAATATAAAAATATTCAGATTTGAAAACTGAGATATATTATTCAACTAAAAATTTGTGTTCAAATGTCATTTTCATTCACATTTTTTAAACCAGCTGTAGCTCATAAGCATGACATGAGTGCCAAAGGACATCCACCCATTTTGTAAAAACTAAATGTGATTTTGAAGTGATTCAATATTCTGAGTCTGTTAGAAAGTGAAAAGGATTAATGATTGTAGAGATAAAAAGATGTGATTATTTCACACAGAAATCATGCAGCTGTGCCTTTTACAACTAAAACGCTGTGGTAGTTTATGGACATAAAAGCACATATTGAAGGATGCTTTCATAGAGAATGAGAAACAGAGGACAATAAAACAAAAAAAATCATGACTTTAATGTTATCCTATGATTAGTTCATAGGGTAGGAGTAGGTATATTTGATATGTTGTGGACCTCACAATTATGTATTTTTCTGTCCTGGTTTTCAGGTAATTGATGTTGTGTCCATGACAAACAGAAATGAAAGAACTTTCATACAATTATCTCTCCACTTGAACTTTCTCAACTGGCATTCTCATGTATATAGTTATTGGGGATAGAGGTAATACTTTCAAAATGTTAGAACAAAAAGCAATGGATAAGAGAATGAGTAAAAGAATCCTAGGGATAAATCAAGAAGATGCCGCAGATTATTCTTTGCAATTTTAATTCTATCATGGATGTAAACATGTATACATGTATTTATAGTCCATTGTAAAGAACAAGTGATGCCCTTTAACCTGGTATTGAAAATAAAAATGTTTAGATCAGTGAATACATACGAACCAGCTATGTCATGATTCAGTATAGGTTTTGAGAGGCATCAGAAAGTTACACTCATTTTTTTGCTTTTGCCCTCTGCCAGGAGGACAGCATGTTCCGAAGAGGGCCTTCCTCATCTTTATTCCCAGAATGAGCCAACAACACTCAGAGCAGAATCGCAGGGGATCCACAGTCAAAACATGTAATATCAGGGAGACACAACCATTATAGTTGTAATGCACTGAGATTCGAGGTTATTTCTTTTTTAACTGCAAGGAAGCTAACTCTTGGATGTCGGCTGTATTTTATTTTATTTTATCATTGCTACTGTCATTGGACTAGTATCCTGACCTGTAATGTGTACCGTTCTACCCAGGGAAAAAAAGGTACATTTATGGCAAATATCTTTCTGGTCATTCAACTTCCTTATACCTGAAAATCTTATTGTGAATGTCTATTTTGCTTTTGTGTGAGTTTTACTTATCAAAAACTGCTATTTGAGTAGAAATTCTTTGCACAGGAATAACCAGTGCAAATATAGCTTAAATGTAATTGTTTGTAGTTTTACTTTTGATGTATCGTTTTAGTTAAAAAATGTTATCCTATTGTTAGTAATAACAGATCATATTATTCATTGTGTTTTTTATCCCTTAAAAAACTCCCTAAGTTTTACTATATTTTAAGTATCACTGTCCTTTTGAAATTTTATTTCACTTTTCACAGTGTTTTACTTTACTCTCACTACTAATGATCATCCTTCCCTAGCTTAATGTGTTAAAAGGTATACATCCTGACATGCATCTTTCCACTAACGTAGTGTTGTAGAAAAAAATGGTGTTTTAGAAACATATAGAAGGGAAAAAATTCTAGAAAAATAGGCTTCTAACACGGAGCAGAGGCAAATATATAAAGACAGTAAAAAACAGACATGTTGGCTTAACACCAATTGGCATCTGCAAGATATTTTTGGAAGGAAATAGCTAGCCTTCTACAGCTTTGACAAAGAAACATAATATGTTTTGCAAAACATTCCAAAAGAAAACAACTGATCTTATGATTATTAACAGTTATCCCCCCTAAAAAGTCTGAAAAATTTCTAAATGAAATTGCCCAGATACAATAGTCTCTATAGAACGATGACATGAAAGAAGAGTAACTGGAAATATATTTCCAGTTCAAGGATAGAGGGAACAGAATACATCCTGAATGAAATACAATTAAGGTACTTCTATTTTGGAGCTGCTTATAAACAATGCTATAATGAACATTTTGTTATGTAAAATTACAGACTCTTGCTATTGTTTTGGTAAAATTAATTCTCAGAAGCGAGATTTCTGGAACAGTTAAGTACTCTCTAAATTTATATAGATACTCTAAATAGTGCTGTTCAAACTTAATGTGCATGTAAATCACCTGGAGATCTTGTTAACATGTTTCTGATTCATTAATCAGGGATGGAATCTGAGATTCTGCATTTCTAACAAGCTACAAGGTGATGTTGATGCTGTTGGATCATGGACCACACTCAAGTAACGAGGCTCTAAACCACAGTAAAATTTATTACCAATTTAAATGTCTGTCTTTATCAGTGACCTGTGTGTTCCTTTAAGGAAGGTGGTGAATCTTTGCACTTTTATAGGTAACTCAGTACATGTGTGTCAAATAAATGGACAGGTGATTTATCTGTCCTATTAAAGTGCTACAAAGAACAAGAAAGTACATAATCATATTTACAAAATTCTAAAATTTAGCATTTATCTTTTGACTTAGTTGCCAAGAACGCTATTATTAAGATCAACTGACATAGCAATTTTAATTTCATCTTCTTTGTTATCTTATTATTTTTATAAATGGGCTCAAATCACTTTAGTAGCAGCTGCCTTATAAACCATAAAAAGTGAATTAACAATATTATTTTAATTTCAAAGTTTTCATTTTATTTACCAGATAAACATGAGAGATAGGGATAGCGATGAGAGAGTGAAAGAGAGAAAGGACAGAGACAGAGAGATGAACTGATATAATTAATCTTAAGTAGTATGAGTAAATATTCGGTTTAATACCAGTAATGGCAGTACCATTATTTTAATAATTCCCTGGAATATAAAGCTTCAGAAAATTGTTCTTTTCTTCCTTTCAGTTCTTTTTCTTCAACAGAATATGTATTCTAATGGAATGCATACATTCCATGTATCTTCAATTATTTATATTTAATTAAGAAATTATATATACATATCTTGGCAGATTAACTTCTTTAAATTACACTACAGATAAACTAAAAGGATTTGTACCTCCTAAGAAGAGACAAAGTGAAAATGAGAAAGACAGCTGTTAATCTATTTTGAAAGAAGATGGTACATGACATAGAATTAAAAACTAACTGTGAATACTTTATACAGAATGTAATTCACATAGTAAAAAGTGAGAATTGAGTATTTCTGAAATTAAATAAGGATATTTGGAGTCCTATACTTACAGGGATGCTAGAATATAGGGAAAAAAACTAACTAATTTTCTACCATACCCCAGCTTACCTCTGTTTTTTCTTTGAGAGATATACACACAAAAAATATGTATCATAAAACTAAATAAACTACCTTGCAGGCATAGTTAGTTATATACTATGTAGTTATATACTATGTAGTCACTGAGGTAATACTTGTTATTTTAAATAATTGCCCTAAGTAAGTTAATTTTACTCTGGACCACAATCAGGCATTTTTTTCACTCCAACAATGAAGAAAATACTTTCTATATTTAACAAAATTAAATACCTGACAAAATATTTAAGTTGAGCAATATGGTAACCGCAGATACATGTTCAGAAGAAGCACTTTCAGAAAAAAATTTCAAAAACAAACTTGCATGTGAAAAAAACAATGTAACTCTTTCTGCTAAAAATTTAATTATGGCCTTTAAAACTATGCATTCAAAGCCAGTGGTGAAAATGGAACTGTTTTTATGTTGCTGAGAATGAAAAATATTCTTTAAAGTTGTAAATGAACAAATCTTAATACATTATCCAGTTGCTCCTAGAATGAATTTTGGTCCAATAAAAAAAAAAATCTCTATCAGGAAAAGAGTACTTTGGAGAGAAGCTATTTTGCCTCCAAAGTCCTCACTGTGTCCACATTCCTGACTCCACCCACAGAGGTGTAGTGAGCTGACAGACAAGCTGGGTGTCGGGAAGGGACTGGCATGAGAAACCCAGCCTTTTGCTCTTCTTCCTCTTTAGGATGTGCTGTCCGGAGAGCAGAGCACCTGTTTCCGTCAGCTTCTCACTGCCTTAAGCTTTAGAGAGCCAAGTCTCACCCAGGAGGTGTTCACATTCTCATGTGACGGTGAGTGGCTGAGGGCTTGGCCTATGGACTAATTAGACAAGTCTGTGTAATTCTGGAGGTGAAGATGAGGTCACATTTAAAATTACTATAAATATTTTGCTATAACATTTTTATAAATTTTTAAATGAATTTTTGGTTTTCATCTTCCTTAGTCCTTTGTCCTTTACTATGGATCTAAAATCCTGATCTGGTACTTTTAGCAAACACCCTCTGTCTGCTCAGTAAGCCCAACAATTTTAAGGTCTTTGTTTTCATTCACTTATTATTTTTTTGTATTTCTATATTCACTGAAATAAAAGATACACTTTTATTTCAGTGTTTGTCATATATTGTATTATAATGAAATATATTACAAAAACAGTCATGAAATATATTCCATAGCTAGAAATCAATATACCCCAGGAGTGCAATCTATTTCAAGATTGATTCTTTAAATTGAGTAGCTTATTTTAGATTTTAAACAGTGATGGAGTTTAGATATCATTATCCCAAATAGAAGCAAGCTAAATTACTATATTGATAAATAGTCTGGAAGCTATAAGATGAAACAAATAGGGAAAGTGATATATATTGAAGAAGGTTTTTTATGAATTATTTTTCCCTATAGGAAGATAATTCAATCACTGGCTTTATCTATCATAAAATATCCCATTAAAGGCTTCAAATATGCTATCCCAAGTTTTATGTCTAAGTCAATAATATGATGTACTAAATAACTCTTGGGAAAAAAAGACATTTTTCATTTATTTCCTTTTCACTGCTTTAATGCTGGTAGAGAGTATTTTGCACTCAACTTGTTTTGAAAAATGTTTAAATTTAGTTGAAGATCTAGTTACTTAGGAGGCATCTACTTATAAAATAACTGGCTTTTTCAGATGCAAAGTAGTATGTATAGACTGGATAAACAGCAAGGTCCTACTGCATAGCACAGGGAACTATATTCAATATTCTGTGATAAACCGTAATGGAAAAGAGTATAAAAATGTATATATATATGTATAACTGAATTACTTTACTGTAAAGCAGAAATTAACACAACATTGTAAATCAACTATATTTCAATTAAAAATAAAAAATAAGAAAATAATTTTTTTAAAACTGGCTTTTTGTTAAAAATATTTGCTTCTATACATGACACCCTCAGTGTGTTAATATTAGAGTTGTTCCTCAATCTGGGTCAATTAAGGAGAGAGAAAGAGAATTTGCTCAAGTTAAATACCACCAATCTCAATTTTTTAAGAAATAGAGTAATACAATTTCATGTTCAGTCAGGTAAAACATATGAAATTAAAATACACTTAGAGCAACAAAAAAGACAGTGTAGTTACAACAGCAATAATTTAAAAATTGCCTGAAATCAACCTAGTATATATTTTAATTGCAAACAGTTTATATCCTTAAGCTACTTAACTAATTTCATGCATTTTAGCTAAATTATTAACATCACCCAACAGAGAGATTCCTGAAGGAAAATATAAGTAACATTTAAAGACAAAAAGAGAATTCCAATAGAAAATACCAGGAACAATACATCCAAAGAATGGTCAGAGATTAGAAGGCAAGTGAGAGTGGCAATTCTATTCTTTCCCCCTCCCCACCATTGAAGAAATTGCTTGAACTAGACTTTTAAATAACTGAACTAAAGCAATTTTGAGAAAGCGTATTGTCATTATTAATCAACCCAAAGAAGTGATTTACCACAAAGGTTTTTATAAACCCCCTTTATAAAAACAAACAAAAAACATGCAAAACAAAAACTATTTTAAGACAACAGTGTGGCATTCATAATGCGGAAACAATGAAATAAATCAAAATGTCACTGTAATTTTGCTACTAAGGAACAAAAATGTCCTTGAGAATCATCTGTACTTTTGATCTCTTCTGCCTTCCCCCTTGTCCTTTCCTTCCTTTCTTGTTTGAAGAATACATTTCATGTTCTGAAATTCTTCTGGGAACTCTGTATTGTTGATACAATGGTAACGAAACCTAGGATGTGTTTCAAGACCACTGAACTTTTTAAAAGGAGATGTTATAGAAATAATTTAATTTTCACTTTTACTTCAGATTTTATTACATTAATAATCATTGTCAATACTAAGCCAAATAGACACAGCTTTCAAAGAATCAGTTTTCACAATTATGGGAATATTTTGTCATTGTTTTGCTATCCATACTGCTGTAGTAACAATAGCAATAACATTAATTCATGGCATGTTTATGCCAAGGACATTTTCCTACACTTACACTAATCTTCCCATGGCCTTGTCACACAGGTGTTACTCTCCCCCTTTCAACTAAAACAACCCCCTAAAAATCAGTGAAGTTACTTAACAGTTTTTAAAGTCTCACAATTGGTTAAAAAAAAACAAAAAAAGGAGCCAGGATTCAACACCAGGCTTGTCTGATCTCTTTATCTCATTATTTTAGTATTATTCATTTATGGAGGAAAGCAATGGAGAGAGAGTGCATATTCACTGCTAACCTTTCCTCTCCTCTTGAACCCCCTACATCTTCTGCCTTTAATTCCTTAGGGTTACATGGCAGACTTGTTTCTTTGGCTTATCCAGGGATCTCTCTTTCTCCACCCTCTCCATGCCTGGCTCTCCTGCTCTCCCTTTCATCCTGATTCTCTCCAATTCTGCATCTATTTGTTTAACTGACCTTTTTTGGATCCATGGATTTTCTTTCTCATTCAGTCTTCTTCCTGAATTAGATCTCAATTATCCTCTGTCCATTTCAGAGTTTTGATGTTTATCTAGTGGACTGGGCAGCCTCAGCCTCCTAGCAAAGTGTAGTTTCACTTATTTTCATTTAACAAGTATGTAATGAGAACCTATTGTGTGCCAAGCACTACTATAACGTTGACTGAAAAAAATTCACAACCTAAAAGTTGAGAATTAAGTTTTATTTGGTAGACAAAATGGAAGACTTCAGCCCGAAACACAGCATCTCAGAGAGCTCTGAGGGATGGCTCCAAAGAAGTAAGGGCTGAGCCAGGATATATAGGAGTTTTGCAATAAAAGCAGGTAGTGGAACATCAAAAGATTGCTGTTAATTAAAGAAAACCGGACATCTCAAGTTAATGAATTTAGTGCTTTTCTATTTATGGGAAGATGCAAGAGTCTGGGCTCACTGAAATCATTCCTCTGATATGCACCTTAGCTATCTAGGGCCACTATCCTGCTTTTCTCCATCCTGAGTCCCCTCAGGGTGCACAGTCGGAGGCAGCTGCAGTGGCTGTTGGCCTGATGGCCGCAACATGCTTTGTTTACTGATATGGCAGGAGACATTTTCCATCCACAATAACTACGTGAGTAAATTGGTAACAAATATAGGCAAGATTCCTGTTTTCAAGAAAATAAAAAATTTCACATAATAATAAATACTATGAAGAATGCAGAGTGAGATCATGAAGTAGTAGAGAATATTGGTTGTCTATGGGCACTGTTGCTGGTAGGATGATTAGAAAAGGTCTCTCTGAGAAAGTAACATTTGAGCAGAAAAATATGAAGTTTCCTTGTGGCTGAAACATAGAGCATGATCAGGAGAGAGAACAGATGAGGTCTGAGATGAAAGCCAATGGCAGAGCATTCATGTGGTGCCTTAAGAAACCACAGAAAGACATCTGGATTTCATTTCAACTGGCTAACTGTAGGTTTTAATTAAAACAGAAAATGATTTGACCCAACTCAAGTTTAAAAGATCTGTGTGAAGGATGGACCTTAGGAATATTCTAAGAGAAACATGGTGGTGACTTGGTGTAGGGACACTGCGGTGGAAGTCAGGAAAGAGTTGGATATGAGATATATTCTAGAGGAATAAACTGACGTGACTTGGTGACAGACTGAACTGGCAGGTAAATGGAAAAAAAGACACATCCTCTAAGACTGGGAAAATGAAGAGCATTTTCACACTACCTCACCATTGGTGTGAACTAGCCTGCCCGGCTTCAGTAAACTTAACTGAGAAACTGACAAGGGAGCAGGGAATCACTGTTTTCATGGTGATTCCTATCCAATTTTGTCCACTGCTCCTATTATAGAAAAAAGTAAGATCTATTTAAAACGGAATGTTTGGACATTATTTAAAGTCCTACACAAAAGTAAATATACAGAATTCTGGGGTATTTATAAGTTTTAGAAAAATGTCATTTTCTTCCTATTACACACTATCTCCCCCCAAATCATTTAATGTATTCAAAATACTGAATTATACATCACCATGATAAAACACACATTTAATGGTATTACATCACATTGAGGAGGGTGACATTATTAATCTCTACTTTCATATCATGCATCTTCATTGATATTTATTTATTACTCCCTTCACATCATATATCAACTACAATCAGAAATGTTAAAATAGCTCTAAAAAATGTAATTTTAGAATTTCAACATTTACTTTGGGACCTTTCCTGCTCTCTGTAACCTGAAGTCCCAGCTGTGACCTGATTGCTTATTATTCAATTTTTAAATAAAATTCGGCTCATCACCTTGCATTATAGAGTGTAAGAACTATGCCTATATTTAACAGAGGCTATTAGTTTGTAAATTGCTTTCAGGCAGAAACTAAGTGAAAATCCTCTACCTCATCATTGTGATCACCATACAAGATATTTAGTAATAGCTCAATAAATGTTTTGATTAAAAGTTAATGAATAAAATTTAGGATTATTCAAACTGCAGTGATTTGGATGAATCAAGACTTTTCCTTGACTTATACAGTTTTATGCACAAGCACACACAGGCACAAATATTTTCAAAGAGTCGTACCTCCCAGAGTAGCAGATAGCAAGAAATGTGTCCCATATTTCTTGATAAGGTTTTCTGTGATTTGCTGAAGGGTAGGTCGACGTCCCAAAAGTCTTATGTTGCGGAAGAATTCAGGGGCAAGAGGCAGAGGGGAGCCAAGGAAATTTCTTCTCTCAACTGCAAGGTTATTTACTTTCCAGCGGCCAAACTCCCTGAAAAGCAAATTTATTTTTATTCATAAATACATAATCTATCTGAATGTTTTCATTTGAAAAGTTCACTTGATAGTTTCGTTGGGGTTACTACATTACAATGATTCTTATTTGTAATAATACTTCATGTGCTATGAGTAAGTAGGAGAAGCAATATTTAGAATTTATGTAGCTGGAGTGAATATCCTGAAACCAAGTCATGGAGAGGAAAAATAAACCACTTAAAGCAACAGACTCCACTGATTTTTTTTCCAAAGGAAAAATGATTTCAGGGCTTCCCTGGTGGCGCAGTGGTTGAGAGTCCACCTGCCGATGCAGGGGACACGGGTTCGTGCCCCGGTCCGGGAATCCCACATGCCGCGGAGCGGCTGGGCCCGTGAGCCATGGCCGCTGAGCCTGCGCGTCCGGAGCCTGTGCTCCGCAACGGGAGAGGCCACAACACTGAGAGGCCCGCGTACCACAAACAAACAAACAAAAGATTTCATTATGTATAGAATATTAATGTAGAATTATTTTTTAAAAGGGAAACTAAAGTAATATTTTACCATTTTCCAATGGAAATTGAAAAAAGAATAAATTTATTTTCATCATTAATGATAATTTTCTATTCACTTTAGAGTGGGAACTTGTCAAACCTCAAGAATACTAAGGCACTGTAGAAGAATTTTTTAAAATATGATCCAAAGAAAAACTTTTTTTATAATAATTATTGTTTACAACATAATTTGAAGCCCCAATTCAACTTAATTAGTAATTACTCAAGATGCAAAATAACTTTTAAGGTGGATATGGTCAAATTAGAGAAGTAGCAAATATGATTATAAAAAATTTATGTATAAAAAATGTATACACTTATATTAAGTTAAAGTCAACCTAATAATAATTTAGAAAATAACTATGGTGAACTGGATTGCCTGATATCAACCATACAGATTTTTTTCTGAGGAGCAGTCTGATAAAATCTCAAATACCTTCCACAGAGAAGACTTCCCTCTACTAGATTTAGACACTCCTACGTGTGTAATTTAACTGTTACTACTTAGCAAATAAAATGTTGATTAAATATTGTATAAATACTTGCCATACTTATTTATATTTTTGCCTCCAAAAAATTCCTGGAATGCACCACGAAAAGGTGCATGATAGATACATCTGTGAACCAGACTCTGCATGGAGTTCACATTCTAGAGAAAGTTTTAAAAATAAATAAAATAAAGATGTTAAGTTAAATTTTAAAAACATCCAGATTGTGACAAGGGCTGAGAGCTACCACAAACAGACTGCTGTGATGGGCCGTAGGGCTGTGGACAGGATGGCCCTATTTTATTTTAAGTGACCTGAGAGGGCAACTCTGGAGAGGTGGTATTTGATACTCAGTCTCTAAAGGTAAAATAAAAGAGGCTAGATGTGGGGAAGCACCGAATAGATTTACACAGAATAAGGAAAAACAGTAAATACTTCCAGGACCAAGAACCATGCCCCTGATAGAGTCGCTTGCCATGAATAACTTGTTCCTGTGACACACATCTGGCAGCCACACAATCCATCCAGTCTTTTGGAAGTTAATTATAAGATAAGATTCACTAAAGAATCTAGGTAAGGCCTTGGCCTGAAAATAAGTCAACTTAGTGTTTCCTTCATTGAGAAACTCTCGCTATTACCTCTGCAAATCAGCTGATCCAAACAGTTTTGAATAGTATTATTCTACCAATGGTTCTCAAATGTCAGCACCTATCAGAATCACCTGGAAACTCCACCCCAGAGTTTCTGATACATGAGGCCTCGGGTGGGGTCAAGAGTTTGCATTTTCAACAAGCAATGCCAGTACTGCTATTCTGGGGAACACACTTTGAAGAAAACTACTGATTAGGTAATTTGGTGTGTTGTTTTGAAAATTTACTCAAAGTGCTCTCTTTTCACTAAATCTTGGGCTTTTAGAGATACTATACTGGATTTATTACTTCATATTTCCTCAGAAGAGAGTAAGAATGTCATTGTTATTGTTCCAAACTTAATTGGTATCAGTAATTTTTTGTCTTTTCATCTTGTAAGAAATTTACCTGAATGTATTTGTGCATGTGTGTGTTCGATATATATGTAGAATATACATATGTAAATACATATTCAAAACTGTGAAGGAGAGCATTTAAAATAAAATATTTAAGTTTTAGTATTTTGTGAATATAAGGTATATAGTAATACAATGCTTCTAAGAAGTTGTTTATTAAACCATGACCTAAATAATAGCTGCTCATTAATTTCCAAACTTTTCCCTCAAATATTTACTTTTTTATTTGCTGAAAAAACTTTATAATTTTATCAAGGGATAGTAACATAGCTTGAACCTAAAGTTGTGGTATATCTTTTTCAATGGTTTAAATTACAAAATTTATAAACTCATATGTATATTTTCATAACTTAAAATGTGAGTTGCTAAGTGAAGTAATTGGACTTAAGTAACCAAGAAGATTATCAATGGTGGTATTTTACAACCCATACAAACTCTCTCTAAACTGCTGAGTATTTCTTGCTAGATGGCTGTGGGTAACTACATATTGGGAGAGTGCCATTCTAGCCTCCCTTATTTTTTTAACAATTTGTAAATATATAATACCAACCTGCAATCAGTACCAACCCATGATCTATTCTGACTTGAAATATTTGCAACTTTATTTAGTTTGTTCCTCTTAAATTTGACAAAGAATGGATGTAATATGAAAGAGCTAGAACAAATTTACATCATTTTCTGAAATCAGTTTATAACATTAATTTAACAAGAAAATTTATTAATGGTTTGCTACTTATTGTCATAACTACCAGATATCTTAGTAGTAATATAGATGAATAGAAGAAAACCTCTGACCTCAAGGGTTCCAAAATTATACTAAGTGAAGTATAATATGAATGAATAAATTGCAATTCAATGGCTTTACAATATTTTTATGTGCAAAAATACAAGTAGGCCAGTAGCTTATTGAGCACAACCCCTCTGCCCAATTCCTTGATATAAATGTTGCTAATCTAACTCACTTCGAATATGTTTTCTCTTCCCTTATATTCACACACTTCAGAAGGCTATAAAGAGCCTAAGACTATGGACAACCTTCCAGGGAGCTTTCTTCATCTATCAGGTGCTTTTTATTACCACAGTATGTTAACCTCAATTAAGTTTATGGTCTCAATTCACCTTTTGACATTTCATTGGGACAAAACACTTTGCCACCCCATCTGGTTAATTTATCCTCTCTGTCATGCAACACCAAAAGTAAAGGACAAACTCTTTGGAAGTATCACCAAACTAAGACTATAACTAAATCAACCAATCAACTAACTAACTGAATGAATGAATGGATTTTAAAAAACAGGATTGTTAGTAACCATAGCAAATTGTTTTCTTAATTTTCAGAGCTTCATCTAAAATTCTTCTCCTAGTTTTTTTTTAAATATTTTCATATAAAGAATGAAGTAAAATATTTTACTTTCTATTGTGTATATCCCAAAAGTATAATTTGAGTAGAAAAAAAATGTTGGTTTGAGAACTGAGATCTCTCATTTCCACTCACATTTGGTTTATATTGTAATGATATATGATCACAGTTATAATCTCCATATATTTTGGTGAAAGCCTAGTTAGTACAGAAATCATCCTGAGAAGTGATGATAAGAGCACTTTAAGTAAAGGAAATCATCTCTGGACAGTTAAGTACCACACTATGAGCTGTGGACATAGATATGAATACAAATATTGTGTCTCTTACCTGGGCACAGGTATGATTGCATTTACCCGTGTGGCCATGCAGCTTCCTTTGACCAATAAAGTGTGAGCATGTAGGTTAGCCTGGACCCTCAGCCTGGGACTTTGATCAGCAAATATGATTCGAGTTCCCATCCTTCAACCACTACCCCTGCAGCTTCTTAGGATGAACAAGAGCATGAACTAAAAAAAGAGATCTTGCCATGTAAATCTACCAAGATTACAGAGTTAGTAGTTGATTTCCTTGCTTTCTAGCAAAGTCATCTAGTATACCATGGCTGATGTAGAGTATTTTGACTGTAGGGTAACTTGAGAAGGCAAAAAGGAACTAATGGTTGTACATAAATTAGAAACATATGGGCACAGTTTTTTTTCCCTTCCTTAAGAATAGATCTACTTCAGTTGGAACTAGACCACGCACTCATTAAATTTTGGAAAAACAAAGCAATGGAGTGCTGAATTGAAAACATGCTGTCTGGTATGATTATCATAATGAGAGCATTTTACCCAAAGGCATCTATGGAGTCTATCCAGATGCATTATGTTTATATTAAATAAGAACATTGTTGTATCTAACTAAATGCTGCCTTCTACCTGAAGCCTTCACAGAATGTAAATATCTTCTCATCATAACCTTTGGAAGTCTTTAAATGAAATCAGCACAATCATCAGTTTAATTTAACTCAGCCCCTTTAGAATCACCACTAGTTTGTGGAACACATAAATGGACTGTAAACAGTTCAGCTGGAACATTGCTTTGAAAATGTTTTTTTTGGCTCTAAGGAGCCTCCATTAGTTGATTAGAGTTATATGTTTGCTGCTAAAAATTCTGACTTGCAAGCATCATTTTTTATGCGTGTCCATGTAATGTTTACTTTTCTACAACAATATATATTATAATTTTATCCCCACACATCTCATAAAAAAGGTTGGAAAACCAGAATGACATCAACAAATTCCATTTAAATAACGGTTACATCATTGCCACATTGCCACTGACCTTCCTTATTTGTATTTAAATTCTGTGTGAATGCATAAATGTACTCAGTATATTTGAAATATATTAACTACCATGATTTCTTTAAAATTACACATGTATACTTGGTTCCTGAAAAATACAGAATCTGCCACTGTTGATATTATATATTTTGGACTCACTACCAAAGGAAAGGCAACATAAAAATATTGATAAAATCAGACGACGCATTTGCTGAAAAGGCTTATCTTTAACTGCTAACTTAACACTAAATGAAGTTGTTTGTGTAAAGCCCTAAAAGTTTTTATTACATTACTTTTCACAATACTACACTTGTTGGCTTGCAATTTTAATTCTGTCAATATTCATTAACACTTGCAGACACAACAGAATATTAAAACAAAATATATTACCCAAGCACTAATCTGTGAACAAATCCAGCCTAAGAATTATAAATTGAATTGCCAATCTTTAGTAGTAATAACTTTCTAATTACATCTGTAAAGTCATACTGTTCTTAAGAAATGCCATTAATAATCAATACTATCCCCCCATAATTCTATTATGTGTAACTGTTATATATAAAATTGGCTCTTTTAACGTTCTTTCTGTAGCACTTCCACGTCTCACAAATGATGCTGTTTTCCATTTGGCCAGAACAAGGGAAATGTTCCTAATGACCTGAATAGCTGTAGCTCTGAAGGCAGTTTTTTAAAAGCAGCTAAATGCTGAGCAGTTGGCAGGGTAAAGAATCCACTCTCTTTCACCCTCCTGCCCCTTAATACACTAATATGTTTTTTTTTTTTTTTTAATTTAACAGTAGCAGGGCTCTTAAAGCTTGGGAGGTATTTTGGTGTGAAGCTAGGAATTTAGAAGAATGAATCTATTTTAAAAAAATGGAAGAAAGGCACAATCACAAATATGACATTTGTGAAATGTTTACATGCAGGATTTTGAGAAGCATCATTAATGACTATTGTGTTTTGAATGAGCCGCCAAATTCAGAGGAGAATGGAGAAGACAAATTAGCATTATTGCAACAAAACATTGCCCAACCCAGTAAAGCAACAAGAATTCATTGTAGCTGTAGCCTCTTGACTATATTATTGAATATATAAGATTGGAGTGGGGTTACTGAGAATTTTTAATGAATGGTCTGGTTTATGGCTACTAATGTATATTTTTAATTCTTAAAATATGTTAAATTTTTAGGGCTATGAAATAACTGAAAGTGATTTAATTTTATCTTATAGCTTTAAATCATTTTCTGTAGTTTAATAAATAGGGGTTTAAATGAAATTTTAAGGGAAATACCACAGAATTCAATTGTCATAGTTACTGTCATTATTCCCAAAGGTAATTCATTTCATAGGACTATAACGGTACCACATGCTTATACCCTTGCAGATATATATATATATATATATATATATATAAAATAGAGATTTATTATCCATTTTTTAATTAAATCACTCCTTTGAAGAGGTGTTAGCAAAAGTTTTGATGTAAAAAATATACATACATGCTGTCAATGAATTACTTTCTAAATTGAGGAGAGAGGGAATTATTTAACAAGCAAAAGCTTTTCTTTCTAAATTTTGGAAGTATAGTTTTAACATCTATTACAACTCATCACAATTATTCCTCAATCACATTCATATAATTATACAGATTTGGTAATTATTGATCAGTGTAGATAAGCTAAGAGACAAATACAACTGAGCTAAAATAAAATGTCTACTCTGATTCCCTGTGAAAAAAAGCAATAAACAAATAAAAATGTCTCTTTTTTGAAATTTATAATTAAAAAATTAATTATTTATTTGGGTTACTAAGTTGAAAAATTTACACTTCTTACATAAATTTAAATATTTTAGGGAGCTAGATAATGTTAGTTTTCCAAAGGAGACTGGATTTAGGAGTCAGATAGCTAAAGTTTCAAATCTCATCCTCACCAATTCAGTTCACAAAATTCAAAGCTGATTACATTTTGGCAAGTTCTTAACCTCACTGATGTAAAGTCATTCCATTTATAAGTGTACGTCCAATAATACTGACTCTGTAGCGTTTTTAAAGAAGTAAAATTGGTAGCAATTAACTAAAATAGTGCAAGGAGCACAGTTTACTTCTGTGCTCCTTGCTGCACAGAATTTTGGTGTGTGTACCACATTTTGGTGTGTGTACACTTGTGAAGTCACAGATTTTTGTCCCAGGATGTCAATGTGAATAAAGATAGCTAGCTAGCTAGATAGATCAAGGTAATAAGCTTTAGTGAAATTAATGAGTAAAATTAACAAAAGAATTTTTAAATAGAGCCACACTCAAAGAATCTGCAAACTGTTTTTCTTGGTCCAGGCACAGATTAATAAATTAAATGCTCATCAGTAAGAATAAATGCCAAAAGAATAGTTACCTGCTAATGAAAAATTAATCTGCATTTGATAATTTCTTTAAACATTTAAGCAATAATTTCATTGAGATTTCTTTATAATGGTACAACCTCTACTGTAAACATTGGGACAAATATTTATAAATCATGAATTATGACAATGTGGCTAACCAATTAAATATCTGAGGTTGCAATAAATCAAAACTTCATATACTTCTTAATTTCAAATAACCTTCAAGTTGCCTCCAAAAAGGCAAGATCAAGGACTTTTTTTAGAGTAACTAAATGTTTAGAGACAGTGAATACAAATTGTTAATCTTTTAATGAAAATTTTCCATAATAAAAATTATATTTAAGTAATAGTAACTCAATTTAATAGAATATTTTTCCTGTAGTAAGTTTAAAATATCTTAAAGAAAACTCTTTTTAAATGTTATGATTTTTAAGGAAAATAAAAATGTGTTGTAGTAGGTCACAGGTTTTAAGATACATATAATTTATTTCAACTTTATGTCTTTCAAATCCACATGTCGTAGGGAGGCTGGATATGGTGTTTTATGACAAAATAAATTTTCAGAAAAATGTATAATTTTAATTTTACAAGGTATAAATTACTCATTCCCTAAATTATAACCTTTCAGTTTGAGTCAGGCTTGAGTTGTCAAAATACCACTTTACACACAAAAAGCTTTTGAAACGTAAACTGGTAATGTTACTTTTCTCTGGATATTATTGTCAGAATCTATGGATTACAAATTGAAACATATTATCTGACAGGCACTTAGTCCTCCTGTCTTCTATGCTTGGAATTCATATCAAATAAATTTGTTATACTTAAAATAGATAACCAAAAAGCACCTACTGTGTAGTACAGGGAACTCTGCTTAATATTCTGTAATAACCTAAATGGGCAAAGAATTTGAAAAAGAATAGATACATGTATATGTATAACTGAATCACTTTGCTAGACACCTGAAACTAACACAACAATGTTAATGTTAATCAACTATACTCCAATATAAATAAAAATTAAAAAAAAGAAAAGATATTAGTTGAATATCACCCACTATATAACCCTTCAAAGACATCAATAACCCATGGGGAAATTGCTGTCTTCTCTGCTCTGCCAACCGTGTCTCCAACTAATTCTGCTATGTATTCATAGCAGAGTATTCTTTTCCTTCCTAGTAGTTAATATATTTATCTGTGTGGTTATTCAATTAATGTCTGCCTCTTCCATTATATAATAAGCTCCACATAGACATGGATTACGTCTTCTTTTTACAACTATGTATTCTGAAGACTCAGATACATGGTCCATAGTAGTCACTCAATAAATACATACTGAAACAACAAAGGAGTGAATGTTATCATGTGAGCTAAAATGAAATAACCACCTAAGAAAGAAAAAGGCTGAAGTTTCTGACTTGTGAGCCCACGCCCTGGCTAAAGTTCACAGAAAACCAAGCTCATTGGAAGAATTCATTTTTCAGTTGGGCTCTTTGAGTGTACAAGTGACTAGGGGTGGTTAGGAGTTAACTATTTGCTTTAAATTGAGAATCACTAAGGACTAGGTAAAAACCTACTCCTACTAAAAGTTGAAACATATATTTGAATGTTGAAAAAAAAGCTACCATTGTCTGTGAGTACAGTGAAATCTACAGAGTTGGGGCTCACAGCCTCCATTAGCTAATGCACTTCGGGGAGAGGAGTCCTGCTATCAGTTATAAGAGGATCTTCAATCTTTCGTATCTGTGTCAGCCTAAAGGCAAGGGAAAGACACTGACTGTACAAAGTCAAATTCCATACTGCTAGGGGATAGATAAATATATAATATATACTCTGACAAGTTTTTTTCCTAAAAACATTAAAATATAAGTTTTAACAGGCAATAAGTTTAAAGTCTGACTGGCAAAAAGCAAAATTTTCATATTATTTGAAATTTTGATTGTCAAGTAACATTTACCTCAAGATGGAATTTGAAATGATAGTTAAATTAGACTTGTGTTTAAAGTGACTCATTGGTTTAAACTATTGCACTGTGAGGTATATATGCTCTTCTTATCTCCTTTTGGCACATGAGAGGGTTTTGGTGCAAATTATTTCTCTAAGGGTGTATACCTAACAACAGCTTGAATCCAGGGAATTTGACACCAAAAGTAATGAACTTAACTTCTTTATAGATTAACAGCAACTTTGAAAGGTGGATTTTAATAGTAATGCATGATACTTGTGTGTGTAGGGATTGTAAAAGGGAGCATATGGTGAAAGAGAGGGAAAGAGATAGAAATAGAGAGAGAGAGAGAGAGAATGGTGGAAAGGAAGGAAGTTGGGAGAAGTTTATCAATAAAATGGGGAGGAATGTGAGAAATATTAATATAAATTATTATAATAGAAACAAAATACTGACTATAGATTAATCCTTTATTGTCCTGACTAAACAGTCATCCAAGAAATACAGAATGTAAATATCTGTTTGGTAGAAGGAGCTAAAGAACGCTTGGGACTAATTCACATTTCTCAGAAGAGGGCAGTAGAATTGTAGGAACTGAATGATTAAAGAGGTTTACGATTAATTGCTTTCATAAGTGATATAGTACAGTCCAAACTCCAGCCTCAGAGTACAGAGAATAAAAGTCTCAGAGTGAGTCTCAGATGGTGAGAAAGAAAAGAGATTCTTCGACGGGATCACCCAGCTGTGATGAGGGAATTCAAGGATGAAATTGGGAAAATGATGGGAAAAATCTGTTACATCAAACAATCACTAAGCTGAAGGTTGCCAATATGTCTCTAATGCGTAAGAAGGATTCCAGAGAAGGATGAAGTACTGTAAACCCACAGGGAAGCTTAGATTCCATGATAAAACGTTAACATCACCGAACACAAAGGGAGGTACTCCATCACAAAGAGTGTTATTCCACAATGGGGATATTATGTCTCATCCCTTTACTGGAACTACTTGTAATGAAAAATATGCATGTAGAAAAAAATAAATTCATAAATATAATCAATTGATTCTTAACAAAATAAATAATGTCTCCTCTTCAAAGTTTGCTTAAAAAAAACAGGTCACTGGACTACTGAGTAGTACAGAACACTTTGAGAAAAACCTATGCAAATACTGAAAATATCTGGAAAGAACGGTTAATCACAGCAGAAAGAACCAAACAGATGTGCAGCCTAATTAGTGCAAAGTAAATAAACAAGCTATATTCAGTTAAAGTGCTAACACACCTATAGATGAAGAACAACTGAGAAGGATTCAGGGGGAAAACTGTTAAAAGAGAAAAGACTTTTTTTAAAAAAAATGAAAGGGCATAATGAAGGATATACCAGCGATGGCAGTGAAAGACAGTACTTTGGGAAATATAACAACCACTGAAATATAATCTTTGGATGATTATATTATCACTTCATTATTGACTCTGAAAAGGAAGTGAATAAACAGGTCTAAAATACTGATGAACCTAAAAACTTATCATGGAGAGTCACTCCATGTGACCAAAGAAAATAGAAAATAAAACGGTGAAACAATAATCAAGGGAGTATCTAAAGAAAATTTCCTAGAATCAGAGAAGAGTGTGGGTGGGGTAAAACTGAGGACACTACAGAGGAAAAATGAGAGCAAACAAAAGGAAAAATAAAAGATTTATATCATTTTGAAAGGAGAAAACAAAAAGTGTTTCCATCTCAGCAATAGAGGATTAAGAGAAACAAATGAAAATGGATATATAAAAGTGGTTGTTTTTAATTGCTCAGTCACCATCATAAGTTTGTAGTTGTCAGCATGACAGACCTGTACGTGATTTTTTAGATTTGCACCTATGTATTTCCTTTTTTTTGATTGACTGTAGATGATATT
The DNA here is from genome assembly GCF_949987515.2 of Delphinus delphis. Classification (NCBI taxonomy): domain Eukaryota; kingdom Metazoa; phylum Chordata; class Mammalia; order Artiodactyla; family Delphinidae; genus Delphinus; species Delphinus delphis. Next base: position 173,298,261 of record NC_082683.1, read on the forward strand.
GTATTTTTAATTTTGGTGTCGATATGTTCTTTGCTAGCTTAGAAACGCAATTGATTCTTGAATGTTTATCTTGTATCCTACAAACTTATTAAACTCCTTCATTATTCTGGAAGTGTTTTGTAGAGTCTCTTGGAATTTCCTATGTAGACAATTATGTCATCTGCAGACAGTGACAGCTTTATATCTTCTTTTCTCATCTGTAGAATTTTCACTTTCTTTTATTGCCATATTTTACTGGATAGAATTTCCAGCAATATATTGAGTAGAAGAGCTTAGAGTGGATGGATGTCCATGCCTAGTTTAATTTTGTTAAATGCTTTATCTTCATCAAGTGATGTGATCATCTTTTTTTTTTATCCTGTTAATGTGGTGGATTATATTTATTAATTTTCAAATGGTGAGCTAGCCTTGCAACACTGGAATAAACCCCACTTTTTCATTTATGTATAATTATTTTTACATATTGCTGAATTCTATTTACTCAGATGTTATCAATAAACTTTTATCAATATTCATGAAAGAGATTGGTCTATAGTTTTCTACTTTGGAGTTGTTTTTTGTTCATTTTTTTTTCTTTTTTGGTTTTGATATCAGGTAACACTTGGGTGATAAAAATAAATTGGTATGTGTTCCTCCTCTCCTATTTTCTGAGAGAGACTGTGCAGAATTAATTTTAATTCTTATTTAAATATTTAGTAGAGTTTTGCAGTGAAATTATCTGAGCCTAGAGATCTATTTATCTGGAGTTTTAAAACTAAAAATTCCATTTCTTTAATAGTCATAGGGCTAGTAAAATTAAATCTTTTATAGTAGGTGTTCTATGAAAGTTTGTATTTTTGAAGACTTGGTCCATCTTATCTAAGTTGTCAATTGTATGTGTGTAGAGTCATTCATTGCATTCACTTATTATCATTTTGATATCCATAGGGTCTGTAGTGATAATCACTGTTAAATCCTGATATTGGTAGTTTGTGTCTTCTGTTTTTTTTCCTAGAGTTTTGCCAATTTAATTGATTTTTCCAAAGAACCTGCATGTTTTACTAATTCAGTCTATTGTTTCTCTGTTTTTAATCATTGATTTGTGCTATTGTTTCTATTTTTAAAAATTCTGTTTGGGTTTATTTTGCTTTTCTTTTTTGAGGTCTTTTTATTGTTGGTACGCAATTTTTTTCCCTTTACTATTGTGAGCAGTTTGTGCTATAAATTTCTCTCTCAGTATCACTTAAACTGTGTACTATAATTTTTGATACTTTGTATTTTTCTTTTCACTTAGTTCAAAGTATTTTTTGTTTGTATTGAGATTTATTATTTAACACACAGTTTATTTAGTAGTATGTGATTTAGTTCCCAAGTGTTCAGAATTTTTCATATTGTTTTGTCATTGATTTCTAGTATGATTTCATTATGATCAAAAAAAACACTGTACAATTATAATTCTTTCAAATTTGTTGAGGTTTATGTTATGATTGAGGAGATCTTCTATTTGTTATATGTTCCATGAGTACTAGAATATCTGTACTGGGCTGTTTTACAGTAAAGGGTTAAATAAATGATTATATTCTATTGGTTAATAGTGGTGTTAAGTTTTTCTATATTCTTGCTGATTTTTTTGTCTAGTTGCTCTACCAATTGATTAGAGACACTGAAATCTCCAACTATAATTGTGGATTTTTCTATTCCTTCATTTCTATTAGTTTTTATTTCTCATATCTTGTAGCCTGGTCTTCTGGTGGACACACATTTAAGATTAGTATGTCTTCATACTGGATTGCTTTCTGATTACATTAGGCAGTTCTTTGTTATGATTTCCTTGTTTTGAATCTTACTTTATCTGATGTTAATGGATACTACTGCTTTATTTTAATTAATGTTTGCATGATATTTTTCTATTCTTTTATCATTCTGAAGTGAGGTTTATCATAGACAATCTATATTTGGCTTGTGTTTTGTGGTCCATTCAGCCAATCTCTGTCTTTTAATTAGAATACTTATACCATTTGTAATTAATGCAATTATTGATATTTGGGGGCTTAGTTATTTTTATATTTTATTTTGTCTCTCTGCTTTTCATTTTTATGTTTTCTCTTTCCTATCTTTTTGTAGGTTACTTAAATAGTTTTTAGAACTTCATTTTGATGTGTCTATAGTTATTTTGAGTACACATTTTTCTGTACTATTCATTATTGACTGCTTTGTATATTAATTTTTTTGCCTTTGAGGGATGGGCAATTTAATAGGAGAGATAGATATATGAACAGACAAATCCAATAAATTATGTGGATAAGATAATACATCTATGTGAGTCATATAGAAGGATAGTTCAAAATATATTCAGAAAAGATTAATATATGAATCTGTTACAGGGATGGTATGTCTAAGAAATTAATCATCAATTCAACCAGCCTCACTAAAGACTCAGAATTATAACAATAAGCAGCCAGATGAGAGGAAAGGCACATTGCCAGAGTCACAAATATTTTTAATGAACCATAAGGATATAAATATATCTCTGAAAATGACATGGGAAAATATTTTCTTTTTCTTTTAAGTTGTGGCAAAATGAAATTTACCATCATAACCATTTTAAAGTACACAGTTTAGTAGTGTTAAGTGGTTGCAAGACTGAAACTCATTTCTCACTAAACACTATACCCTGGGCACCACAATTCCACTTTCTGTTTCTATGAGTTTGAATACTCTAGATAGCTCGTATAAATGGAATCACACAGTATTTGTCTTTTTGTGACTGGCATTTTATTTAGAACAATTACCTTAAGATTCATTCATGTTATAGCCTGTGTCACAATTTCTTCCCTCTGTAAGGCTGATTAATATTTTATTGTTTGTATACAGCATATTTTATTTATCCATTCATTCACTGATGGACACTTAGGTTGCTACCATGGTTGGCTATTGTGAATAATGCTGCCATGAGCATAGTGTACAACTATCTCTTCAAGACCCTGCCTACTTTCAATTCATTTGGTATCCACAAAGGTAATTACTGGATCATATGGCAATTCTATATTTAAATTTTTGAGAAACTACCATTTTTTTTCCCCACAGCAGCTACAGCAGTTTACAGTTCTCCCAATGGTGCACAAGGGTTTTATTAATTTCTCCACATCGTCACTTAACACTTGCTATTCTGTGATTTTTTTTAAATAGTAACTACATTAATGGGAATAAGGTAATACCTTGTGGTTTTGATTTGCTTTTAGCTAAAGACTGGTGATGTCGAGCATCTTTTTATATGCTTATTGGTCATTTCTGTATCTTCCTTGGAGAAATTTCTATTTAAGTCCCTTGCCCATTTTTAAATCATGTTTGTTTGTTTGCGAGTTTTAGCATACTACATTTTATATACGTAACTAACAATGGTCTACTGGTGTTAATCAACATTTTACCATTTCATTCAAGCATAGACACCATACTTCTATTTCCTTTTCTCTTCCCCATTTATAATAAAATTGTCTTAAATGTTTGTTCAAATTTATTTTGAACCATATAAGACAGTGTTATAATTTTTATTTCATAATTCAAAAATAATATAAAAAAATGGGAAGGAAAATGTTTTGTGCTTACCCATTTTTACTCTTATTTTTTCCCCTTCTTAATGTTTCAAGGTTCCTTCTTTTATCATTTTATTCCTATTTAGAGAACTCTCTTTTAGATTACATTTTATGGCAATAAAATCTCTTCATTTTCCTTAATCTGAGAATGTCTTAATTTTTCCTTTTATTCCTAACAATTGAATAGATTTCGAGTAGATATTGAATTCTGGGTTGACAGTTCTTTTCTTCCAGCACTTGAAAAAAATGTTCTGCCATTTCTTTTCAGCTTCCATTTTTTCTAATGAGAAATCTGCATTTAAATTGAATTTCCCCTAGTATGGTGTTATTATTTTCTTGTTGCTTTGAAGATTTTTTCTTTCTCTTTTGCCTTCAGAAGTTTGATATGATGTGGCTTAGTAGGTATTTCTCTACATTTCCCTATTCAGGATTTTTCAGTTTCTTGAATCAGAGGGATTATGTTTTTTGACAAACTTGAAAAGGTGTTGTTTGTTTGAGTTCTTTTTCCTCCTTGCCATCTACCTTCTGGGATTTCAGTGACATAAATGTTAGATATTTTGTTATAGTCCCATGGATCTCTGAGGCTCTGTTCATTGTGTTTTGTTATTGTTTATTTATGTTGAATTTATTTGTTTTTGTTTGGGGGAAGCAATATATAACTATATATAGTTATTCAGATAAGACAATGTCTTTTGTTCTGTCTTTAAGTTCACAATTCTTTTTTCTCTTTCTCTATCATTTACTGCTACCCAATCCATTGAGATTTTGCTAAAGAATTTATCATATTTTAGGGCAGTTTTAGGTTCACAGCAAAATTGGGGAAAGGTACAGAGATTTTCTATGTATTCCCTAGCTCCACACATGCATAGCCCCCCTCCATTATCAACATCACTCACCAGAGAGGTACATTTGTTACAACTGATTAACCTACATTGACACATTATAATCACCCAAAGTCCACAGTTCATATAAGGTTCACTTTGGGTGTACATTCTTTGTGTTTGGACAAATGTATAATGATACGTATTCACCACTACAGTATTTTCACTGTCTTGAAAACACTCAAAGATTTGCATATTCATCCCTGTTTGCAACAACACCTGGCAACCGTAGAACTTTTTACTGTCTCCATAGTTTTGTGTTTTCCAGAATGCTGTAGCTTTGAAAACATATAGGATGCAGCCTTTATAGATCGGCTTCTTTCCCTTAGTAATACGCATTTAAGTTTCCTCCATATCTTTTCATGGTTTGTAGCTCATTTATTTTTAGCACTGAAAATCATTCCATTGTCCGGATGTCCATACCTACCAAAGGGCATCTTAGTTGCTTCCAAGTTTTGGCAATTATGAATAAAGCTGCTATAAACATTTGGGTACAGGTTTTTCTGTGGATATAACTTTTGAAATCCTTTGGGTAAATACCTAGTACAATTGCTAGATCATATGGTAAGAGTAGGTTTAGTTTTCTAAAGGAACTGCCAAACTGACTTCCAGAGTACCTGAACCATTTTGCATTCCCACAAGCAATGTATGAGAGTTCCCATTGTTTTACATCCTTGCCGTCATATAACGTTGCCATTGTTCTGGATTTTGGCTATTCTAATAGATGTGTAGGGGTATCATTGTTGTTTTTATTTGCATTTCTCTGATGACACATGATGTGGAGCATCTTTTCTTATGCTTATTTGCCATCTGTATATCTTCTTTGGTAAGATGGTTGTTAAGAACTTTGGCCCATTTATTAATTGCTTGCTTTATTTATTTGTTTTATTTGCTTTATTTATTTATTTACTATTAGGTTGCTTTCTTATTGTTGAATTTTGAGTTCTTTGCATATTTCAGATCAGAGTCCTTTATCAGATGTGTCTTTTGCAAATTTTTTTTCCACTCTGGGTCTTGTCTCCTCATTCTCTTGACATTGTCTTTTGCATAGCAGAGGTTTTTAATTTTAATGAAGTTCACCTTATGAATTATTGCTTTCATGAATCATCCTTTTGGTGTTGTATCTAAAAGTCATTGCCAAACCCAGGAACAGCTAGGTTTTTTTCTCCTATGTTATCTTCTAGAAGTTTTATACTTTTGCATTTACATTTAAGTCTGAGATCCATTTGAAATTAGCTTTTGTGAAGAGTGTTAAGTCTCTGTCTAGATTTTTTTTTTTATTTTGCAAGTGGATATCTAGTTTTGTAGTTTTACTCATATAGATCTTGCACATATTTTATTATATTTATACATAAGTATTTATTTTTTGTATTGTGTCTTTAAATACAAATTCCGCTTTTTCATTGACAGTATATAGGAAAGCAATGGACTGTGTATTAACCTTATATCCTGAAACCTCACCTGTAATCACATGAGTTTAGGGAGTTTTCTTGTTGATTCTTTCAGATTCTTTTTTTTTGACATAGATTTTCATGTTATCCGAGAACAGTTTTACCATTTCCTTCCTAATCTGCATAACTTTTATTTCTTTTTCTTGTCTTATTGCATTAACTACAACTTCATACACAATCTTGAAAAGGAGTGATGATAAGGGACATCCTTGTCTTAGGTAAAAAACTTCTAGCTTCTCACCATTAAATGTGATGTTAACTGTAGGCTTTGTGTAGATATTCTTTATCAAGTTGAGGAGTTCCCCACTATTCCTAATTTACTGAGAGTTTTTATTATGAATGGGTGTTGGATTTTGTCAAATGCCTTTCTGCATCTATTGAAATGATCATAAGATTTTTCTTTTCTAGACTGTTATGTGATGGATTACATTAATTTTCAAATGTTGAACCAAGCTTGCATGCCTGGGTTAATTCCCACTTGATCATGGTGTGTAATGCTTTTTTAAACTTTGTTGGGTTAAATTTGTTAATATTTTGTTGAGGATTTTTACATCTATGTTCATGAGAGATATTGTTCTACAATTAACTTTACTGGTAATATCTTTGCCTGGTTTTGGTATTAGAGTAATGCTGGCTTCTTAGAATGAATTAGGAAGTATTCTTAGAATGAATTAGGAAGTATTCCTTCAGCTTCTATTCTCTGAATGAGATTGTGGAGAATTGATACAATTTCTTTCTCAAATGTTTCGTATAATTCACCAATGAACCCATCTGGACTTTGTGCTTTCTATTTTCGAAGGTTATTAAGGATTGTTTCAATGTATTTAATAGATATAGGTCTACTCAAACTGTTTTTTCTTGTGTGATTTTATGCCTGCTGGATCTGTCCATTTCTGATAGAAGGATGTTAAAGTCTTCCACTGAGTTTCTTAAATCAATTTTTGTATTTTTCCATTCTGAAATTTCCATTTGGTTCTTTTTAAATAATGTTATTCTTTTATATAAACTTTTTCAAGAGTAATTGGGCCATGTGTTAAGAGACAACATCACAAGGCAAAAGGCCAAATGTCATGGACAGTTCTGAGGCCCCAGCCCATAGGTCTCCAAGATCCAGGATGGCCTCAGACTGTAGTTTTCCACACTGTCACCAGAGGGCACCCAAACTAGCCCATCAGGGAGTGATGACCTGGCAAGGAAGAAAAGGGAGTGGGTTTAATGAACTTAACTTAGAGCTTCAAAGATTTCCACTCTATCACTCTTCAAGATGTACCCTCCCTGAGGAGAAATGAAGATGATCATATTCCCTCACCATTGTGTCTTGAATAAACACTGTGCTGCTGCTTAAAAAAAGAAAAATACTTGAAATAAGTTGAGACTTTCTATTGCTTTACTGAGGGTTTCTATTCTTTTTTTCTACTGTTTAAGCTTGTTCATAATTGTTCAATGACACAATTTTATTATGAGTGTTCTCAAGTAGTTCTCAAATAGTTCTAATGCATCTGACATCTCAATGCTTTCATCTATTCATATTTTTTATTCCAATTGAGATTTTCCTGGTTTTTGGTATGACAATCAATTTTTAATGAAAACCTAGATATTTTATATATTGTGTTATAAGACACTGGGTCTTATTTAAATCATCTCTTATAGCTGGCGTCCCCTGATACCTTATATAGTGGAAAGGGGGAGCACTGCTGCATTGTTGCCAGGTGCAAGTAGACATCCAGTTTCCCTATTCAGCCTCTTTGGCACCCAATAGAAGAAATGGTTCCTGGGGTAGGTGGGGGGTGAGAGTTCCAGCTCTGAACTAGACTTTTGCTAAGTCTACCCTTGCTGTTAGAAGTAGTAGTATTAGTCATAAAGCTACTAATACTACTAGTACTACTAGTAGTGCTACTGTTCCCCACCTGGCCCCTACTGACACCACGGTTGGGGCGGGAGCTTGCTTCATTTCTGCTTAGTGTGGTAAAAGTCTTCTTATCTATTTGGCCTCCTCTGATGCCACACCAGTGGAGAGAGGAAGGCAAATCTGGTTAATGGCTTGGTGGGGGTTAACATGTGTGCTCCACATGTAGATTCCACTGACACTGTGAGGGAGGGGTCTTGTTACCACCAGCAGGGATGAAAAATTCAGGCTTCCACTCACCTGGACTTCCCTGGCACAACCCTTGATCCAGGGGTTGGCTCCCTTGTTACAGCACAGCAAGGGTAGAAGTCTAGGACCCATTTGGTCTTTGCTGGCATGGGAGCAGTAAAGACAGAGTGGTTTTCTGTAAGTGTTTGGCTGGGGTAGAGACATTACCATCTAATTTCTATCTGTTTTTGCTAGCCAGCTCCTTTCCTGGTTGTTTAGCTAGAGAGCAGGCTTTTACTGATTTTTTTTTTTTTTTTGGGTCTACATTCAATGGCATTTCTGGCTTACTGGTGTTTTCACACCAAGTATGGGATATATGAGGCAAAAATCAAATCTAGAAACTCATCAACTGTCAGTGCTTGGATTTCAACATCCCTAGCCAGTCTGCCTGCATCCCTATAACTTTTAAAGGCTCCTCAGTTTTGTTTTATATCTAATATCCAGGTTATTTTAGCTGGGCTTAGTGGGAGAAATCAAGAAAACTACACCTACATTTTTCCTTGTTATAACAATGCTAATATTTTTAAATTACTTTTCATTTATTTTATAATGGGTATTAAAATGTAATTGCATTATTAAATACAAAACACTGCGAAGAGGCTAATAATCCTGTTAAATGCTAAGGAGGAGTTACTAAACTTTCAACACAGGTGTCTGTGAAAAATGGTGAGTGAAAAATCCTTTCTACCAAGTTTACACACTTTTCTGAAGATCTGTGGAAAGAAAACAAAGAGAAAAGTGTATAGTATATTTTAAAATCTTTTAGAGTTTTGGGAATGTATAAAAATATAAAAGTGGTAAATTAGGAAACAAACTCAGATGGAAAAACCATCCATTTGCAATTACATAGACAATTTAATTTAGTAAAAGTATAATTGGGGTAATCTGAGGGAGAGTTATGTGTTCATTTAATCATAGGGCTTTTGTAATAATCTATAGAAAAGTCACATGACTGTATAAAAAATGCTATTTGTTAAGATTAAAATGTGAGCAATGGGACCTAATCGAACTTACAAGCTTTTGCACAGCAAAGGAAATCATAAACAAAACAAAAAGACAACATACAGACTAAAAGAAAATATTTGCAAATGATGCAACTGACAAGGGCTTAATTTCCAAAATATACAAACAGCTCATACAACTCAATAACAAAAAACCAAACAACTCGATCAAAAAATGGGCAGAAGACCTAAATAGACATTTATCCAGAGAAGACATACAAATGGCCAATAGGCACATGAAAAGATGTTCAACATCGCTAATTATTAGATAAACGCAAATCGAAACTACAATGAGGCATCACCTCACACTGGTCAGAATGGCCATTATTAAAAAGTCTAGAAATAATAAATGTTGGAGAGGGTGTGGAGAAAAGGGAACCCTCCTACACCGTTGGTGGGAATGTAAATTGGTGCAGCCACTATGGAAAACAGTACAGAGGTTCCTCAAAAAACTAAAAACAGAGCTACTATATGATCCAGCAATCCCACTCCTGGGCCTATATCTGGAGAAAAACATGGTTCAAAAGGATACATGCACTGCAATGTTCATTGCAGCACTATTTAAAATAGCCAAGACATGGAAGCAATCTAAATGTCCATTGACAGATGAACGGATAAAGAAGATGTGGTACATATATACAATGGAATATTGCTCAGCCATTAAAAAGAATGAAATAATTCCATTTGCAGCAACAGGGATGGACCTAGAGATTATCATACTAAGTGAAGTAAGTCAGAAAGAAAAAGAAAAATACCATACAACATCACTTATATGTGGACTCTAAAATATGACACAAATGAACTTATTTACAAAACAGAAACAGACTCACAGACATAGAAAACAAAGTTATGGTTACCAAAGGGGAAAGGGGGGTGGGGAGGGGATAAATTAGAAGTTTGGGATCAGCAGATACAAGCTACTATATATAAAATAGATAAAGAACAAGCACCTAATGTATAGCACAGGGAACTATATTAAATGCTTTGTAATAAACCATAATGGAAAAGTATATGAAAAAGAATGTGTATATATCTGAATCACTTTGCTGTACACCAGAAATTAACATTGTAAATCAACTATACTTCAATAAAAAATAAATAATAAGTAAAATGGGAGCACAAAACCAAGCATTTTCCAATAAAATGTATAATTTAATTATGTATAATATTGATATAAAAACACATTTCTCTATGTATGTATAGGAATGGCTTGTATATTCATATTTCCCTAGATTCCTATGTTGAAAGGGTTTTTGGTGCCAAATTTGATAGGTTCAAGTTTTATTTTTTTATAATCGAAAGTTGTAACAATTATCAAACACACTCTATAAGAAAAAAAAGAAACTCACACAATAAAAATAATAAAGTCAATAACAAAAACAATCTATTACTAGTTACAACAGCAAGAACAAGAACAAAAAAAAATTTGTCTAATATGTGACTTAGTAATAACATGTAACATATGCCTTAGTTACTAACTTCTCACACTTTAATTATTCCCCATGCCTCCCAGAGACAGAATTCCTCTTGTTGGTTACTCAGACCATAAATGTGAAAAATAGGCAAGAATCTCAGGACTACAGAGTTCCTCTAAATAAGAATATTTTTAATAGTTAAATGCTGTACATACTCAAATATAATGCAAATATGACTTTAGAATGCAGAAAACACTCAGCTTCTATCTGCTGAATGTTATTTTAAGTGCTTATTAGAAAGCAAAATTAATGCTGACCATAAAATAGTTTTTAAATGTGTAGACTTTTAATAGTGTTTTTTCTTCAGTGGACAAACTTCAGAGAAATATACATTTAATTTTAACATCTAAAATAACTGTCTTATTACATCAAAATGGGGTGAGGGGATTCCAAGGCATTTTTTATTTTTTGTACTGGTCGAGGACTTAATGATAACTCTAATATTAGATAACATATTTTAATTTATGAAGTTTAAGCATTAGCAGCAGATGGAAATTAAGTTTTTGTTAACTTTAACAGGAAGATCATGCCAAGAGGATCCCCAGAGAATAATTAAAATTGAGTTTTGTAGAAAAATTAATATTTTGAGGTCCATTGCAACCTAAGTTAAATTGTGTGATGACTCTTCTGATGATAATTTAATGAAAATGTTTCTTAGGAAGGAAAGAATTCAGGTGGCTAAGGTGACTGTGAGGTTGAAGATGACCACGGTTTTGGTAAAGCTGATATATTCTAATCAGAGACAGCAACTAGGTAACACAAAAATAATAGTAAATAAAGGCTGAAAAGGGAGGTGGTAAGAAAATACAAGTTAAATATTCAGACATCAGGCTAAATTGTTATAAAATTAAGCTGACAATGAAAAGAAATGAATTTTTAATGCCCAAAACCAGACACTTATTTCATTTATAAAGTTTATAATAAAATTGCAATTAAGTATTCGAACAAGTGACCTTCCTCATTCTGGGCTGAGCTTGAATAACTATTTTATAAATTAGGTATTACGACTCTTCTGAAAGAAGTAGGTCAATTAAAAGTTAGTAAAGCCAGAAGTCCAGATGGCATTGAATTCACCCAACTAAAATTAACTCTCCTGGATTTGGCTGATTCTCATTATTCAATTATTCATGTGATATATGTGAAAATCTGGCAAATCGGAAAATTGCCAGTGATCTGCTCTATCAGTGGGAGATGACTCAGTTCTCCTAATTATAGACTTAGACACAATAAGTGCCTTCAGACACAATAAGTGTCTTCTCTTCCCCCATAGGTATTTTGAAAAGCAACTGACTCTATAATATTAAAAAAAAATTAACAATCAAAAGAAAATCACAGGTAATTAATTTTTTCCCACAAGTTAGTAACACAAGTAACCATTCACATAAAAGGTAACAAGTAGTCATCTAATGGAGAAGTAAACTCTGTATTTAGTAAATTGATGAAGAAAAAAATTTAAGAAATGGAAACCGCACAGAGGAAGAATTCTATATTCATACATTTTTGCACTACATTGTTTTATGACCTTGAGTAAATCCCGTTATCACTCAGATTCTTAATTTTCTATGCTATAAAATCAAGCACATGCACTTAAAAAATCCTTGTCCTTTTTTCATATTTCTGATTTCCTGCTTTAAATTTATATAATTCTGTAGAAGAAAATTTAAACGATTAAACTTCTCAAGATTAAGCACATCTGTAGATAGCTAGCATGTGTTTCATATTATTTTAAAAGGACTTATATACTGAAAATTATTTTATATTGTACCATCATATCATATGTATATACTTTAACAACAAAATGTTGCTTGTTCACTTGTGCTTTTTTGTTTTTTTGTCAATATTCAACTAATACTCTGTGAAAACAATGATAATTACAATCAAAAATATAGATAACTTTATGTCTTCTCACTGAAGACTCACAATAACCCTATAAGGCATATGTATTTATTTTCAGTTTTCACTATTTACAGATGATGAAAATAAGGCATAGTTAAGTTAAAGTACTTGACCTACCTGAAACAGTGTTTAAGTCAGTACTGCCCAGTAGAAATACTTTGTGACCCACAAATGCTATTGATCATCTGAGCAGGAAGGTGACATAATCAAAAGGCAAGTGAAGAGAAGGGTGTTGTGACCCTCAGGGAGAAAAGGGTATCTGAATTTTTTGTTGTTAGTAGTGTTTTTACATTATCATTATGTCTTATTTCTTTTTTAATTTTTTAAATTTTTATATAATTTTAAAGGTTACTTTCCATTTACAGTTACTACAAAATATTGGCTATATTCCCTGTGTTGTATAATGCATCCTTAAGCCTATCTTACACCCAATAAGTTTATGCCTCTCATCCCCCCACCCCTTTATTGCCCCTCCCCACCCCCTTGGTAACCACTAGTTTGTTCTCTGTATCTGAGTCTGCTTCTTTTTTTGTTATATTCATCAGTTTGTTATATTTTTTAGATTCCACATATAAGTGATATCATACAGTTTTTGTCTCTCTATGTCTGACTTATTTCACTTAGCATAATGCCCTCCAAGTCCAAGGGATATCTAAATTTAAATAAGCCATTTTGGAGGCCACTGAAACATTCTGGTTGTGAGAAAAGTGAGGCCAAGAATCATAATGACAGGAATGCAAAGAAAAGGAAGAGTTTGAAAGGAAACAGAAAGATATGTTTTTATTATCTATTTGCAATATGACCTAGCGAAAAACATAAATTACCTCTTCAAGATGATAGAATTCTTTTCAGATTAAAGCCAACGCTGAATGGAGGAGCATGCACTATTTTAGTGAAAATGGCTATGACCTGGATTTAGTTGATCAATTTGCAAGATAACAAACATCTCATCTCTGTAGTCCAACTGAGTAAATCAGTTGTTTATTTTCTGTGCTAGAGATCACTTAGCACAGATAATCAAGATTCCTTGTACAATAGCTACAGTAGACACAAGAATGAGGTAAAGAGACCAAGTCAGGAAAAATGGTTTACATAAATGTTGTATCTCAAAGGTAGATTGGATAATTTCTATGTGTAAAATTCATAAAATATTATTAGGCTATCTAAATAAAAAGTACTCAGATAATATTACCTTGATCTTTACATTGCTCAAATTTTATAGCCTTGCTTAACAGTAAAAATTACAATTGGCTGTACTAATTTCCCAAACAATGAAAATTGTATGGTACTGAGGAGCACAGAGTGCAAAACACTCTGTGTCTTGTTTAATGCATTTGTCACTTTACAGACTTGGAAACCAAGTTCTAAGTAGGCTTGGTTAAATGGCATTGCTAAGGTCAAGGAGTAATAGTTAAGAACGTGAATTAAAAATTAAAACATAATTGGTACTAAAACATTTTTAGTTTTTCTATAAATTGAATGCACTGTGATGAACTGAACCTCATATTAAACACATCTTTAAATTGTTCCTAAAAATGAGAATAATATTATTAGTCAAATTTCAGAGAAGTCTGGGCTGTCCCAAAGTGAGTATGTTATGCTCCCATCTCCCTCTGTATATATAAATAGCATTATACAAAGATTCACTTAATATGTTAGTGGATAAACAGAAATATCATATATTAATTTAAACTAGCTATTATCATAGTATGATGGTATTTACTCCTGAAATTCAAAGTCTAATTTCTCTCTTTGTAATCAAAATATTTTCCAGGGTAGATTTTAGTCATCAATAATGATAAGCAAGGCTCAATTCTACCAAAAAAACCCCCAAAAAACAAAAAGGTTTCCGTATTTAGAAACAGTTTCCTTTTTTCCTTTGCCTTACATATGTGCTTTGAAATAGTAACAAAAAGACAATTAAAATAATGAACAAAGTTTCCATTTACAGCAAAATGGTAGACTGTCTCTACCATGAAAGTAATTAAATACGCTAGACTAAGTCTTTTAAAATTGTTGAACTGAGAATAAAATTAGAATTCTTCAGAAGCAAAAATCTGAAAGAGCAAAAACATAGAAATAAGAAACAGTTTAAAACTGAACAATGCTATAAGTCAACAACTGTTGGACACAGCTAAAGTAGTTCTAAGCATGATATTTATAATCTCAAATGTTTACATTAGAAAGCCCCAAAATACTGAAAAGTAGTTAGATGTACACCTGTTAACAGGAATAAAAAATCACAGCAAGAAGAAAGAAGGAGAAAAAAACAGAACAAAGTAACAGAAAAATACAACATGGAGAATCAATAAAAGACAAAAGTTGTATCTCTGACATAGGCAACGACAGATAGATAGATGATAGATAGTCCAATAGATAAATTGGACTACATGAAAATTAAAACTTTTTCTTCAAAGGATACAATCAACAAAGTGAAAAGGCAACCTACAGAATGGGAGATAATATTTTTAAATCATGTAACTTGTAAGGGGTTAATATCCAGCATACGTAAAGAGCTCCTTTAGCTCAACAAAAACAAAAAGAACCAACGACCCAGTTATAAAATGGGCAAGGGACTTGAATAGACATTTCTCCTAAGAAGATATACATATGGCCAAGGAGCATATGAAAAGATGCTTGACATCACTAATCACTAGGGAAATGAAAATCAAAACCACAATGAGGTAGCACCTCATACCTATTAAGATGGCTACTATGAAAGAGAGAAGACAGGAAGGAAGGAAGGAAGGAAGGAAGGAAGGAAGGAAATAAGTAATGGTGTTGGCAAGGATGTGAAAAAATAGAACTTTTGAACTTTGTACACCGTTGGTGGGAATGTGCAGCCAGCAGCCACTGTGGAAAACAATAAAGTGGTACCTTTAAAAATTAAAAATAGAATTACCACGTGATGCACCTATTTTACTTCTGGATATACACCACCCCCAAAGTTGAAAGCTGGATCTCAAAGAAATAGTTGTATACTTATGTTCACAGCAGCAAAAGCTAAAAGGTAGAAGCAACCCAAATGCCCATAGACAGACGAGTGGATAATGTGGTATAAACATGCAGTGGAGTATTATACAGACTTAATACATTCTACAACATGGGTGAACCATGACATTCTGCTATATCAAATAAGCCAGTCATAAAAGACAAATACTGTATGATTCTACTTATTTGAGCTAGGTAGAATAGTCATAGAAAGTAGAAAGGTGTTTGCCAGGGCTGGGGAAGGGGCAATGGAGAGTTATTATTTAATGGCTAGAGTTTCAGTTTTCACAAGATGAGAAGATTTCTAGAGCTGGATGGTGCTGATGGTTGCACAACAATGTGGACATATTTAATACCACTGAACTGCACACTTAAAAATGGTCAAGATGGTAAATTTTATGTCATGTGTATTTGGCAACTATTTAGAAAAAAATAAATTTCTTTTTAAAAAGTATGATCCAGACACATATTTTCAGAGATGTGGAATATATATTTCGTATAGTTACAAAAAAAAAATAATTTGAGGAGAAAGGTTTAAATGAATGGTATGACTGGCATTAAATTCATTGTTTAAGATTTTTATTTTACAAATTTTATCCTGTGTTTTACTCTATATTGTACCATAGGATTCTATATAGGAGATAGGAAATTTTTTAAATGGGATCTTGTTGCCAAAGAATTATTTGAAAGGAAAGCACTTTTATTTTCCAGTCCCTTAGCAATTTCTAGATTGCTTCTATAAAGGGAGCTATCCCATGTTCCTTAAAAATAATTATACCTATTATAGGATATTTTACTCTAATTTATAATTTGCTAATCTGAAAATATTATTTACTTAATCCTTATGAAAATAAACTTTAAATCTCAAAATTAGTCTTCAGAATAAAAATGAAATATACTCCTGAAATTAATCTCATGCATTTTATTTTAATCTTCTAGTGTAGTAGTTTAGAAATTTTGCCCAGTTTTACAGAACTCTCTTCAGGGACTGCAGCTATAAGACATGGAGTGGGCAATGGAGCCAATCTCTACTTGTCTGTACATTCTCTCCTCTTCGTTACTTTTAGTTTTTAGAATATTGGTGCTCACTTTTTTTTGTTTTCTTAAGAAAACTGTTTTTTAAGTGACTACTATTTAAAATAACACAAAGTAAAAAGCCCACAATAGGAAGGGTTAATAAGGAAAAAGATGAGGCTTCCCTGGTGGCGCAGCGGCTGAGAGTCCGCCTGCCGATGCAGGTTCGTGCCCCGGTCCGCGAGGATCCCACATGCCGCGGAGCGGCTGGGCCCGTGAGCCATGGCCGCTGAGCCTGCGCGTCCGGAGCCTATGCTCCGCAACGGGAGAGGCCGCGACAGTGAGAGGCAGCGACAGTGAGAGGCCCGCGTACCGCAAAAAGTAAAAATAAAATAAATAAAATAATAAGGAAGAAGATGGTATATTGAACCCGAAGAATTTACAGTTGATTGTATGGGAATTTTTTGTCTGTCTCCTGACTTTTGGTTTACCAAGAAAAGCTTTGACAGCTCACACTCACGTTTATAAAAGCACACAGGCTTTCTGAGGCCATTAATTTGTCATTCAGATGGTGATTCAAGTGCTAGTCCACTAAGATGAAATGAAAATACATTTTTGTAGTGTTTTCAATACTAATATCTTTTTATGTATGCTTACAATAATTTCAATACCATTCTGACATGTTTTATCAACCAAAAAATTTTGGAAGAAATACAATAGGATATGTAAAATGCCTAGCACAATGTCTGGCATTTAATTATTTACTAAAGGAGCACCGCTAAAGGCTAAGACCATCATCATTATGGCCATTTAAAATCTATATCGTGAGTTTCTCATATTGAATCCTCATAATTTTTTCCCTCTGTTACTGTTTCCTCCCCCAGTTTCTCTACCTCATTAATTATATAATCACAGAACAGCCCTCTTTGCAAATACCTGAAGCCTCCACCTTCTAACCCAAGGCTTCTTACTGCTCATCCTCAAACATCATCAACATTACTTATCCTATACTTTTCCCTCTCCAGGTCATTCAAAATACACAAGGTGAGAATAAATTAAATTAAGTGATTAGCCCATGATGCATTACAAAATGGCTATTTAATTTTCAACACAAAGGGCATAATTCAAGTCAATAAACATTGAATGAATACCTGCCAATGTAAGTAATTCCTTAACCATGGGCTGGATTCCATACTTTAAGGAAGGAACTAAGGACTCTCCATTTCCCTCACATCTTCTTAGCCACTTGGTAAATCAGTTCTTCATGCCAGAGCCTGGTCTAAAACCCTGGTATCTTTCATTTCCAAACCCAAGCATTTTCTCTTATCCTGTATTTTCTCCTTGATTCTAGGAGTCAGGAGTCTAGTAAGAGTGCCAGGGAACTAAAACAGTAAGCCCCAAGTCTCACATGTTAGTATTTAGTATCATCCATTTTTGTGGTTTGAAAAGGTAGGCCATTTATTTTAATCTTGATTATCAAGGAAGGCATCATAAAAGACACAGAATTTAAACTTTGCCTTGAAAACTGACAAGAATGTTCATATATGAGAAATGTGAGTAAAGCATTCAAGGTTAAAGGAAAGACTATATCCAAAGGCACACATAATAAAAAGTGCACTGAATGTTGATGGAACAGAGATTAATCCCAGGTTACTGAAAGGTAGACTGTAAGGAGGTAAATAATAAAATTTGGGAAAAAAACACAGACACAAACATGGTGGTTGGCAACAGAGTATAATGATTAAGAGTTTGAGCTCTGAAACCAAAAAGAATAGGAATAAAATAGAAGTAATAATGATACTTGTTTTGAGGATTCAAAGAGGAATGTTAATGAGTTAATCACAGAATCTGGAAAACAGTATTAACCAAATGTCACTATTAATTTTACTGTTATCTTGAGTATATATAGAATAAAGATTGCTTTATTCTGTGAGAAAGCTTAAATCATCATAGTTTTATTTTTTAAAAAAGGATCAAAAAAACTTTCCTTGTATAAAAAGAAGTTTATTTGATCTTTTAGGTAAAATAAAAATACAAAAAAACTGGTGACACTGAATAGATGAGAGAGAGAGAAATTGGAACTAAAGAGAGCAGAGGGATAAAACAAATGTAAAGTCTATTGCCACAGATCAAAAAGAGTTTATAAAGACTGAAACATCAAAACTTATAAGGCTGGTGCCAGTAGAATGAACACTCACATGCCTGGAAGCATGTTGATCACATTTTCTGAATATAAATTCAAAGCATATGTATGGTCTTTTAATTGCACAGAATATTTAAAATCAAGACTGTCCAGAAAACTCCAGTCACAATAACTATTTCTAAGGTCACCTTGTAGATGAAAACACTTAATAATAGAAGCTTTTTTATGTTTCAGTAACTAACCACATTTGAAATATTGTCAAGACTTAATAGAAAATGATGGTCATTTATAAATTGTGTTCTTGAAAAGCTGAACATAACAACAGTCCAAAGAGTTCCTACATAGTTGAAAATGAGCTATAAATTAGAGACATTATAAAAGGGAATATACATGCATTTCAAAGAACTAAATAAATCTTGGAGTGGTATCAAAGCATGGAGGCAAGTCAAAATAGAGAATTTCTAACAATACATTTATATGCTCCCCAGAGGCATTTGAAAAAAAAAATTATGCATCTCAGTGATCTTCTAAATTTATCTACCCTACCCTAGAGTGTTGAAATATATAGAGCAGCTTTTCCTAAGTTCAAAATACCTTACTTGTAGATCTGGTTATATCTAAGTTGCCTCTGTGTCTCTAAATAGGAAATGAAACAGACCTTAAGGAGTATTTTCAATATTCTCAGGTTTTCTTCTGAAAAGATTCTTCCCAAAGTTACTGAGAGATTACAAATGTGAGAGGTACAAAGGTTTTGAAAGCAGAGTAAGATAAAATTTCTTAAATTAAAGCTCTAAAATACTGACCCCAAATCTTAAATTAAATCTCATTTTGTATCATCAGAAAATAACAGATAGCTAAGGATATGGGTGATATTTGGAGGAAATGTCCCATCATATGTGAAGGGCTATTTCTTTCATAGTCTCCAACATTTAATTGGAAATCTTTGCCAACTTGTGGATATTATAACCTATTCTGGGAATTTGTGGCTTATTGCTTAAGCAAAATTGTCATTCTATTCAATTTGAGTTTAAAACATTCATTTCAAATTCACCAATGTAGTCTTGCAATAACTAATATTGTAATCAATTACAAACTTTACATTGCATAATGATTTTTAATTTACAAATAACTTTTTTTTTTTTTTTTTTTTTTTTTTGCGGTACGCAGGCCTCTCACTGTCGTGGCCTCTCCCGTTGCGGAGCACAGGCTCCGGACGCGCAGGCTCAGCGGCCATGGCTCACGGGCCGAGCCGCTCCGCGGCATGCGGGATCTTCCCGGACCGGGGCACGAACCCGCGTCCCCTGCATCGGCAGGCGGACTCTCAACCACTGCGCCACCAGGGAAGCCCCTACAAATAACTTTTAACATATATATTGTCATGTTAAGATGGGGACCACAGATTACAAAAGATTTGCAATAAATTGAAAATAGAAAAGAATTAAAAGTATAATTGGCTGTACCTATTTGAGTGTAATTAAATATAATGGGAAAAATTGGTTGTCTAGTTAATGAAGTACAGGGGATTAGTACTTCCAGGGTTTTTTGAGACTATCTCAAGAGAAGCTGGTACTATGCTTAGTATATCAGTCCAACAAAATTTGGTAGTGTCTTATTCTGATGCATTTATATCAAGCCAATAAGTAAAATGAAAGTAGAAGAAATAGGTAGCATATATGAAGCAGGAGCATGAAAAAAAGCAGAAGTCAGGGTGGGGAGAGGTGAGGAGGGAAAAATGAAAGGGACAAAAGTGGTAAAATAATATGCACCAAAACAATAATGGGAACTGAACACATTTTGTTAAGTAGGGAAGGCTATCTAAACAGAGAGAACTACAAAGGAGAACTCTACAAACTATGTGATATATATTGGAACAGTAAATACATATAATGTAAAGTATATCTACCCATTTTTACTTGTGCAACATTTTCATTCATATAATAACATCATTAAAAATATGCTCCAGGGCTTCCCTGGTGGCGCAGTGGTTGAGAGTCCGCCTGCCGATGCAGGGGACACGGGTTCGTGCCCCGGTCCGGGAAGATCCCACATGCCGCGGAGCGGCTGGGCCCGTGGGCCATGGCCACTGAGCCTGCGTGTCTGGAGCCTGTGCTCCGCAACGGGAGAGGCCACAGCAATGAGAGGCCCGCGTACCGCACACACACACAAAAAATATGCTCCAGGCATTTTGATAAGTGCTTTCTAAGTTGTATCTCATTTAATCCTCATAACAACCCTTGAGGTAGCTCCTTGGACTCTCCCTACACAACAAATTAGAAAACTGAGGTTTAAGGACGTAAGTAAATTGTACTGATACACACTAAGAAAAGTGGAATTCTAGTTCAGATTCATCTGACCTTGACGGCTTCTTATTGTTTGAGTTTTATGCCTCTATTATGCAGATACTTTGTGAACTAAATATTAAAACACTTTTCAAGTCATATTATCAAATTCAGAAAAACAGTGGCTAAGTACTTGAATGTCTGGGCTGAACTTTCTTTTGTCAAATGCAATTTTATAAAATAAAATATAGCTGGAAGAGATTTTAAGAGCCACCTAGTCCACTTATGGGCCTTGTTTTTTTTTTTTGCTAAGTGATCTGATTTATTTTCAACCTATAATAGGTGACTTGTATATACAGAGACTGGGCTAGACATTTTTATATTTAAAAAGAATATTTTAAAACTTTGATCTCCATCCGGGATCAAACTGCATCAAAAATATACTTTTTAATGGAGAATAAAATACCTGAGAAATGCACACACAAATAATATGCTGTGGAAATGGAGAGAAAGGTATAATTAATGGTAACCAAGGAAATTAAATCTTAAGTAGGTTACACTTGAAGGTATTAAAGGATTATTAATATTTCAATAAATGAAAGATGAGAAAAGATTTATTCTGGGAAGGAGGGAACAGTATAGACACTGGAAATACCATTTCACCAGTTTTTCTCCCTTGTTTAATGGAAATATAACTCAGAAAAGTATAGTGATTATCGAGAAAGTTAATGGATACAAAGCTCATGTAATATTTGAAATAATGTAAATGTTACCACTACCACCAATGCTGTTGTTATAGTTAGAGAATAGAGTGGGCAGTTGCCATGAGTATTCTTGGAAAATACATTTTACAATGAAATAAATAATAGGTCATTTTACAGAGAATGATATGATATGGCTTAGGAATAGAGTATAATAAAAACTGACTGGAAAAAAGAGATATGACTATGGGATATTATTTGACACAGTTTTAGAAAAATAAATTTAGGCCAGTTAATGGAGGATCTTAATAATAAAATCCATCGAATTTGAAAATTTATTTCTGGACTAATTCTCATGGCTAGGTCTTTGAGAAAGGAAGTAAAAAGATTCAATTTATGTTTTAATAACATATCACTTTACATACATATATTAATAGGCTTACCAATTAACAACACATATTATGTGTTTTAGTTCATATTATTAATTTGATAACTTTCAAAAGTAGGACACATAATATTTTGTGTAATTTGTAGATAAAGAAATGGAGACTTGAAACATTAAATGATTTCCATATCATTAGCTTCTAAGTGGTAGAGCCAAGACTTAACCTGGTCCTCTAACTTCAAATCTAAGCTTTCTGCACAATGTATTCATTCATTCATTTGGTTTATTTCTGGAGGAACTACTGTGTGTATGAGTATTATAATAGTGAATAATTCAGACGCAGCCCCTGCCATCATGCAGTTTACAACCTAGCAGTAGAGACAAAAATATTTAGGTTGTGACCTACAGTATAATAAGTGATATTTAAATTTTAGAAGTAGAATTTCAGGAGCACAAATGAGGAATAATCATCTAGACAGGGGAATAAGGGAAGGTTTCCTGGAGAAACAAATTCTGGAGTAGGCAGGATGAATTGGGAGATTGGGATTGACATATATACACTAATGTATAAAATAGATAACTAATAATAACCTGCTGTATAAAAAATAAATAAAATAAAATACAAAAATTAAAAAAAAACTAAACTAAAACTGGTTTGGAGTACACAGGAATGGAATAAAAAAAGACACAGTGACATTTTAAATTTTCAGATAGTTACTCTGCAAGTATTTGTTAAGTACCTAATATATAGAGGCTCTGATTACCATGAACAATGAAACATATCCAAAAGAAAATAAATGTCTTTTTTAATTAAAAAAAAAAAATTCTGCAGTAGGCAGAATAATGCCCCCATTTCCAAATGTCCACATTCTACTCCAAAGAACCTGTGACTATCTTAGGTATGTGACAAAGGAGAAAGAAGTTTGCTAATCAGCTAACTTTAAAATAGGGAGATTATCCTGGATTAACCAGGTGGGCACAATGTAAACAAAGGGATTGTTAAAAAATGGACGAGAGAATCAAAAGAGAGAATCAGAGATGGCAGCATAAGAAAGACTTGGCTTGACCATGCTGGCTTGACATGGCCATAGACCAAGTGATGCTGGTGACCGCTAGAAAGAAAAAAGGCAAAAGCATTCATTTGGTTCTAGAGCCTTTAAAATAAGTACAGCACTACTGACATTTTCTTTTTAGTATGAGACCCATGTTGGACTTCTGACCCCCAGAACTAAAAGATAATAAATTTGTGTTGTAGTAAGCTATCAAGTTTGTGGTAATTTGTTATAGCAGCAATAGAAAATTAATACAGATTCCTACACTGAGGCCTTCAATGTACTAGTAAGAATCATGGCATCTCTATGATGAATCATTTAAAATTCATAAGCAGGGAAGTAGCAAAAAGTTTGTATTTAAGAAAATAGCACAAGTGTTAAAGATGTAGGAGATGAGAGTTAAAGGAGAAGGTAATTAAGACAGAAGACAAGTATTAATGGTAAGTTGACAGAAAGGTGTTAAAGATTGTGACGAAATAAAAAACAGGGTCCCTGCCTCCAGACCAATACGTATTCTCATGCTAAAACAATCACATATAATTATAATAAAATTTGAAGGAGCACCACCATGCAAAATCCAGAGGGAGAATTGAACTTAAGGCAAAATGTCAGAAAGATTGTAAGGAAGGTCCTGAGAAAAAAGTGGTATTTGAGCTGTAAGAGAGTAAGATGAGTCAAGCTTCTTTAGGAGAAACGTAAAAGGGAAGAAGAAATAATCTCTAGTAGAGAAGAGCATGGGCGTGTGGCTTAATACAAGATTGATGTGTTGACAAATAATAACTTTAGGTGACTAAAGTTAATGTTTCCAGTGTAAAACAGCTCTAGGTCATGACAAAGCTAAGAATGTGACCAAGAAAATAGTTGTCCAAGTAAACCGAAGGTGAAAGGAGCTAAACATAAAAATGGAGAGGAACTAAAAGACTGGCATATGATGTGTGTGTGGCCCAAATGGATGTTTAAATTAGCCCCAGATATTAGTCAAGACTTGATTTAAGAGGAGTGTATACACTTTGTTATTAATCAGAAACTAACACTCCACTGTAAAGCAATTATACTCCAATAAAGATGTTAAAAAAAAAAAAAAGAGGCGTGTATAGAGCCTGGAGATACAGTCTCCAGAAAATGTCATGAGATGACCTACCGATCAATATTTTACAGGATGAGGAGAGGGAAGGGGGAAAATGGTCTGACAGTTTAAGCTTTAAAACAGCCGATGATTTTATTCAATGGCAGAAGAGATACTGACAGGGAGTAATAATATGGTAGTGGTGTAAGGAAGTTAATTTAAGGTAAGGAAGGGTGAGTGAGAATAAGCTTCTCCTCCTTGATTTGGCTGCAGGGAAAATAGCTTCAGTGGAGAGCTAGGTGTCAATTATACCACTACGAGGTAAAGAAGCTTACTATGTGGGATGTTTATTTACTGTGAAATCAGATGTTCCAGAAGGCATGGGGAAAATGCCAGGTAGGGGTCAGATTAAAGGGAAGTTGCTTCAGGAGAAACGTAGCAGACTAACATCTGAGAGACTAGCAGAGGACATAAACCGTCGGCACTCTGTATCCAGGGGTTCTGCATTGGTGGATTCAATCAACCACAGATTAAATATTTTTGAAAAAAATTCCAGAAAGATCCAAAAAGCAAACCTTGAATTTGCTCTGCACCCAGCCACTATTTTCAGAGCATTTATATTGTATTTAGAAACATTTACATTGTATTAGGTATTATAAGTAACCTAGAGATGATATAAAGTATACAAGAGGATGTGCATAGGTTATATGCAAATGTTATATGCATAGGTTATATTGTTATATGCATAGGTTATATAAATGTTATACTGCATAGGTTATATGCATAGGTTATATGCAAATCCCATTTTATATAAGGGACTTGAGCATCCACAGATTTTGGTATCTACAGGGGGTCCTGGAACCAGTCCCCCGTGGATACCAAGGGACAGCTGTAATGAGCAGCTTATGTCCGGCAACACTAGGCCATGATGACCATATGAAGAATGAATGCAGAGTCTAGAAATCATAGGATGGAAAACTTGCTAGGGCTTATTTTAATAGCTCAAATAAAAAATAATAAGTAAAATAAAGTCACAGGAGGAATAAAGAAATAAGAGAATCATTACATATTTGAATCTATAAGACTTAGCCACCATAACCTAAAAGTATGAAAGGGAAAGGTGAAGGAGAAAAGTCTGATGTTGCTATTCTAAGAAATTAGAAGGCTGATGATGCTAATATAGGGACATACGCAATAAGGAGTGAGTTTTGGAATACAGTGTGTTCATTTTCTCAAATACTAAGCCTGATGAAGTAGGGACATCCCAGAGGAGGTACCTACCAAATCATCTGAAATTTTGTTCTGGAATTCAGCGATTAGGGGATTAGGTCAGGGATTAATCTATACTCTCCAAAATCATCAACACACAACTATAGTTAAAGCTATGTTAAACATATGATCACCAATATAGAGAAAGAAGTTTAAGAAGAAAAATATGACTAAGAACAAAACACTAAGAGAAATTATCATTTAAATTGTGGACAGAGTAAAAGGACAGAACAGAAAGCTATGAAATGTTCTGGGAGTTCGGAGGAGAACTAGAAATGATATAGACTTTGGAAGGTAAGTATTAACTGTGGTCATATATACAAAGTAGCCAAAAAATCATTGGAAATGTTAATTAAGCACTTTGTTTCACAGTTGTTCCAAGTGTAGCAGTGAGTATTAATTGATCACCAAAACCATTCCCTTTTTTCTTGAGCACACAGGTGGGCACCATGCTTCCTTCCCTTTTGCAGAGGATGTGGCTCTGTAATTGAGATCTAGCTACTAGAACAGGAGCGAAAGTGATGTCTACCACATCCATTCCTGGCCAACCAAACCGCCAACACAATTCACTATGTGCTTTTCCTATTTATTTTAGTAAAGGCAGCCTTAAGAAAGCTCTATTAAGTTGAGAGAGAAAACGGCATGGGGCAAGAAGGCAAATAAATACAGGAGATCTTGAAAACTATGACTCCATAAAGACTTTGAGTGGGATTACTTAAGATTGGAAGCAAATAAATTCAAAGAACACTAACTAGGGTTTTATGGACCCAATACTGACAAAGAAACCATAAAACCCGGATCAAATGAAACAATGAGAAAACATTTACCTGTTTAAACCTTGAAAACGTTTAACTGTTTGAAGCTTAAAACAGCTCTATGTGTCCACCCTAGAATAGGCAAGTGGGCTGCAGAAGCAGTGGTAGCCCCAAGGAGGAAACTCCACCTGATGCCCATTGCAGATATGGCCATGAAGAGCAACAGATAAGGAAGAATCTTCAAGAAGGAAGAGTTCAGGGCCACAGAGAACACAGACAACTAATTTTCTCACAGAGAGCAGAGCCTAAGTCTAATCAATCTACGTATTCCTAGGGCAGGAAGTCTTCAGCATGTCTACCAGCAGGGTTGCATACCATCTATTGGTCAATAATTACTGTATGTCTTCTATTCTTCTTCGGAATGAGAAATTGTATTATGGTTGTCCAGTCTCCAGTCCATAGAATAAGTCTTTTTAGTTCATTAGTTGAAAGAACTCTGCTACACCCAGAAATCTTGGGTACAATGACTTGATAAAACTTTGATCTGTCTTCCTTGGGGTGTAAGTGTATTCTATATATAAAAAAGAAGGTTGAATAGATATTTGATGTCCAGAAGGGTGGAATTTTACAGAGATTGCTACCTGATCGCCACTCTCAGTTCTTCCTCAACACAAAGCCAAACCACATTTTCTAGCCTCCCATATAGATAGAAGTAGCCACATGATTGAGTTCTAGCAAAAAGAAGGCACACGGAAATGAAGAAACTCATTTCTAAGCTTGGTGCATGAAAACATCTCATGACAGATCCTCCATGATCCATCCCAACCAGCAACTGCACACCAATGCAGTGGAAGATGGTAGAGCTGCCAGCAACACGGGCCCCTGAATGACTTCTACCAACAGGATGAAAAAAGGAATTAGTGAAAAGCCATCTTGAGCCATCCTCCCAAACTCAAGGCAAAGAACAAAAACATACAAATCACTAGAACAACTATGTAACAGACCAATCCCCAAGGATATTCACATTCGCAGTCAGTTTAATCTTTTCTTGAACACTAAGTTTCAGGAAATATTCTAAGCAGTGTGGGCACAGGTGAGAAAAAAATAGACAATGTCCCTAAACAAAATAATTTCAGGTAAGAATAGATGCTCTAAAGGAAAAAAAGAAAAAAAGCCCCAGCACTCTTACCTCTGCAGACCAGGAATACGAACATCGGAGTGTTCTGTGAGTGCCGAAAATGGTTTAGTCACTGAAACTTGGGAGTTTGTGACAGCTGCTAACGGAACCTCAACCCAGACATTCTTACATTCTTATATTCTAGATATAAGAAAATGGAGACCCTGAGAAGTCAGGCAACTTGCCCAAGGTTACACTAATTAGTATGTAGCAGAGTCAGATTTGAACCCAGGAAGTTTGGCTACAGGCGCTTCTTAACATGTCTTACACGTGTTACTGTATGACAAAAAGTCTTTGAGATTGAACAAGAATAAGCACTGATGATCCTGGAAAGAATTATTTTAGAGTAGTCGTGAGGATAAGGTGTGATTGTGTACAGAAGATAAAAGATAGTGAATATAAACTATTTTACTGAATCTCTCACCTAAGATGGATCATTTTCATAGATCCTGACAAACTCAGCATTATAAAGCTTAAGAATTGCAGATACCCTTGAGACCTCTAAAATCTGAATACAATTGTATTTCTAGGCAAAAACATCAATGATAATATTCACCCTGAATATAAGTTCTGAAAGAATTTCTGGGCTTGTGTTAAATACATTTTAAATTCACTAATTTAGCATTCTTTTGTATTCAACAAAAGCAAATAAAAGGGTCAATATAGAAAAATTGTTAATTTTTGTAATGGTTTTCATTATGCTAAAATATCTCTAAAATAGCTTGCCTTTCAAAATGCAGTTGCTCTCAGCAGCAGCCTATCTAAGGATCTTTAGAAAAAGCAAGACACATAGTAATTGTTGCTAAGTTTTAGGCTTAAAAATGGACGAGGCTGGCATTAGCCTATCCCAGCCTCAAACATTTCCAGGGGCAGCTATTCCAAGTTTTTCTCTCTTGTCTCAAACCTCCACAGAGCTCCCATGTTGTCCATAAACGGTCTTGCCTCCAATTTTATAGTAGAAATTGAGGTCATTAGGGAGAAAATCCTTTATATTCCTTATCTCCATTTCTTGAGTTGTCTGCCAAAGCTCCCATGCGCCCCTTCTGCCCCCCTACCTCAGGGAAGGTAGTGATGTCCTTCTACTTTAACTCCCTGTCCCATCTTCAAGTCCTTTGTTCCATGAATGACTCCCTTTATCTTGCATTTTCAATCGTGCTTTCTCTGCCATTCATTAGTTTCCCAGTTCTTTAGAAAGTCACTTTGAAAAAAAATCACATTGAACTATTGTCATTTTCCAAATATAGTGCATATTTCTTCATATATCTATATGCCTTTCCCCATCTCATTCCCCTGCCTGATAGCCCTCTTCCTTACCTTTGCCTGTTTAAATCACATTCTTCCTGTAATATTTTGACCTTTCCTTCTCCTTCTCAGTAAAATCTATACCGGTTTCAGTGGACAGAATCATTCAGCCCTGTGACATTCTGGGTACGATTGATTGATATCTCTATTTGTTACTTGTGTTATAACATAGTTTATCTGTTACATGTCGGTCTCCCTCCTAGACTGAAGGCAGAGTTCATGTGTAAGCATAATCAGTCCTCAAAAGACCAGCATTTAAATGCTCAATATATATTTGACACAATGAATGAAAACACTATTCAAAGAAAGAAAGCAAAGAAAATACGCCTTTCCTCTTTCTTTATATTGGTAAAAAAAAATTGGACAAGGGAAAGTTTGCTCAAACTGATTCTGGATCTTAAAGCTAGACTTGTTGGATGATAAAATAAATATAGTAATACCTGTCTCTGCATCTCTTTCTAAGAATCTTTCTTCATTTTTAGCTGAGCTCTCATTCCCATTCTAATTTTATTTACCTTTATCTAATGTTTTCAAGTACCTTTGGATACGTAATGAGAATGTTAACTCCATGGTCTGATTGTTTCATTTCTATAAAGACCTCACCTTAAGCTCAATATCTTGATTTGTTCCAATCTGCCCTTCACTTGCTTAGAGGAATGAGGCTGGAAAAAAACAATTTATTATTTCAAGTGTTTTTTATCCCATCAAGGTTTTTAAAAAATAAGTGCTTATATATTGTCACCAACTGTCCATGCAACCCTATCTTCCAACCTGCTTCTCAAGGTAATGCACCCATGGACTGAAGGTTCTCCTTGTGTCTTGTGATAAATGTGGGAGTAGAGAAAATAATTTTAATTATTATAATCTCCTCCTTCCATCTTTATTCTCCTGTGTAAAAGAATAAAGATAAAGAATATATCAGGATTAAATCTTTTGCAGATATGCTTCACCCAAATTGACCCTTGAATTATGAAACTGGACCACGTTCTGACTGGTTCCTCTTCCCTAAAATGATTACATCAGACATAGAGTCTTATATTTCCTTGTATTGTTCACTCATTTGATTAGGTGAAAAGTTTTAATTAATTTATCTCATTGAATGAGTAAAAGCTTATTAACAGGAAGAAATAAAACATTCTTTTGGTGAGCATATAATAATAATAATAAAATGATTATTAATTTGCTTTCTTGTTATGGCTCCCTTCTTGCCCTTACTTTTTCTGGCTGGATAATTGCAGTCAGAACTTTAGGACATTCCTTGCCTGTGGCTGGCTCAAATATGACACCTCCATCTAAATCCACCTTTTAAGACCTACACCCATTCATCTGGCTTCACACCCTCTTCCTGAAGCAAGGAGCACCACAGATTCCCTTACTCTTCTTTTCCTCTCTTCATGGTTCTGTCTTTCTCTGACACATCTTTTTCCCTCCACTGTCCTCATCATGGGTTTTAATACTATATCATCCTATGCATTCCACTGTCATAATTCCTATCCCAAGATAGCTTTTCCTTTTTTTTTTAAACTTCTCTCCTTCCCCTACCAGAGAATTAAGTACATCTTTGATAAACACTGTATTATATTTATCTTTGTATACTGATACCTGGCACTGGGCCTACCACTTAGAAGGTGTCCTAAAAATTAATTAATAACTGAAAAAGTAAAGATGTTTAGAAAATAGAAGAAATAATAGAAATCCCATAGATCATTGTTGAAATCTTGCTCTTTGTGCTATTCCTGTGTATTTATGTCTTTATTGCCAAATTAAAGTTGAGTTTATAACAAATTATCCTTTAAGATAAAAGATAAATGTTTAGAAAAATAATGAACTATCTTAGTTTTTCCATGATTAATTGGGACCAAGGCTAGACTTCTTAGTTAGACAACATGACCCTACCATCCTTTGGGTGAAAATATTGAAGAATAGGGTTAGGTCAGCAGACACAGAATAAATCAAAGCTAATCTCCACCATAAACTCAATAAACGATGACAAGTATCAGAGGTGGAAGGAAGTGATTACCTTTATATTTATTACCCTCAACTTGAACAAAACAACCATGATTTGAGTTAAGCTGAAAAAAACAAAACCTTTTAAAATACCTTTCGCTTATATTCTCAACACACTTCAATTAACTATTTATAAATCATATATAAAACAAAATTCCAAGGGAGAAATATTTGAAAAAAATAAAGTGTAAATCTCAAGAATCTTATATATCTAAATAAAAATTAGACTTCTGTATATTTGAAAATCTTACAAAATGGTAGAATCAAGTTTGTGTAAAGAATGGTATCTTATATGTTAAAATTAGACAAAGGGTCTCAATTAAGAAACAATCAAATCTTTTCAGTGCCACTGGTTTTACATTTTAACTGATGAAACAAATTAGGATATCATTTGCTCATCATTTTTCATGAATTGTTTTTTCATTATCTTTGGAAACGTTATGATGTCAAAAAACGTCCTTAATGCATTTTTATTTGAAAATAATTATGCCACATATTTTCACCTGAAGTTGATATAACCATAAATATTTAAACACAGTTGATTTCCATGCTGATACGAAAACTTCATACCATTTGGAAAAATTGTTGCTTGCCATAGCATTTAGTAGATTTTGTTTTTAAAACGTATGTTGTTTTTCATGTTACATGCAGAAAAAATATAAGGCTTACAATGATTAGGTGGATATTTTCTGAAATTAGTAAAAGGATGTTTTTAAAAACTAACTATATATATATATGTATATATATATAAATCAAATACTCTTTAAATCAAATATACCAATAGATTTCATATAATACATCTAGAAACTGGAGAATTTGAAATTTCAAGCAAATACAGTAGTTGATCCTGAAAATTTTCTCTGTACCTTACCCAGTTCTGGGGATGATGGGGGTGAGAGAAAGTCCTGAAAGGTTGGGCACTTGAGAAGAAAATCAGTCCTCTGTCCCTAAATATAGTCCATGAAAAATGGCAAGGTCCAGCCTCTTTGCTCCCAGCTTTGCCTGGGAACAAAATACAAGTCGGTACCCAATGTTTAAGCAGATACGCCTAAGAGTGATCCACAGGGATTAGAGATAGAGAGCACCTGTTTCTCATTCATGCTATAACGACATGGATGCGACTAAGTAAGCAGACAGATCTGAAGAAAGAGAAGTGGCTTTCTAATGGCTGAGAAAGGGGAATATCAGAGAGTGAATTTTATCAACTAAGGGCAGTGGTGAAGATATTTCAGTGGATGTCAGGATGAATAAATGATGATCCCAATGACCAGAAATAGTCCTCCCCAACATCTACCACCAGGTGCCATGTCAATCTTCCCAACCAATTTCAAAGAAAGGAAAGAGGAACCCTGGATGGATCAAGCTTAAATTTCTGCTATCCCGACAAATGAAAACTCATGTTGAAATGTAAATCTTCTGATAAAAATAAAGTTACATTCCTCTTACTTCTGCAATTGTGTGATTGTTAGCTGTGTAATCATCATTATCATCATCACCATGTCCGGAGTGCTCATTTTGCTTCAAGCAGTAATAACTTGCTTCACATTAATCATCTCATTTAATCTGATGAACCCCTTTAAAGAGTAGGTGACGTAACTCACATCTTTTTACATATACGAAGATCAGAATTAAGTAACTTGACCAAATCATACTTTAAGGATCCAAGATCTTTACTAGGATTGTAATAATTAGTTCTAGGTATGTAGATCAGCTACCTATAGAAGTACTTAGATACATAGATAGACTGCCATATGATAAAGACATCTCTTTTATATATAAGTCCTAGTCAGTGAGAATTTAATGATGAGAAAAGCTTTTTCCACCACAAATTTTTACCTAAAGTTGGATTTTTTTTAATTATTGTCACTACCATCATTTTTCTGTTTAGCAAAAAAACTGGATAGAAAACAGAAAGGATATTAAGTCCCTTTGTTTTCATAGTCTCAAAGAATGTTGGGTATCAAAATGATGACTTGATTTTAAAATGCAGTTGACATGTTTAGTGATCAGATGGGAGCAATGGAGATGCTCATTAAGAACCATAACATTTACAAAAGGAGAAAAAAAAACACTTCTAACTTTTGCAGTCTTCTCTTGAGGAATGCAGCATGTTGTAGTAATTTAATTTTCTTTTAATCTGATGAAATTTACCCAACTGAGCGAATAAGATAATAATAAATGATTTAATATTTAACAGATAACAAAATTGCATGTACTTCAGAGAAATGCTTAAAAGAATATGGAAAGTTTACACAAGAATTTTTTTCTAATCTGCATTATAACTAGTTATTTAACTGTTCTTTGTGGTTGAATATTATAGCTCATGTCACTGAGATTACACAAAAAAGCAAGACAAACATGACAAGCATGGCAGAATCATGAGACAGCTGCATAAGTACTGCAAATGAAAGCCTTCAGTTACCTGTAAGAAATTTGAAGAGAAAATCCCTCTGCAGCTTCACAGCTTGAGTGCGTAAAAGTACTGAGTGATAAATTCTTAGGTTTTTTGGAAAAAATATCGACAGTTTTACAACCTGAACTCTAAATAAATAAATGAATAAAGCATGCTTAAAGGAAGGCAAATATACCATAGGAAGAGCATGCTTCTGGCATTAAAGATAGGAACTCTTGAAAATAAATATATACAAATGACTGTTTCATGACCATTCGTTGGTTAAGAGCAAGTGAAATTGTTTTCAGCTTGTTTCACAATGCAAAAAGTGGAAGGAACATGTGGAAAAAATGCTAGATGTAGTCAAACCATGTTTTTATTATAATCCAAGCTACTAACTTCGTTTGGTAAGCAGCAAGGAAAAAAGATCCCTTTCTATGTTCTATAGTTATAAAATTTGAGTGACGTCTCAAAACTAGGAGGCAGAAAGAGAAAGAAAACTTAAAAAGAGGGGTGAAACATGAATAGGGTGAAAAGTAATATGGCAGTTTCCAAAATTATGTTCTATTCTAATTTTTGGAGATTGAGATCACACACACCTGTCTCCAATACATAATGAAGCTATATTCCACAGCCAATAACTTCACCACAAGCCACTGAACATAAACATTTTCCCTAATAAATAGCTGAATGTTATCGGTAATAAACAAGAAACTATTTTGGGGAAAATCTTAGCTTTGATAAATCACTGAAAAGTATAGTATTTCATTCTGTTTCCAGAATATGACGACAAATATTGCTCTTCAAACATTTGCCAAAGTTTGATAAGTGTTCCTTTTGATTAATTTTGGGGAAAAAACCAACTTGTTTAAACTGTTTCATCAATAATTTTTACTGTTGCTAATTATCAAATATTTCTAAAATATCATTTATATTTTAAATAATAATCAATGTTTATATAATTAGCTATATAAAAATACTTTGTAACCACAAAGCAATTATTATCTTGATGATATTTGTTGTCATAAGTTTCGTGATAAATTACCTCTAACTGAACTAGAAGAGATGCAAGGGAGCATGAAAAAATAGCGATATTGATGGCTTTTGAAAAACTTCAGTATCTTGCAAGCATTAGGTTAGCCAGAGGGAATAAGATTCAAAAACATGGGGACCTTAATAAACAAAAATCTGATAACGAACTGTGTTCAGAGGATGAAAACAAAAAGTGATAACATTAATATATTTCTGATTTTTTTCAATGTGCTTGAATTTTAAAATAAGATTAAAAATTAAATAAAAGGAGTATCAGCAGAACAAATACAAGAAAGTCATAAATAACTAGCATGTGAAATACTGATACCCAGAGAGAAGCTTATGTCAAATACTGAAGGGAATAAAAAGATATTTTAAAGTCATTTTGAGTGATAAAGAGATAGATATTGCTTTAGACAGCAAAATTCTTCATTTGCTCCCAACTTCCTTGAAAAATAATATTGGAATGAAGTATCTGTTGGTTTTAGAGGGAATAAAGTTTACAAAAGGAAAATTATGGTGAGCAAGGATTTAAATAGCTACTTTAAATTCCAGATCTGGAATATTACTGCCCTCACTGCTGATAAATGGGCTGACAGAATGATAAAACTACATTGAGAAATAATGTACCAAAAAGGCTTAAGAAAAAACTTACACTGACTTTTAAAGGTTGGGGAAGTGGTATGAAGTAGATATTTAAACTTCATGCTGAAGACTTTGATATCAAGTCCATGCAAACATTTAATCAGAATTGTAAACTAATAGTTTGGGTGTAAGAAAGGAGCATTCCCTAGGTGCTGATGTAAAGACTAGGCCACTGAAGAAAGTTATCCTCGGGCTTCCCTGGTGGCGCACTGATTGAGAGCTCGCCTGCCAATGCAGGGGACACGGGTTCGTGTCCCGGTCCGGGAAGATCCCATATGCCACGGAGCGGCTGGACCCGTGAGCCATGGCCGCTGAGCCTGTGTGTCCGGAGCCTGTGCTCTGCAACGGGAGAGGCCACAACAGTGAGAAGGCCGCGTAATGGAAAAAAAAAAAAAGAAAGTTATCCTCAGTTATCTGATAATACTCAAGTAACTAGGTAAGCATCTATTCAGAAGCCAGTTTTATAACATGCCCGTGTAACCACAGACCCAAATATGTTAGTCCCTTTGCTGAGTCCCTTTGTTATTGTGTTTATTACTTGTCCTGCCCATGTCCAAAAATATTTTTATTGTATCTCATTTGTACTATTAAAATTGATCCTATTATTACAAAATTTTAAAAAATATATAAACCAAACTATTTTATAAAAACTCAATCCTGTTTGAGTTCTCTGAGGTCAACTCATTAAAAATAATGAACTCTTCTTCAACTTCACTAATTATCAGGGAAATTCAAATCAAAACCACAATGAGGTATCACCTCACACTTGTTAGGATAGCTTTTATCAAAAAGACAAGAGATAACAAATGTTGGTGAGGATGGAGAGAAAAAGGACCCCTTATACACTGTTGGTGGGAAAGTAAATTGGTGCAGCCACTATGGAAAACAGTTTGGTGGTTCCTCAAAAAATTGAAAATTGGACTACCATACACATTATCCAGCAACCCCACTCCTGGCTACATATCTGAAGGAACTGAAATCAGTATCTCAAAGTGACATCTGCATTCCCATGTTCCTTGAGCCATTATTCACAACAGCCAAGACATGGAAACAACCTAAGTATCTGTCAACAGATGAATGGATAAAGAAGTAATGGTATATATATATATACAATGCAATTCGGCTACGAGAAATAAGGAAATCAAGTCATTTATGACAACATGAACCCAATCTTGAAATCATTTTGTTAAATGAGATAAGTCAGACAGAAAAAACACAAATACTGCATGATGTCGCTTATACGTGGAATCTAAAAAATCTTAACCTGTAAAAACAGTGAGCAGAATGTTATTGGGGCTAGAGGCTGAAGGGGAATTGGGGAGATGTTGTTTAAGAGTATAAACTTACAACTAGTAGCTAAATAAGTTCTGGAGATCTAATGCACAACATAGTGAGTATAGTCAACAATATTATATTATAAACTTCAAAATTGCTAAGAGATTTAATCTTAACTGTTCTCAACACAAAATAAATGATAACTATATGACATTAAAAAAGTGTTAACTTACGCTATTGTAGTTATGTTGCAAAATATAAATGTATCAAACCAACACATAATTAACCTTAAATTTACACAAAGTTATATGTCAATTATATCTCAATGAAAAATGAAAAAAGAAATGAGTTTTTGATTGAATGATGTACAATTTCATGGACTTTTTTTTACCTATACATTGCAACCACTTGAAACCATCTTAATTTAGCTATGAAACTTAATTTATCTAGATTTATGAACTAAAGTGAGTGTGTTAGGACAACAGTTTACTGAGGATTGTTCATCATGCTTTTAAGAAGTCCAATATTTATTCAGTGTATAGTGAAGTCTGTTCAACACTCACACACACACACACACACACACACACAAAATGTTCTGTTACACCTGGACACACCCACAGACATCCAGAGGTGACCATGTGACTGATTTCTGCCATCTATTGCAAGCATATATGATATGTGGTTTCTTTCAGGCCTGGTCTATGAAAATCCACCATCTGAACTTCAACATGCTCTTTTCCTCTTCCAGCTAATTAAAATGGGGTTAACCCCTAGGGCAAACACAGAAACCACATATTAAAGAGCAGATTACCCAATTCTATTATATGAGCAAGAAATAAATCCATTTATATTTGAATCATGAACTCTTGTATCTATTTGTTGCAGTAGTGAGCTTACCAACACAAAATTTAGCAATATCACCAAGTTGCTTCCATTATGTAGACATGTTGATAACTTAAATTTCCATAATTCTAAGGAAAATTCTTTTGTTATCAGAGCATCACTAGTATTTTCTTGATTTGGTTGTGATTACTAGTTGTCTGTTTTTTTTGTTTTGGTTTGGTTTTTTTGCGGTACGCGGGCCTCTCACTGCTGTGGCCTCTCCCGTTGCGGAGCACAGGCTCTGGATGCGCAGGCTCAGCGGCCATGGCTCACGGGCCCAGCCGCTCCGCGGCATGTGGGATCTTCCCAGACTGGGGCACGAACCCGTGTCCCCTGCATCAGCAGGCGGACTCTCAACCACTGTGCCACCAGGGAAGCCCGTGTTCTTTTTGATAACAAATTTCTTCTAATTATCAATATTTTGTTTGGTTAACTTGATAATTCATAATAAAACATATCTACATCAACACTGTTTTGAACTATTCCAATAACCAGATATAAAGTATATAACATTTCTGTTTTCATATTAAATATTGATAAAATGAGTATATATTTCAAAGAAGAAATACATGAATGCGTATATGTGTATGTGTCTGTGTGAAATTGCACAATGCCATCTGTTCTTTATCTCTTAGTTCTTTCACTACAGGAAGGTGGCAATAAGTATGACAGATGAGTGCCAAAGGGAAAATTGCCCTAACTAAAGGTTCCATCATCAAGAAAACTTGAAGGTCACTGCCAAAGAACTCATATTTGGCTGAACTGGCATACTGTATGTTAACCGACTACTAATTATTCTTATTTCATATTGATCACTGCATCTGTCCATTCTGACCACCTCCCCCAGTGTGCTCAACATGTGAATTTAAATCTACCTGCTCTCCTTTACCAGCTTGTTCTCATCAGTGGAAAGAGTAGCCAAGCTTGAACTTGTAGCTGTCAGAATTCAGTAATGTCTCCTGGTAGAATGCCACCAGGAAGACAGGCCTTCTAGAAACAATAGACCCCTTCTATTTTTTTGCCCTGTTTACATCTTTCACATTTCCTTTTTGGCAATCCCTGAGTGACTGGAAATAAAGTCACATTGCTGCATGCATCAAAGACAACACATACTTTCACAGTGATTTAGTTAGTCTACTATGATTTCTCCAAGGGCAGTTCATAACAATGAACCAGATGATTCCTTTTTAATACACTTTCTCTGGAAAAAAAACATAAGAAAAACACAATAGAATATATGCTTCTTAATTTATCAAGACATTTAATTAAGGCTCTTGTCAATCCGGATGTGTTTCATTGTGAGGGGTTCTTCAGTGATTTGCTCCACTTTTCCTGTTCATCCATCCATATACCTACACATTCATTATGTTAAACAAAATCTACTTCAGACCTTTTTTGCACATAAAACTGTGTAAAAATTTTGGATGCAAAGATGAAAAAATCTGTTCTTATCCTTAACATATTTTAAGTATATTTATTTTTAATTATAATATCAATTATTACCAAACAATAGTTGTTACCAAATGTTATTGCCAACATTTCTGGATGCTTATTATGAGCCTGATGCCATGCTAACTGATTTGCATAAAGGATCTCATTTAACTCTTACAATAGCTAAGGTAGATTTTCTTTCCCTATGATATTTCGATGAGAAAACCAAAGTACAAAAAAAGTTAAAACTAACCCTAAATACACAGGCTATTATGTGGTGAACCTATGATTCAAGAACATGTCATTTTCTGAAGCCTTTCTCCTAAATTAAATGCATGCTCAATATAGGTACGGTGATCCAATTTGTTAATGACCCTAAGCTTAATGGACAGCTGTGCAGCAGGTAGTCAAATCTTCAATTTTTAAGCTATCAAAAGAGTGACAGAGTCAAAATAAAGATAAAGTTAATAGGATGAATGTAGCATATGCACATTTTTGTAGAGTTGAACCAAATATTCATTTCTAATGATCAAATTATAGCACTGCATTTTGAGGCAAATTTTTTTAAATATTTACTCCTCTGTTTATGAAAATGAATTTAAAGTTATACCTTTAAGATTATTTTCTAATGTAGGAATTACCTTAATCACATCCATAGCAATTGAGCATCAATATCTACTTAAGACGTTTCTGTGGAAAAGATCAATTCCTCATAACGGAACCCAATCTATACAGTGTGATCTTTCTGAAATCTATCCCACTGCTTTCTAACTTCAACTCATTGATCCCAGTTCTGTCCTCTGAGGAACACATAATTAATTTACTTACAGATTCTACTTGACAGCCTTCAAATACTTATAGATCTCCATAATGATCCCAATGAGTTTCTCATTTCCAGAGTAACTCCTTAGTTTAGATACATTGTATTACAATAAGCACAATATTATAGGGGAACACCTTTCCTCCCCACCCCACATGTGCATACATAAGAACACTAAGGTCTTTAACTAAACGAATAATAAAAATGGAAATTAAAACAATTTAAATTCTAGAAACTTCAGGTTAGGTCCATATAAGGTCACTCTACAAATAGGGTGGAGTGGCTATTAAGTAACTTGATTCTGTCCTCTGGTTTCACTTTTCCTTCAAATTTCTTGTTTTCAAAGGCTCCTGGCTGAGTTGTTTTTAAGAGTTGGATGCTTCTCCATTTAAACCCATAGTCAAAAATATATAAAACATTTTTTTTTGGTTTCCCCTATCACAGTTGAGAGAAAATCTGTATCTTTTCAAGTTTTCTTTTTGAAAAGATATGCCATTGTGAAAGTTTCTAATTCCATTATAGTTTGTTAGTTTATTGTATTTTATATATGGGTTTTTTTCTGAATAGAGCCAGAGTGTATTTCCTCTTATTTACTGGAGACGCATGACTCTTCTACCCTTGAATAAGGTCAGATTCTACCCACTACATGTATTATAGAAAGGAAAATGCTCTGAAAATTGATCATGGTCTTTTCTGTATTTTATGTTTGAGCAAAATTGATCTCTAAGGTAAACTGTATTTCATTTAGGTGGTGGCCCTTAAATATGAAGTGATACTTGATCTCATATGGGCAGGTTCAAACTGGAAATTTCTTAATGTAGGAATGTGTGAAAAAGAAGTAATAGTCTCTGCAGAAAGAAGGAAGCATCAGAAACAAAAGAGAAATGCCTCTTGGAAGAGACTTCCTATGTTAGGTACGGCCCATGGGCTTGATGAATTTTGAGATTTTATTGATATAACCAGTTCGAAGATGTTTCCTCTTTTATATTCTAATTCCTCCCTAAGACTTCTTCTTTCGACTCTGTAGAGTCTCCAGGAAAACTTAGTTAACTATAGTTATCATTTAGTATTAGGGAAAGAAGAGACAATGGGGTGAAAGATTTGGGCAAAGTGGAGCAGAAAGACCTGGATCAAGATTAGAAGGTCATGATAAGATAGGTAGAAGATTAATAGAATTAATAGAATGGGCTGAACACCCACAACCAACACCACTAAACACATACCTTACGACATTTCATCAATCACATAAAAGATGGAGGCTAAAGTTACTGTGCTTTACTATTTCCCTCAAAGGATGAGTAATTCCAGAAAAAAGAGGACTTTTAGGTCCCTAAGTTACAAATATAGGCTAGTATCTTTACCTTATAAGGCATTTATTATATACTAAAACAATTAATTAAAAATTACCTAACATGTTAGTTTTTAAGTAATATATGTTTATATATTGAGTGGTTTGAACCACAGATTGCTAAAGAAGACATTTCAGGTTGGATGGATATTTAGCATGAGATGATATAAATGTGCTTCGTGTGTTCTGAAGCTTGCATAAAATCTTACTCCCCCAAAATGTTAGGAACTTCCAAAGAATATGTGACTCATTTACACTTTAGTATAAATCTGAATTGAAATTACCAAGTATTTTCAAACTAAACTCAAGGTAGTCTCAGGAAAATAATTTCAACAGATAAAAAATATAATATCACTGGGGAATCTTCTTTATAAACCAGATTTAAAAATCCTTCTGGAGCCAGAGAGCCTAAACTTGTCTAGTTCATCTGTATCATGTTCTTCAACAATTAAAGGTTTTCCCCTTTGGTATTTCAGTAGCAAACTCTAGGAATAGTGGGAGTGGAAACCTTCCTTTCCTCTCAGATGTGATATCTAGTCAGTCACAGAACTACTTGGTGATCTCCAGGAAACCAAGGACTATATAATGAAGTAAGCCCATCACTGTGGGAAGTCTGGCATTTTAGAATCCAGCCGTGTGATATATATTACAGCAAGTGGCTTAATTTCTGCTTCCCAAAATAACCACACAATGGTGACCATTGAGATTCCATCAAGCTACAGTATTCACTGATTCTATGATTATTTTCCCTTGTTCTTTGAATTGAAACTTCTGCAACTTCAGTTGTACACAAATGAGTAGGAGTTTAGTGAACACTCTATCTGCAGTTATAGCCATGGGTTACTTGGTAGGGCCATCTATGTTATACTGAGATCCTTTTGATGCTCTGAAGGGGCTTCAAGCAAGGATTACACATCTACCTTCTTTAAGCAATAAACTTAGAATCGTTACTCTGTTTTTGTTTACTCATTTATTATAAACTATATTATGGGTTGGATACTTGCATAGATTCTGGAAGAAAACCACATAGATCAACATCAACACCAAGGGAATTAAAATATCAGAAGGAAAAATCTAAAGCTAAAGCTACTACATTGTCATGAAAGTGACTACTCTCCACTCAAGAAAATGTAAATCTTATCAAGGCCTATGTGTGTTTAATGAGAATGTTAAGATAAATATTACTGTGTATGTTATTTACAAAGGGAACTTACTTTGTAGAAAGATGGGTTCCTGAAAATATGAGTGTAAATTAAAGCTGGTGTACACAAAATCACGTA
Source organism: Delphinus delphis (assembly GCF_949987515.2). Classification (NCBI taxonomy): domain Eukaryota; kingdom Metazoa; phylum Chordata; class Mammalia; order Artiodactyla; family Delphinidae; genus Delphinus; species Delphinus delphis. The sequence goes on from NC_082683.1 coordinate 173,339,917, forward strand.
ACAAACTCTAATAAAATGTGCTTTTTCTACAGCACATTCACAAAGTGAATAATAAATAATATTCCACTAAACTGAAAAATATTCTCCTTTCTTTCCCTCCCTCCATTCCTCCCTCCCTTCATTCTTTCCTTTCTTCCTTTTTCTTTCTCTCTCTCACTTCTTACCTCAATCTTTCATTTTTTTGTAAATGTTTTTACCTAGAAAAATATCCACGAAGAGCATGATGAATATTTGATGAAATAACAGAATTTCATGAATGTCAGAGAAAGCAGGAGTTACATATAATATTAAATTATACTAATAATAACAGCAGGCATCTTTGAAGGAGAGAAAGATCTAAGTGAGAAGTCAGCCTCTGTGGACCATATGTTTAATGCTGAAGATGCTAGGCCTATGGGTAGATTTCTAGATAATCAAAAGAAGCTAAGAGTCCCTCTGTTGCCCATGCCCACTCTTATTCTAGAAAAAAGAATTGAACTAAACTGAGTAGTACCCTCCAATTCCCTATGCCTGTCAACTTGCTAGTTTTTGTTGCCTTCTTTTGACTTTCGATTTGGACACAGACTTGGACCCTATCAAAGGCCATGCTCAAACTTGTTTTAGTATGTGTTTTTAATTATGATAGTATCTACTTCTGGTCATAATTCCACATGAAATAGATTCTTCCACATGAAAATAAATTTTTTTGCCTAATTTTGACTTCATTTCCTCAGTTCTGCATTGATTATTCTAAGCGGAACCACTCCGTTTTGTCCATATAATAAGCCCTTCATCCAAGAATTTGAAGGTAACAAACTCTGAGAAACTTGGTCTGACGTCCAGGGGAAACTATTTTAAAATTTAAGTTTGCAATATTAGTGATTTGAGCAATTTGAGACAGCATCCAAGAAGCCAAAAAACTTTACAAAATAGTAGGAGCAACTTCTCTTCTGCTGTGGTATCTGAGGTTAGTCAAAAACGAGAAAGAATAGAATGCCTAAGGCTAGCTCTAGAGGTAATGTGTTGTGTTGTTTAGTTTTCAAGAGTTAAAGATTACTAGAGGGAATGCAGCAACATGGACGGACCTAGAGAATATTATACTTAGTGAAGTAAGTGAGACCAAGAAAGACAAATAGTATATGATATCACTTCTATGTGGAATTTAAAAATAATGAATCTATATACAAAACAGAAACAGACTCACAGACATAGAAAACAAATTTATGGTTACCAAAGGGAAGAAGGAAGGAGGGAGGGACAAATTAGCAGTGTGGAATTAACAGATATGAACTACTCTACATAAAACAGAGAAGCAACGCGATTTACTGTATAGTACAGGGAATTATATTCAATATCTTGTAATAACCTATAAAGGAATATGATCAGAAAAAAAGAACTGAATCACTTTGCTGTACACTTGAAACTAAAACAATATTGTAAATCAACTATACTTCCAGAAAACTTTTTTTTTTTTAATTAAAAAAAGATTACTAGAAGAAGTTAAGGATTTTATATCTTGGATATTGAGAGAAATGTAAATTTTCTGTATGCTGACTGTACAACTGAGGAGGCAAACTTGAAATATATGGAATGTTAAGGTTGACTTGTCCTTTCAGCTCTCAAATTCCGAAGAGGGAGTAAGGTACTGATACCAGCACTGCTACTGGTTGCGACATTGTGCACATGTATCTTATTAACATATTTTCAGGACTAGAATATATGGAAAAAACAAAAGATGCACAGCAAAACATAAGAGATGTGTAATTGAAATAAGCTGAGCAAATTGTAAACACTTCCTTGTTTTTATCTATCAGTCTGCAGTACATTTGCAGTAGTGTTATCTTTTCTCGGGGAGCTGTGTCTTACCTCTACTCTCTTATAGATATTATTCAAGAACTGTGGAAATAATAACAGTTCCTCAATTTTTAATGCAATATAATGTAATTTAGACTTCGAAACAGTTAGTGAGGAGCTTTAACTAAGAAGGGCTTTGTACAGCAACCTCCATTTCACAAAGGCTAAAGGATAGTTGGCAATATATTCTGGCCTACAAAAGGGAATGGTTCCGTGTATAGTTTCAAGGTGTGACAGTTGATTAAAGCAAGCACACATTAAGGAGGCATGCCAATTTTTTCCCATCTATTTTCGTCCTATGAGGCAGAGTATAGGTGATCCTGAATGAAAAGAAAAATGAAGCTCATTCTTCAGCCTTCAGTATTTAAACTAAGCAGCATGCCTATAATCTTGAAAGAATGCTCAGCAACAAACCAATTTGTCTCACCCTCCTTAGGACAGCGGCCTTTCAAAAACTTCACAAAAATGGTTAATCTGCTTTGTCCCTGTTGCTCTCAAAGCTTCACAGAGCACTTTGTGAAGCACAGCTGCACTGCAGATAGCCCTACAGTGTCATTAAAATGGAAAGTATCTCTGGAAAACGATTGTAATCCTAGACTGGAAAAATAAAAAAATTGAATTCTTCCCTTTTCTATCTGGTAGAACCCCTGATAACATGGAGGACTCTTAACATAACTTTCAATAATATTTGTACAACTTGCACTAGAATCACAGCTCGATTCATTGTGCTCATGACCTTGGAGAAAATAAGAAGGTTGCTCGGGAATCTACTCTAAAGTGTAACAGAGAATCAGAAAAAGAAATGGATACTGTGAAAGGAGTCAAATGCAAATCTGTGAGGAGAGGCTCTTCTTCCACCACTCCGACAGCAGAAATGATGGAAATATTTCTTGTGTGATGACTCCTTTCAGAGCTGTTCATCCAGTGTTAGATATTCATGTTGATCCTGTCTGATTGCCTATCTACCAAACTCCTCCCTATACTTTAGAAAAAATATGAAAATCAACCAAATCCTTTCTCTAATAATATAATTCAGTTGGGCCTTTGTTCATCAGCTCATAGGTGCACTTTGATTTCTTCATTTCTTGTCTTCAGAAGTGAGTATTTTTTACTTAGCTGAGGTACATTTTAGATCAATACCTAAAATATACTACCTGGATATTGTGTGTGTGTGTGTGTGTGTGTGTGTGTGTGTGTGTGTGTGTGTGTGTGTGTGTGAGAATTATAACTTAGGATAGCAAAAGACATCGAGTTATTCTTCTGTGGAAAGGTACATCTTTCAAACTAGACTTCTATGTCCATTGGTCCATCTTATTAGATGAGTGTCTAATGACAAAAATCTAGTAAAATTTGACTGGCTGGACTTAGTAGCCATTACTGAGTATCAGAAAAAGAGAAGTAGAAATGGCTATCTTTATAATCACATTTAAAAGTGACTCATTGTATTATTTTATATATCAATTCTGTATACTGTGCGAAAATCAAAGATAAATAAAATCTTTAGATAAGAAAACGTTTCATTCAACTTATTATGGGAGTCCCGGCTGACCTCTGAGTTAAGTTGCATGTATTCTGATAGCAGACAGGGAGAGGACTTACTGACTTGAAAAGTTTATTAATAAAGGATTGGGAAAGTGGAGGACATTCCTCAGGAGACATATGCCCAACCACATGAGGTGTTAGGGAGTCTTTCTCTGCTGTCCACCCAAGAGCCAAGGTTCTCCATTCCACAGTCAAGTATTTGAAGATTCTGCCACTAAATAAAATATTTGAGGACATCGTTTTCTGTTTTAGCTCAAAACACTGCTTTGTGCTCTGTTTTTATGTTGACTGGGTTATCTCTCCATGGATTTACAAGTCATCCCTGGAGCTCAATGCAAAATAGCCTAAGAGCCTTGAAGTATAAACAATTTATACCAACCTTTCTAACATATCAGTTGGCCAGTCAAGACTAAGTGTTCCTCACACTCATGTTCCAAAAATAGAAGGTTGAGATTCAGTGTTTATACTGGATATAATAATGCAAGTTCTTATTCCATTTTTCACACATGGATATTAGAATAGAACCCTCTTTGTGCATGAGATAACCAAATCTTTTGAGTCCTCTCAAAAACATTAATGTGGGATACAATGGCAGACGCTCCTCCCAATGCCAGATACTTGATCCTCAGTTCATTTCCTAAAGTTATTCTCTAAGAGAAGGCTGAGTAGACTGTGTTCTGACTTAGAGACTCAAAGTGAGAAGATCCTGACAATGTATGCTTCTGATACTCACTTGTTAATCCAAAAATTATTTTTGATGTGTCTAGCTCTAGGAGATGTACTAGTTAACAGGAAAGACAAAACTCCCCGCTCTCATGCAGTTTACACTCTATTGAGTAAAAATTAACATTTATGATATTAGGGACAGAGGGACATGTTAGCACTTCTTTTTGCTTAGGCCAAGTGATGGGCTCCAGCAGTGGAAAGTACAATCTGTGGTCCAGGCATCTGGAACTTAGAAGACCAAATGCTGTCACAGCCCACGGGGAAGCAATCAACCCCTGATTAGTTATTTTTATTCTTCACTTTGGTACATTTAGCAAACATCCCATCCTTTTTCATGTTAACTCATGGCAGACACTCGCATAACCTAATGCAGACAACCTAAACACAAACTAAAACTTAGTAGAAGAGATCATGTATCCTTTTTAATTACAAAATCTCTAACACCTTTATTACACATGATAGTCTATGATGTTTAACACACTTTATATATCCATCATGTTTCATTTGCACAAGATATTTAAAATACTTTTTTTCTGCATATTCCCTGGTATAAAACATGCCAAAACACAATGTGATCTCTAATGTATAGTTAATGCTGCCCAGTTCATAAACACATATAATGTAATACCACTGGTGGCAACAACAGCAAAAAACCAATCTATGAAAAAGGAGCACACATATATTCACAGAAAGGAATTAACACTCTGGATTTCAAAGAAGTGTCTTTTGACCTGGTCTTACAAGATAACATTATTTTGAGATGGTGATGGAGATGGGAAAAAAGAGGCAGACAGCAAAAGTACAGAGTTGGGAAAAAAAAAATACCCACAAATACATATGTAAATATACATCTACAAACATTTATGTGGGCCATGGTCAGGAAGTAATATTAACATTTTCATTTTTCTGCATTGTATTAATTTGCTATTTCTACTATAACAAATTATCACAAACTTAGTGGCTTAAAAAAACAAATTTATTTTCTTTAAGTTTTCTCAGTCAGAAGTCTAAAATGGGTCTTACTGAATAAACTCAAATTGTTAGCAAGGCTGCTTTCTTCCTGGAAGTCATACTGGAGGGTCTATTTCTGTGCCTTTTGCAGTTTCTAGAGGCAGCCCACATTTATTGGCTTGTGGCCCCATTCCTGTACCTTCAAAGTCAACAAGGATGGGCTGAGTCCTTTCCAATCTGCCATTTCTCTGATTTCCCTCATTTGTTTCTATCATTTGCTCCTTGCATTCCAAGGATATAAAACCTGGAGTCATCTGCTCCCATTCAAAGTGTATTAAAACTTTATCCCTGATGTCAAATGTTTGTATTTCAGGAGGCAGTCCTTTCCCCTTTCTCTTCCTGAGAAATCTGTGGGGTATTTTTATTTTGTTTTTACTGTTTGTATTTTTTACATTCCAAAGGATTTGTTTATATTAGGGAAGTAAGCTTTCTCTCCTTCTCTCAGGAGGGGTAGAAGTAGCAACTGGAAACCAGTTAACCTATACAAACTTCTAGATTCATGATTTTGAGGCCCTTGTCCTGCAGTACAGAACCCTGCATGTGCATCTCACTTCTCCCTTATGGCATCACCCCAGAGGTTGAGGGAAAGGGATAAATGTGATTATTGCTATAAGAAATAGTAACTCTGATCTCCAGAAATTAGTTTGTTTTCAATGAATGAACTTATGTTTATTCAATAATAAATAAATATAGATATGAAAAGCTTATAAAGAATGCCCAGAATGAAAAATATCTGTATTTAGCAGGTGCATAGAATACAGAATTCTAATATGGGCTGAAAACAAAATTATGTTAGGACCAAATGATGAAAAGATTTGAATATGAGTATAAGGATTGTGGACTTTACTCAGTAAAGATTGGAGAGCCATTGTACATCTTTGATCAGAACTGTGCTCTTTATGTTTTAAGAAAAAACATCTCTCATCGATCAAAGGATGGCTTAAGTTAAGATAAACAGGTAGATGTGTCAATCATTGTCTGAACTAAGAGAAGAAACTGGTGGATGCATAATGAGAACGAACCACCAGGGTTAGATTTCAGGAGCAGAGGAGTCAGAGTGAATAAAGATGTTGACAGAAAAATAAGACAACTTGGATTCAGGGAGGCAAATATTTCGATGTCTGTGGCACATATTGATAGAAAGAAGTTGAGCATTTAGGACAAAATTTGAGAGAAGGTAAGAATGGAGATGAATGAAAGCAGAAACTCTACACAGTAAAGTGAAAACAAAATGGTTTTTCTAAACCAGATTAAACTGATTTTGAGTATGAATTCTGCTACTTACTGTGGCATCTTAGGGAAGTCACTTAACCTCTCCAAGTCTGAGTTTACTGAACTACAAAATGGGAAAATAATATGCACTTTGAATAAGTACTGTGAAGTAGGACCTATAATGTAAGTAAAGTGATTATTTAAGTGTCTAGTCTATAATGTTTTTTCAATGATGATTTCTGTTATCATTACAATGAGAAGAAGAAGGAGAGGAGGAAGAGGAGGGGAAGAAGAACGAGAAGGAGAAGGAGAAGGGGAAGGGGAAGAGGAAGAGGAAGAAGAAGAGGAAGATTCATTATTATCATCATTATCATTATTTTTGTTACAGTTGGTACTCAGTTTGTTAGAGGTGATAAAGTTAAGGAAATGGATGAAATTGCCAAGGGAGAGAGTTTTCACTAACAATCAATAAACTGCCTCTATGTGTTCTTTAATTCCCTTTATGCAGCCAAAGGATAACATAACGAAATTATTTCTACTAAAAATGAAATGGGAAGAATAATATTCAGATATCATATTAGAGAGCAGATTTCTCCTTATAAATATCCAAAGGCAAAAGCTTCCCCCCCGAGACTTGCTCATAAATCCATATTGCCTATGAGATTATCTTCCTAAGCATGTTACTGCAATAATTTAATCATAGCATGAGGATACAGCATACTGTAGCATGGTATACCATGTTATGAGTAGATCTTGGGCTCATGAGCAAATATACAGAAAATAAATATGAATGGAGAAGTGTGTACCAGATACATGGTAAAACACACTGTGTTCACTAAGGTCAGATGTGGTGTCCTTCAATCTCAATTGTGAAGAACCTTCAGCCGTTACTGAATAAAAAGAGAACGCTTTTTGAAAACATAACTGGAGAATATTTTATTTGAGAATTCTCTGATAGGCATTATGCCAATTGTTTAATGTGCATTAATTTATTTCTCCTATGAGTTTGTCAGCTTAATATTCCCAATTTTAGCTGAGTAAACTGAGATACAGAGAAGATGCGCAAATACTCTGAGATCACATAGTTAGAAGGTATTAAACCTGACTATTACCCAGGCAGCTTGACACTGAAAAGGGGATACCTCAACTACTATTGTTAAATTGACCACCAACAGTACCATCTCAAAAGTTTTGAGTGCAAATATAAGCAGCAAAGCAATGATTGTCTACTGCTGCTATGGTATGAATATTTGTGTCTCTCCCAAAATTCATATGTTGAAACCTAATGCCCAGTGTGATGATACTGGGAGGTGATCAGGTCATGACAGCTTCTCTCTCATGAATGAGATAAATGTGCTTATAAAAGAGGCCCTTCTGCAATGTGGCAGACAAGAAGTCTGCAGCCTGGAAGAGGGCCCTCACCCTACCATGCTGGCACCCTGATATCAGACTTCCAGCCTCTAGAACTGTTAGAAATAAATTTCTGTTGTTTGTAACCCACTCAATCTGTAGTATTTCATTATAGCAGCCTGAGCAGACTAAGAAAACTGCTGTCTTCAGTTCACGTTTTTTACTCAATAGTTTTTTTCACTCATTTGTAAAAAAATGAAATCAGAAACTCCTTGCTATTTACCCAAAAGAGTTGAAAATATATGTCTACTCAAAAACCTGCACACAGATGTTTATAGCAGCTTTATTCATAATTGTCAAAACTTGGAAGCAACTAGGGTATCCTGCAGTGGATAAATGGATAAATAAACTGTGGTATATCCAGACAATGGGATGTTATTCAGCACTAAAAAGAAATGAGCTATCAAGCCATATGGAGGAAACATAAATGCATATTACTAAGTGAAAGAAGCCAGTCTGTAAAGACTTCATAATCTATGATTCCAACTATAGGACATTATGGCAAAAGCAAACTACGGAGACAATAAGAAGATCAGAAGTTGCCAGGAGTAGGGGTGGGAAGAGACCAATAGGCAGAGCACAGGAAATTTTAGAACAGTAAAAATACTCTGTGTGGTACTGTAATGGTGGATATATATTATTAGACATTTCTCCAAACCAACAGAATGTACTACATCAATACTGAACCCTAATGAAAACTATGGACTTCGGGAGATTACGATGTATCAGTGTAGGTTCATCCCTGGAAAAAAAATTCGCCATTCTGGTGAGTGTGGTTGATAATGGGGAGGCTATGCATATCTGGGGGCAGAGGGTTTATGGAAAATCTCTGTACCTCCCTCAAATTTTGCTGTAAACCTAAAACTTCTCTAAAAAATAAAATCTTAAAAAATGAATTCCAGGGCTTCCCTGGTGGTGCAGTGGTTGAGAGTCTGCCTGCCAATGCAGGGGACACGGGTTCGTGCCCCGGTCCGGGAAGATCCCACATGCCGCGGAGTGGCTGGGCCCGTGAGCCATGGCCACTGAGCCTGCGCGTCCGGAGCCTATGCTCCGCAACGGGAGAGGCCACAGCAGTGAGAGGCCCGCGTACCGCAAAAAAACAAAAACAAAACAAACAAACAAAAAACAACAACAACAACAAAATGAATTCCAACATCATGACATTCTTAGAGAATGCTTTTTCTGGTAGTCTCAATTTACTCTCCCGTTCATCTTGAAAAATGTAATGGGAACCAGACCGCAAAAGAAAGAATGTGTATAAAATCAAATGTTCACTGATGATCAATCATATATGAACCTCTTAGCTATGAAGCAGTTGAAAAGTTTAGCATAATAAAACCTAGCTCAATAATGATAGTAATAGGCTTAGTATTAAATTAATACTAGTCATAGGATAAAGTTCAAATATTTGAACAATTTAGCATTATTTTAACCTATATGCCATCAGTGACCTTATGGGAATAAAAATTCAGAAGAGACTGTTATGACAGGGTGATAAAGAACATGTAAGTAGAAGCAGTGAGCACTATGTGAGATATATAATCGGCTTTAATATAAGTGTACTGAATATACATTACACACATGGTCATAAATATTCTCCCAAATGATTAATGATTCTCTAAATCATGGTATGAGTTTCAGATCATTTTATTAAGTCCATTAACCCACAAAGTATTTTAGTCATGATCTTTGTTCCTTTTTATGAATATTCAATGTCGTATTCACTTAGAAAGCTGTAAACATTTGGACTCACAGATCTGGAAGCACTCTTGATAAGTTTGCTTGTCTCACCTCCACTCACTGACTAGTTGTGTACTTCAATCATTCCAGAAAAAGACACTTAGATCTTCTCTGGAGAAGAGAAATAGAGACACCGACATAGAGAACAAATGTATGGCTAACAAGGGGGAGGGGGAGGTGCTGGGATGAACTGGGAGATTCTGATTGACACATATACACTACTGATACTATGTATAAAACAGATGACTAGCGAGAACCTACTCTATAGCACAGGGAACTCTACCCAATGCTCTGTGGTGACCTAAATGAGAAGGAAATCCAAAAAAGAGGGGATATATGTATACGTATAGCTGATTCACTTTGCTGTGCTATATAAACTAACACAGTATTGTAACGCAACTATACCCCAATAAGAATTAAAAAAAAAAAAGAATTCCAAGAACAAATTATTTAAACTTTAAAAATTCAAAAAATGCCAATTCACCCACGAAACAAAGCAATAGTTTACGTCCTAGAATGGGAGTAAAACCAAGAATTGGAGTCAGGAAGACAGATTTAGGAAATCTTAAATTATTTTTTCCTCCCTCCTCCCTTCCTTTGTTTTCAGTGTTTTAACCTTTTTGTTTTGAGATACAATATTATTACTTGTGTTTGTTACTTATATATAGCTTTTTTCATTATACTGTATAGGGATTAAAATAGTGTTAATTTAGAATTGGAAAAAATGAAAAATTATGCACATTTTGCAAATTCAGAAGATTATTGATAAAACAAGGTAACCTAACTTGGAAAACCTGCCATGAAATGAATTAAGGTACTAAGTCAAGCACAAAATATCCATTTACCCTCAGAAAAACAATAACCTTCAAAATATATGGCACAGTTTATCATCTGTCCCCTCAAAACAGTAAAATAACGAAAGGATAATCTACTAATTTAAATGAAGTAACATTTTCTTCTGTAAAACATTTGCTGAAAATCTTTTCCAAGTATCTTCCAGTTCTAAAATTAATCCTAAATATGGAAATATGTATCTTCTCCGGAAATGATCAACATCAGTAATAGCAGAAATATCCAGTTTATTTTAAAGAAGGTCCATATTTACATACATTATAATAACCATGACCTACATAAGAGAAAGATTAGATAAAATGGAAAATGATAATATTTCCGAGTATCAGACATTAGAACAATAAAATAGTTAAGAAAATGTGGCCTTTCTGGCAGCTAAATCATCTTAACAAACTTTTAAAGGCGAAGAGCAGATATTCACACAATGGTGAGGATAACCATCAACTGTACTGAAACGATCAGGCATAGAACAATTTTTGTATAGGCCACTCAAGGGAATATCCTAGGAAAAAACTGCAAAGGTGGTATTTCAACTGAGGTAGGAGAATATTGCCAAAATATATAATGAGGAAAATTTGCCTATTTATCCATATGTATAATATAACTGCTATAAGAAAATACTGGGGAGCACCTCAAAGCAATGGCTATAGAATGCTAATCTAATTGATGTCAGGGGCTCTAAGATGTAGTTCGTTACATGCAACAAATCCTGAGACGTTTTTTCTCTTTAGATAATAATGTATTACTTTTAGTCTTTGGTATCTTTGTACTATTGTCTATGATCCCCCAATAACTTTTTACTGTTTGAAAGCCTTAGGTTGGTGATGTTCCTATACTTAATCGCAACCAAAGAAGACTCATTACTTGTCAATTTCTATCTAATTGATGGGTTTGAATCTGAAAATCCTAGCCAATCTCACTGAATCTGGACACTTTTATAGGTTGCTTCCTCTCCCTAGAAGACCCCTGTTAAATTTTTTCCCATGTTCTGCCTGACAAACTCCTCGTCATTGTTAACTCAGTTGAGGGTTGCCTGTCCCTAGCAGCAATCTCTGAAATGCCAAAGACTAGTTTATTATGGTTAACCTCAAACTTTGTGCAAACTGCCTTAGCCCTTATAATAGCTTTTGTCACACAGTATTATTATTGACTTGAATATCTTCCCCAGAAGAATGTAAATAGCCTGGGATAGAAACCATCTTATATATTTTTTTCATTTATTCAACCAATATTTATTGAGCACCTACTATGTTCCAGGAACTCTAGATCATCAGCAAACAAAACAAAGATCCCTGCCTTCATAGAGCCTACGTTTTACTGGTCATCAGGAATAATGTCTGTGTACTTTTGGTTAAGTATATCCCCATTATTCACTCCATGCTTCACTACTTTGGTTCTACTTTCCTGGAAGATAAAACCAACATGCCTGAAACTAAAAGAAAACATTTATGTGAGAGTGTTTGCAGGTATTGGATTTAAACTGGGAGTGATAATGGCCACCTAAGATTAATCAGGGAAAGCTCCTGGGGTAAGCGAGCCTCAAGCTTGTTTTAAAGAAGAGATGATATTAAAATGAGAGGGAGGGACTTCCCCAGTGGCACAGTGGTTAAGAATCCACCTGCCATTGCAGGGGACACAGGTTCGAGCCCTGGTCTGGGAAGATCCCACATGCTGTGGAGCAACTAAGCCCGTGCACCACAATGACTGAGCCTGTGCTCTAGAGCCTGGAAGCCACAACTACTGAGCCCGCGTGCCACAACTACTGAAGCCCGCACGCCTAGAGCCCATGCTCCACAATAAGAGAAGCCACAGCTCGCCACAACGAGAAAAAGTCCATGCACAGCAACAAAGACCCAATGCAGCCAAAAATAAATAAATAAATAAATAAATTTATTTTTAAAAAAGTGAGGGAAAGAGAAAAAAAGTGTCCTGGGTGGAAATACAAGAGGAAGGGCACACATATTAGAAAGTGCACATGATTCCAAGAGACAAAGAAAACTATTTACAGATAAGGCCAGAATTCAAAAACAACCATGGAACTCTCTTTACCCTACCCCTTTTCTTTATGGAAGAATTAGTAGAAACAATATAATCTATTGACACATCATAGGATGCCATATATGGATAATTTTCAAGAAAGAAATGTGCTTTCCAAAAGAGCATCCATGGATGAAACCACAGATTAAGGTCTAATCTCAACAAGTCAACCAGTTTTTGTGAAACTACAGAAACTGTCTTATAATTTTATTGTTGTATTCTCAGTAACAAGCACACAGAGGGTTATCGATAAATAAATATGATTCACTGAAGGATTTTGACAATTAACCAGTAATAAAAATATATGGAAGGCAGAAAAACACTATCTGCAAGCCACCAACCCTCCACACACACAAAGGCAGTAATAATTATCATCATAATAGCTATCTCGGAGAGCTTGCTCTATGTCAAAGCTTTATAGACACTATAGTTTTTAATTGTCACACCCATCACAAAAGTCAGAATTTTATGTCTGAGGAGACTGAGGCTTTAAGGGATTAAGTAATTGGTCCAGGATCTTGAATCTGGCTGCCTGATTGCACCTGTAGTCATTATGTTATAGTTCTTTGGCTTCCTATGTACTCAGGACTTCCATTTGTTCATTTATTTAAAAGTAAAGATTGAATGCCCATTATGGGTATACAACATGTATTAAAATGATAAGTTTTCCCATGCCATGCAAGCATGGGAAGGGAAAATATACAAACAAGGGTGGAGAGATGGCATGTAGCGGAAATGGAGGCCAACACTGAAAGCATCTATATCATAATTTTGAGGTAGCTGGAATGAATGCTATATTTTAAAAAAAGAAGAAATGATATACAGTGCAATAGCTTCCCCAAAATAGAGAAAACTTAATTTTCCAATTTGTCTGACCCTCCCCCAATTTGAGTTTTCTTAATTCATATATTTGTTAGAAATTCTTCCAGCGCCTTGAAAAAATTCTAATGAAATCCAAGGTTTAAATTCAGTATTTTGAAAAGCATGGGAATTTGCACATAGAACTATATTAAAGCAGCATCCTCTTTATTGCATTAGCAAATATTTCAGTTAAAATATAATTAACAAAGAGAAGGACCACTTTCCATTTAGTCAATTTAAGCCTGTGCTATACAATTTTAAGGCGTGTGTGTGTGTGTGTGTGTGTATCTATGTGTCTAACTTCAAATTCAACCCAGCCAATAATGAGGGAACCAATCAAAATGAACAAAATAGTTTTTAGAAGACAGAATACGGAAAATGCCTCAAGATAAGACTGGTTGATAACTTGCCATAGTGATAAGAATAAAACATATTCATGCCTGTATCTCCTACTAGTCCACAAATTTCAGGAAAGAAAGAATCATGACTTATACCTCTTTCATTTCAAGTTGCCATGTTTTGGCACACAATAGGCACTCAACACGTATTTGCTGAAAAGTAACTGACCACATACTTATTTTCCCCTAAATTAACAATTTCCAGAAACTGGCACAAAGAAATGTGAATTTCTCATTCTACTTGACAACGACAGAAAGGTTATTCTTATGTTTTTCCCTGGTAACCTTAGGATCATTGAAGGCTTGTGCTTAATACCCGTAAGGTAACCCCTGGATGCCTGAAGTAGAGCTTGCTTCATTTCTTTTCTTTTGCTTAGAACTTTTCAGTTACAATGCAGGAACTACATTTATGAGGAAAACTGTTCCCTTTACCTTTTCCACTATGTGGCCAAGTAGCTAGATCACAAACAAAGCAAAGAATGGGGTCATGAATTTAAGGCTTTTTACAGAAAATAAGGAATGCAGTCATAAGGAGGAGGATAAGTTGAAACAGTAATATTTTAATAAAAAAAGAATGGAATGGACCAAATTGGAAATTTAACCTAGGGAGCACATCCAGAATGTTACTGCTGCCACTCTGCTTTTTACACAACTTTCAATAAAATTCAAATAGGGAAGACAAGCTTACTGTAAATTACAACAGATAAAGTACAAATAGCCATTCAGAAAGACTGAACTCACAGAGGAAGGAAATGGCCTCTTGTTAGACCTAGAATTTAGGAAATGGAAGAAAATTCAGGTTTTTTACTTTGAATTGAGACATTACTGCCTTAGTCCTTTTGACCTCAAGACCTTATAAATGCTTGGGTCACGTGTTTCCAGCTCTGTAAATTGAGAAGAGTGCTCTCTCTATATGACTTCACTCAGTAAATACTATTCGATCAAGCTCAAAACATTCTGCTAGGACCTAGGAAAACTGCAGAGAAAGGCAGTCATCTGCAAATAATTCAGCTCTGTGGTCAGAATACTTTACATGAAATAAATAAAACCTCACCTTACTTCCAGGCTATCTGTGTCAATGACTGTAGGTCTAAAATTCTCCTGACACATTCTTAATGGTTGTATAAAGAATCCTGGGAGCTTCCTAGGATTTGACCTTCCTAACTTGTCCAAATTATTGTTCTGTGAGCAGTATCTCATTTACTGCTCCATATTTTATGACCTAAATGACCCTGCCAATATACTAAGCAGTTATATATCTCCCAAAGGGTCTACCATTTTGACCTGCACACACAGGTGTACTAGCAGAGTTTTGCTCCATGTTTAGCTTCTACCTTTAAATCCTCCAGGTTTAGGCCATTCATGCAGAGTCAAGAATAGAAGACACAACCCTTTGGAGTTCATTTTCAGTTTATCTAACAGCTACTTAGGATGAAACATGCTTCAATCCAGGCTCAGTGTGCATTCGCCCCCGCATCCCCACACACTTGAGAAGAAGACAAACATTTATTTAAAATACATTACGGTTTGTTTTTCAAGAAATATGGCATTACAATATTATTATTTTTTGTTAATTCCTATTATATGGTAAGGCACATTAAACAAATAATGAGGAACTTATAGATTCAGTCTATAAAATGTAATAGCTAGACTTATGTAGGTACAATTTTTCCATGAAGTGAAATGCTGATACTCCAGTGCAAGAATAATAATAAATTTAACACCTTAAACTATGTATTAAGAGATAGGCTTGGTAGCTGAAGGCCAATTGATTCCAGAAAATGATTGCAGTCTTAGTCTAGGTTTCAAGCTGGTTTAAATTTCTCCATTTTTAGAAAGCAAACCCAAATAGGATTTTCCCTTATTAGTCTCATGAGCCATTTCATGTCACCTATTTTGTAATTGCTTAATTGTGGAATAGTTTGCAGAGATTGTAGATGGGATAAGAGTAGGGTGTGGGTCAGCAGGCAAGTGGGGAAGGGGAAACAAGAGGATTAAGAAAGATAATTTTCTGGGCTTCCCTGGTGGCGCAGTGGTTAAGAATCCACCTACCAAGGCAGAGGACACAAGTTTGAGCCCTGGTCTGGGAACGATCCCACATGCCGCAGAGCAACTAAGCCCGTGCGCCACAACGACTGAGCCTGAGCTCTAGAGAATGCGAGCCATAACTACTGAGCCTGCGTGCCACAACTACTGAAGCCTGCATGCCTAGAGCCCGTGCCCTGCAACAAGAGAAGCCACCGCAGTGAGAAGCCCACACAGTGCAACGAAGAGTAGGCCCCGCTCGTCGCAACTAGAGAAAGCCCATGCGCAGCAATGAAGACCCAATGCAGCCAAAAATAAATAAAATAAATTTTAAAAAGAAAAGATTTGAGCATTTCACTATACATAAATTATATCTCCATTAAAAAAATTTTTTTAAAGAAAGAAAGATAATTTTCTGGAATGTCTTTAGGTGAAGAACTCGAAACCCATGTGACAGAAGGAGAGCTCAAGAGAGAGAAAGGGTTAGATTTAAGGATGTCAACCTATTTCTGCCCTGGTTGAGAATGTAATTTCTATCGGTGTCATTTAGAAGATACAGAGACCCTAGCCCCATAGAGACTAATGTACGTTTCTTACGAAGTCATTAATGGACTGTTAGTGACTTGGATTTCCAGAAAGGCTCCTAAAACGGACAGAGTGGTGGCAATGCCCCTTTTGTCCTCCTCACTTCCTTCTTCCTGTTGTCTGTAATAATATCATAGCAGCCAGTGCTCCAGTGGCACAAAGGACAGTAAAACGACCTTGTAAAATGGACATCACGTACTAGAAAGGTAGAGCCAAAAGATGAAAGGAACCAAACTAGTAATGACTGTATACCCCTGGATTGCTGGCTTTATTAAGAGAGAAAAATGAACCTCCAGCTTGTCAAACCACTGTGAAGTTAGGTTGTCTTTTAACGCAGCTATGCCTAATCTAAGTGAATTACTGGTCTCTCTTGACACTATAGAAGATGTGACAATGTTTGGGCCCATATCCAAATGACATGGTGGGCAGACACCTGGTGACCACCAGCTAGCATTTATCCTGTTCCCCACAGCCTCTGAAAGGGCTTCCCTAGGCAAAATCTATCCAGTTTTAGGCCTGCCTCTTTTGATATTTCAGTTTGCACTATAGCTCCAAAGCACACAAAGAATGCCACTTAGAGAATAAAACCTTTTCTTTTGGGAAATAGAGAGAGCAAGGGAATGAAAGACAAAGAGAAAGTGTTTTACATTTCTATTTCTCATCATATTTCAGACTTTAAGTCCAAGCAATTGGACACACCAGGCAGAGCAATTTACACTGGAAACATTGCTAATATATGACAAATCATTACTATAATTATTTTGTAAATACTTATCATTTCTGCAATACTTTATTTTACAAATTGATATTATCAACAGTTTATGAATATTCATAAGAATGTCTGACAAAGCAATATTTGGAAGAGAAGTAGCTTTATAATGTAAAAATCCTTTGTGGCATTTGCAAAATATATACATATTGAACACTAGTAAGATATGGTATTGTCTGACCGTAAAAGCATGCAATTTTGAAGAAAAATATGCCTTTTGCCTTGTTGAATACAGCCAAGTCAGTTCAGGCTTTTCAACCTGTTAATAAGCATGTTTTCCAAAAGAAAAATCACAGAAATAAGTCCTCTATTAATTTCTAGCTAACTGTGGGCTAGCATAGATTCAGATAGATTTAAGAGTTTGAAGATGGATCAGTAGTTTCTTATGATATGGATAAGAACTTAACAAAAATACTCTTTGAAATGTGCACTTATTACACTGATCGAACTTTCAACATTTCTCAGATGAACATATCAGTGTAAGTGAATTATTTGGTAAAATATGAAACTTGATTATCTTTAATATGTTAATACGGTTGAAAGTTCTCTAGAAAGAGTGATTTGAACATACTTTGAATCAGCTTGATATAAAGGTTTCTGAACATTTTACATTTTTCATAGGAAAATTCCTTTGTTTTTACATGTTAAATATAGAACTTTACTTTTTTTGCAATCAACCAATAATATATGCTCAGTAATAAAAATCATTGCACCTCGCTCCAAATTTCAGGGATGGTTCATCAGACTAACTGAAAAATTGAAAGGAAATATGTATGTAGAAAAAAGTATCCCCTATAGAAAACATAAAAGTTTAGATGATCCGTGCATTTATATAATATGGTTCCTAGAGCATTTTGGCTAAAGAAAATTTGATTTAGACCTTCAAAAACATATTTAAACACCATTCTCAGGATTCTGTGAACTTTAATCTGTTTGGGTGAATCTATTCCACTGGGAGAAGCTTTGGAATTTCTGGGAGCATTTTTTTAAAGTGTCTAATGTGGAAGAATGAATACTAGACGTCTGTGGGTGCTAAATATTCTACAATGAGAGGGACAGTATCTCAAAAGAAATGTTGTCTTGTGAAATATCCACAATGATGTGCCTCCTGAGAAAACAGTGACTGATCTAGGTGTTATACATAATGGGAATGGTTAAATTCAATGATTTATATATATTTATATGTATAATTTATATATATTATTATAATTTATATATATATTGATATATATATATCAATAGATAGGAGCTTTTAATCAAAAGAGAATCCACTAAATCTGCCCTTCTACTAATGGAAGGAAAGGTAGTCCAGACATCTTTTTTTTTTTTTTAATTTATTTATTTTTGGCTGTGTTGGGTCTTCGTTTCTGTGCGCGGGCTTTCTCTATTTGCGGCCAGCGGGGGCCACTCTGCATCGCGGTGTGTGGGCCTCACTGTCGCGGCCTCTCTTGTTGCAGAGCACATGCTCCAGACGTGCAAGCTCAGTAGTTGTAGCTCACAGGCCTAGTTGCTCCGCGGCATGTGGAATCTTCCAGGACCAGGGCTCGAACCCGTGTCCCCTGCATTGGCAGGCTGATTCTCAACCACTGCGCCACCAGGGAAGCCCAGACATTTTTTTTTTAATGTCAAAATATGTTTTTATGCAATGTCTCAAAGCTTCTTAACCTAATTTATACTCTTTGCCCCATTTAACACACCATTCTTTTATCCTTATTCCAAAATCTTTCTGTACCACCCAGCAATAAAACCCATTCCTTCATTACATTTATGCTAAGGCATAAATATTATCATGATTTTTTTCTCAAGGGTAATTACACTGTAACAGACATTCTAATCTCTTTCCTTTGCTCCCCCTCTCTGTCTCTCTCTCTCTTTCTCTTTCTATTGCAATTTGAAATTAGGCAAGTGAGGACTCTGCATATAGAACATTTTCCAGGACTCCCAGGACTCAGAGCAGACACGTGTGGTTGTTACTCAAGAAAGATGCATTATCTTTGCTTCCTATGGACAACCACACTAAAAAAAAATCTTCATTTACTAAACATTTTAACTAAAATGATATATGCAGGCTCTCACCAGAGAACATGCTTTGTTTTAAATCTATTCCACATTTTACATATTTCTGGGCTTTTTATAATAAGGTACGTTGCTTATCAGGCTAGAAAAGAAGTACAACAATGTAAGAATCAAAATTGCCTCTAATTAGTAATACAAAATTCACAAAGTGAAGAAGCAAATGGTTACTATATTTTAGTATTCTTCAGCATAATGTAACACGTGGCCATAATAGTATTATAAGCCAAAAAATTCATAAGTAATGCCACCTGACTAGTGGCTAAGTAAAACTATGGTGTTTTAAAGTGAGATGATCCTGGAAGTGTGTCCGCAGCATCACTTCACATTAAAGGATACAATTTGGTTCGATTAAAACTTGATGATTCTGGTATAGAGAATGGTCATGGTGACTTATGCAAAATTAAACTCTGATTTTAAGCAGTTATAACTGAAACATGGCTATTACAAAAATAATGCAAATGAAATTGAATATCAAAAATGTTTTATTCTCCTTGTTTGATGCTTATGTACTTATATGTATGTGTGTAGCTGCACATAATTAATACATTTCCCTATCTTTAGAAAGAAAGTGAATGACAAGCCCCCAACCACTTTATCATTCTATTCCGAAACCTCAACTTTTTCTCGGTTCCCCACCGTGTCTAATTTGTTCCCACATTCTCTGTATTCCACCCCATATGACTATCTCTCAAATCTGTCCCCATTTCTCCATCACTACTGACACTACCTGTTTCAAATCTTTCCACTTGAATGTCCTCTAAATA
Organism: Delphinus delphis; assembly: GCF_949987515.2. Lineage (NCBI taxonomy): Eukaryota > Metazoa > Chordata > Mammalia > Artiodactyla > Delphinidae > Delphinus > Delphinus delphis. Next base: position 173,359,758 of record NC_082683.1, read on the forward strand.
ATCTAGCCTTCAGTGTATTTATGAGCTTACCTTTTTGTTCTTAGTTGTGATTTCTAGAACACAACTCTAACCATATCAGTCCTTCCTTCAATGGCTCCTCACTGCCTTCAAACCAAATCCAAATTCTTTTTTTTATTATTAATTTTTACTTTGTTGTGTTAGTTTCTGCTGTACAGCAAAGCATATGTGTACATATATCCACTCTTTTTTGGATTTCCTTCCCATGTAGGTCACCACAGAGCACTGAGTAGAGTTCCCTGTGCTATACATACAGTAGGTTCTCATTAGTTATCTGTTTTATACATAGTAATGTATATATGCCAATCCAAATTCTTAACGTGCAAGTCACTTAAAGGCTTGGTGCTGACCTACTGATCCAGTCTCATTTCTGTAGAAGACGTTTAGCAACATCTAATATTTGATTATTATAACTGGAAGGGGGTTCCACTGGCTTCTTATGGGTAGAGACCAGAGGTGCTACTAAACCTCCTACAATGCACATTCAGCCCCCCACAACAAAGAATTATCCAGCCCCAAATGTTACCTGAAGGTGTCGGGAAAGCCTGCTTCAGGACAAAAATAACGTACTTTATGTTGAAATCCTTAGCACCTCACAGAGGGCCTGACTCTTAAAGGGGGTTTCATAAATTCATACTAAATGAATGTACATAAAGATATATGGTCGTTGTGCTATAAAAATTAAATACTGACATAGACTGGTTAAGGTTTAAAAATTAATTTTCATAATTTGTTCCCTTGTCTGTTCCTAAGCACACGATATTTCCTTGGCTTGGATACCCTGCCCACCCTCACATATTTCTAACATCCCATCAAATATTTTTTGTTCTATGTCTAAAATATATCTCAAATATGCCCATTCCTCTCTCCTCCACTGCCACCATCCTCCTTCAGGTCATAGCTATTTCTTATTCTAAATAGTCTTCTAAGTGTGTTTTTCTGTTTAAGCACCCCTTCCATCCATTTTATACAGAAGCCAGTGATCATCTGAAAAAAATAATAATATTAATTATATTACTCCTCTGCTTAGCATGTGGAAGTTTTTTTTTCCATTTCACTTAAGATAATAATAATAATAATGATACCCTAATTAGATAGTAAAGACTCCACGTATTCTGTTTCTCTTTATTTCTGCCTTATCTAATTCAGCTGCATCAGTGTTAGTCTTTCCAATTCTTCACATTTTGTGAACAAGAAATTGCAATTTCTTGGAATACTCGGGCATCCCCCAAATCATAAATAACTATCTAGTATTGTTTTGTTTTGGTTTTTTTTGCGGTTCACGGGCCTCTCACTGTTGTGGCCTCTCCCACTGTAGAGCACAGGCTCCGGACGCGCAGGCTCAGCGGCCATGGCTCATGGGCCCAGCCGCTCCGCGGCATGTGGGATCTTCCCGGACCGGGGCACGAACCCGTGTCCCCTGCATCGGCAGGCAGTTTCTCAACCACTGCGCCACCAGGGAAACCCCTATCTAGTATTCTTAATATCTCCAGTCACTATTATGAAAGCGTAAAATGTTTACTCACTAAAAAGGAAACAGTAAGTTTAGTATTATTTACAAAGAACTATAGTCTACAGTAAATATTCAAACACTGGAAAACTCCAGCGAAAGTACTACGTGGCATTTGAATAACACATCATTCAGATCTCTTAGTAAGGTAAGAGCAACACACAGAATCACTTGGAAAATTGCCAAAGTAGGGATTTATTTTGCCTCCAAACTTGACATTTCTTGGAACACTTATAGGATTTGTATACAGTAAGTACATTAACTTCTTAATATGTATTTTATTTATAAGAACAACTCACCTTTAGCCATAGACAAAGCCACAAACATACAGTATAATGTGGGAATAGTTACAACCAGGACTGACAGTAGACTGTGACCACATCTTTTCTACCTGCTACTGTCCTGGTTCCCCAAAATGTTGGCCTTAACTTTCTGCTCTATGTTGGCATTTCCTGCTTACTTATATGAATTTTTCTTACTTTTCTGATTCCCCAACTGATTGTTCTCAGGAATAAGATTCAGAAAAAAACATTTAAATTTGCTAAGAAATATAAGGAAGAAATTCCCATTTTTGGAAACTAAGCTACACAATTATTCCTTCCACAACTCATGGTCACTAAGTTGTTCTCACACTTTGGGGTTTTTCATGTGCTGCTCCCTCTGCCTGGAATGCCTTGCCCTTCAATCTTCATGGGACTCATTTGATTCATTCTTCAGGTCAAAGGTGGAATGTCCTTTCTTGAATGAGGGCATGTAGGAATGCCTTTCCAAGTCAGTCTCTAGTCCTAATCATTTCTTTCTTTCTATCTACCTATCTATTATCTATCTATATCTATCTATCTATCTATCTATCTACCTATCTATATATATATCTACCTATTTACCTATCATTTATTTACCTATCTACTTATCTATCTCTATCTATCATCTATATGTGTCTCATCAAACTATAAAGGTATATATTGTATTTACTTAGGTGTTTACGCATTCAATATCTGTTTAATAGGTGACAGCCATTCAACATATTAGCCGGAAAGAATCATACCCATTCAAGCTTTGATTTCCATAAACAAAAACATGTTCTATTTTTTCTTCTTTTGGAACCACCTGAAATGTTAACTAAAATGATGTGTACTTCATGAGGGGAACACATCATGATTATTTTGTTTAATTCTATCTTTAGGTTTGAGCAGAATTCCTGGAATTTGGGAGGGTAGTGTATAAGCATTTCTTAAATGAATGGTGTACACCTGTTCATCCGCTTCTGTGATCTGGCTTTAATAAGAGGGAGAAAAATCTAATATTGTCTTTTTTATTGAAGTATAGTTGATTTTATGATGTTGGGTTAGTTTTAGGTGTACAGCAAAATTATGCAAAATTATATATATATATTTTTTCAGATTCTTTTCCCTTATAGGTTATGCCAAAATATTGAGTACAGTTCCCTGTGCAATATAGTAGGTCCCTGTTGGTCATTTATTTTATATACAGTGGTGCATGTATGTTAATCCCAAACTCCTAATTTATCCCTCTCCCCTCCCCTTTGGTAACCATAACTTTGCTTTCTATGTCTGTGGGTCTATTTCTGTTTTGTATACAAGTTCATTTATATAAGTTTTTTAGATTCCACATATAAACAATATCATATGATATTTGTCTAATATTGTCTTTCGAGGCCTACGGCCTGATAAAGAGTTCAGCGTTTATCAGACTTTAAATAACAATTCTTCCATTTAGGCTCAGTGGAAAGTGTTTGAAAGGACAGCAGCAGATCCCAAGTGTATTAGTTGCCTATAACAATTCTGTAACAAATTCCCAGAAACCTAGTGGCTTAAAACAACACAAATGTGTTATCTTAGTATTCTGGAGGTCAAAAGTCTAAAATGGGTCAGCATGGTGGCGTTCCTTCTGGGGGCTCATTGTGAACAATCTTTTAAATTCCTTGACTTTTCTAGCTTCTAGAGGCTGACTGCATCCCTTGGCTCATGGCTCCTTCCTCTGTCTTCAAAGCCAGGTATGTAAGCATCTTCAAATCTCCCTTCTTCTCTTACCTTTAATGCTATGGTAACATTTTGCTCTCTAATTCTGACCCTCCTACCTTTCTTATAAATGGATTAGGTCCCTTTGGATAATCCAGGACCATCTCTTCATTACAAGGTCCTTAACTTGATGACATCTGCAATGTCCCTCTTGCCATTTAAGTAACATATTCCCAGGTGTAGCAGATTAGGGGATTAGGGGTGAGCCATTATCCTCACTACCACATCAAATAATCCAGTTCTCCTATTTGAATGGAAAGTAATTACTCATTCACCAATTCACTCATTTAACAAATATGCAGTTCACTCAAGGAACAGCACTAGGCAAGATTCCCTTAAGGTACTGGAAGGAAAGGATGATAGGTCAGAAAACTAGGTTAACAGTTACCATATAGAATGAGAGTGATAAATGCTTTCACGGAGGAAAGGAAGGGGCTTTGGGAATGGCCAGCACCACTCCTAATAGTGTTTATTAGTGTTAATAGAGACTCTCCCCGCCCAAGAATCATAATTTACTTTAATAATCAAATTTTTATTTTATATTCAAATGGTTAGCACAGATAAAGGTAACTATAAGTTTTACAGAACTATGTTAGCCACCAAAAAAAAGTCCTGCACATCTTTTTTTAAGACATTTTGAAACTGACCTCATTGAGTCAACTACTTAACCTAGATTTTTATTTGACTAATGTCTGTGTTTTTAAATAAATGAGATTTTTAATGTAATTTCCACAAGAACTTTGATTGTAGTATTATTTCACTAGCATTTCACTTCAACACTCTATGTTTAATACAGAATTTGGGGTCATTTTAGCTTAAAATTTCCACAGTTGGGATGCTGAATGTAAGGCCTTGGTGTACTCCTGAATCTGTATTTAGTGTAGCATTTTTTAAGAACATCAAAATGCAAGAGCGCTGTTTAATAAAGAATTTAACCCTGCTCCAAAAGAAGTCTAACCTTACCCTTCGCTCCTGGGAAGTTATATTTGTTTTCCTTGGGATAGCCAGATATTCATAATGTGATTCAGAGTGAAGACAGGTCACTTTTAAAAACTAAAAGACTGGGCTTCCCTGGTGGCACAGTGGTTGAGGGTCCGCCTGCCGATGCAGGGGACACGGGTTTGTGCCCCGGTCCAGGAAGATCCCACATGCCGCGGAGCAGCTAGGCCCGTGAGCCATGGCCTCTGAGCCTGCGTGTCCGGAGCCTGTGCTCCGCAGCGGGAGAGGCCACAACAGTGAGAGGCCCACGTACCGCAAAAAAAAAAAAAAAAAAAAAAAAAAAACCTAAAAGACTAACGGTGTGATTTAGGGTGGAAGCTTTTTGTCATGCAGTATCAGTACACATGGAGACTGAGAACCATGTGGGCAAGCAATCAATCATGTCTACATGATGGTGCACCAATAAAAACTCTGAACACCATGCTTGTGTGAGCTTGGCAATACCTCACGAGTATTATCACATGCTGAAGTTAGGAAAGCAGCACAAACCAACTCCATAGGGAGAAGACAAGGGAAGCTCCACATGTGATACGTCTTCAGATTTCACCCCATGCAGTTCTCTTGTGGCTGATTTTAATCTCTACTTTTTCCCTTTAATTAAATATAAGTGAGTATAATAGCTTTCAGTGAGTTCTTTGAGTTTTCACTTTCCACTCTCCTCCCCAAAACACACACACACACACACACACACACACACACGAATAAGCCTTGGAGAACAGAATACATGTCTTTCTTGCTTACCATTTTAAACTCGCTG